>NW_006284340.1:1883104-1904029 GCF_000327345.1 Myotis davidii
ATTCATGGCCCACCTTTGGGATAAAAGAAATACATGAATAAAAAATAAAGAAAAAGTGGAAGATTTGCAGCAACAGTCCAGAAAAATTCAGTGATTTTTAAAAATAATAACTATGATCCAATTATTTAAAAATGCCAAATGCTCTACACCACTAGCAACCAGGGACAAAATAAAACAATAATGAGAGCCCTGGCCAGTATGGCTCCGTTGGTGGGAGTATTGGCCCTGTGCACAGGAAGGTTGCACATCTGATTCCCAGTCAGGGCACATGCAGAAGGCAACCAATAGATGTTTCTCTCTCTCTCTCTCTCTCTCTCTCTCTCCCTTCTTTATCTCTAAAACCAAAAAATAAAAGCATGTCCTCTGATGGGAATTTTACAAATAATTAATAAGATATCATCTCATACCCACCAGGTTGGCAAAAAAAAAATTGAAAGTTCTGATAATACTACGTATTGGCAAAGATGTGAAACAAGGGGAATTTTTTTTTTCCTGGTGTTCCTCATGACGTCAGCATCTCAGTCCTGAGACCATGACCCAACTCAGAGGACCTGCCTATGAGAGGGCACATGTTGAGGCCTGTTGCTGGTCAGAAATACGGAACATGGGATGTAACTTAAGTTCTTTGAAAATTCAGCCGTAGTCACAGGTAAAATACACCAGTAAGGTAACAGTGAACTTGGGATTTGAGCTCAGCTGTAGCTCAGAATCTCACTCTTCTTTTTTTTTTTTTTTAATTTTATTTTTTATTACAAAGGGTATTACATATGTGTCCATTTCTTCCCCCCGCCCTAGACAGTCCCCTAGCCTCCCCTATTCCCCAGTGTCTTATGTCCATTGGTTATGCTTATATGCATGCATACAAATCCTTTGGTTGATCTCTTACCCCCCTACCTCCCGCCCCCGAACCCTCCCCGGCCTTCCCGATGCAGTTTGACACTCTGTTTGAGGCAGCTCTGCCTCTGTATCTATTATTGTTCAAAAGTTTATAATGGTCTCAATTATCCGTGAATAAGTGAGATCATGTGGTATTTTTCTTTCATTGACTGGCTTATTTCACTTAGCATAATGCTCTCCAGTTCTCACTCTTCTTAAATGTGAAAAGTTATCTGCCCATGGCAAAAAACCATAGCTTGGAAGAAAAGAAATTCTAATTAAACAGGATCTAGTAAAATGAAAACAAAGCCCTTTACTTAATTTACCCACAACTTCTCATTGAGTAAACATTAAAACAGATTGGTTCTGACGTATTGCAAGGTAAAAGATTTATCCCTGTCTGAGAAAGTCCAGGTATCACTCTTAAGAAAGAGATCAGAGATTTTCAAGGTACGTTGCAGCTAAATGAATTTAGCAAGAAACAAGCTCAAATAAGCACAGACTTACTTTTGGGTGGTCTGGAAATTGATTTTCTAGCCTTAAAAAAGATTTTAAAATTCCTACTCCAAATAACCTATACATACAATTATTTTTGATTTTGTGTAAACCAGGTGCTGAGAATGGAATGTTTGTGATAAAATACTTCAGGGTGTATCAGGGCTGGTAATTTTCATACCAGGGCAGGGCATTGTTGATCCAGCCACATTTGATTCCAAACTGTCTACGCACAACGATTTGCCCTATGAGTCTAGAACAAAAAATGTAACATGGATGGAACTAATGTCAGCAGGGATTCTGGCTATATATATATATATATATATATGAAAAGGACAAACATGTCCTCACCAAGGGTATGTGTGCCCTTCTTCCAGACCACAAGCAAAACATAGATCTGTTTAACAGTGCCATGCATTTAGCTCTAACAGTTCATTAAAAGCTCATTAAATAGATGGATGGATGGACAGATGAATTCATTCCATCAATGAATAAGACCAGGAGAATTAGCTGGAAATCTAAGGCAGAACAAAACCCACTTCTTAAAGTGGATTTTTGTTCAGTTCAAAGTAGCTTTCGGGGGATTGAGTTACCTGGAAAATTGTTCCAAATCCACATCTCACTTTTGATAGTTAATCCCTTCCTCAAGATGAGCGCCGAAGTGCTTTGGAATAAAGCCAGACAACGGGGTTAGTGCGTTTCTTCCTTCCTCTGTTTCTGGTAAGGTCAAAAGTAAGCCGGGACTTAGCACAAACCTGAGGCTGGCTTTTGTTTTTAAATAGAGGCTTCGAATAAGAGATTCATTTATTGGAGCGATTGTGAGACATGGAAACAATGGGTACGTCGCAACACCACTGTCTAATAAAAGCATTGGTGAGTGTAAAAACAACTTGCTTAAATGATATCTACATAATTTATGCATATAAATTAAATAATGTATGCATATAAACATCAAAATAATTCTATACATGTGGATACATGCATATAACAATATGTACAAATGATAAACGCTGGTATGAGGGGGCAGATCTGGATTAAGGCGAGGCTGACTTTTGGTCATTTTATTACTCTGGTTTGCTTCCTGTCTGAGGTTTCCTCAACAAGGCTTGTCAATGAGACAACAAATGTGTTTAAATCTAAGTAGTAGGTTTGTCTTATTTTTCCCAAGTTAAGTTTTATGCTTGTTAAGAACAAAAATACTACCCTAACCGGTTTGGCTCAATGGATAGAGCGTCGGCCTGTGGACTCAAGGGTCCCAGGTTCAATTCCGGTCAAGGGCGTGTACCTTAGTTGCGGGCACATCCTCAGTAGAGGGTGTGTAGGAGGCAGCTGATCAATGTTTCTCTCTCATCGATGTTTCTAACTCTCTATCTCTCTCCCTTTCTCTCTGTAAAAAATCAATAAAATATATTTAAAAAAAATAAAAACCTTTAAAAAAAAAAGGACAAAAATACTTCTTAAATGTGCGATTTTTCAAATGTTCTTAAGCTTTAAAAATTGTATTTTTCTATATTTAATCCCCAGGGACCTTCAGAGATCAGTTTCTTTTCATGTTGAGCACCTTCTTTTTCTTAGTACTTTCCCTATTGGCATTCCTTTTAAATAGCTTTGCTTAACAGACACGGTGACTCCCTTGCTCTCTCTATACAGGCAATCCCTTCTTCTTAAAACACTCTTGAAGCGAACAGCATTTCTCTTTAGAGCATCTCTGTTTTGATGATGATTTGTAGACTAGGAACAGAAAGGAGACATGCAGTAAAACACAGCAAGACAGCTGCAATGAAGAACAAGCTGCAAAATGTAAGTCAGAACGAGGTTGTATTTTTTGCAAGGGGTGAACCAGCTTGCTGACAGGCGGTGGAAAGTTTTAAACTCTTGACAGGAGATTTTCTGTGGCCCTTCCAAAAATAGAAAAAGGCAGCTGGGTGCCCAGGCTGGAAGAAGACCCGAGGGTTTTAATGAGGCTTATCAACTACGAAAACTCCCCTGGAATCCCAGCACGGGGTGCTCCCCACCTGTTGAACGAGAAATGAGAACATGTGGGTATTTGGTTACACATCCTACTGCATTAGCGGGAGGCCCACAAAATATTACAAGGGGGCAAAAGCAGAAAAACCGACAGGCGGGAATAAGAGTGACGGTGAAGACGCAGCTGGCTTTGGAAATGAAAGGGATTGTATATAGTATTAAGCATGAATTGAAAAATTTGGCAAAGCAAACACATACTGTTCTAAGATATGCTGATAATTATTTGACATATATAAGTGATTGTATTATACACCCATACATATGCACTTTATATAATATGTGCATTATATATCGTTTACATCACTCTCGTATAACCTCTAATAACCTCAGTTATTCAGACACACTATTTGCTTTAATTCTCATCGACACCTGTGCTGTGTTACCACCATCCCTTTCCCGGATGAGGAAGCTGATGCTGAGAAAGGTGAGGTGACTTGGTTTCAGTCACAAGGTTCCACAGTGGTAGAGCTGGACCGGAACCTCATCTTCTGAACCCAGGATGGGTGCCTGTCCCACTACACTGCTGGCTGCTCAAAGCAAGCAGAGGCTCTTGAGAAAGGACACTGGAGGGTGGGTTTCTGTGCTTTGGCCAAACACAAAAGTTATGAGTGCCTCAGTGAGAAATAGTCCTCTTTGCTGCGTTCATGATGCCTCTCTTCCCCCAACTCTCTAGTCACCCTTTAACCAGAGCACACAGGTGACAAAGGATGTGCAGGGTGGGGCAAAAGTAGGTGTACGGCTGTGAGTACGAGAAACAGAGTTTATTCTTGTATTATTTTCCATCTGAACAACTGTAAACCTACTTTTGCCCTACCCTGTATATATATGCAGCTATACTCATCATGTTTCGATGTAGCTCTTGGCCCTAAATGAACTGATCTCCTGTCAGTCACTTTAATCCTGAGCTCAGGTCAAAATGAAGGAGAATTTTATTAATTCTTCATTTTGAAATGCAGTTAGAGCTTACATGCAGTTAACTTAAAACTTTATGTGATTATAATTTACTTTTAGCACAAGTATATGATGTTAGCATCATGAAATTATATTTGTGGTTTTTGTCAGGAGTAGTGGTATCGACTTTGCACCACAAAAGTATGGGTTCATGCAGCAGAGTATAAAAGATTTATAGAGGCCCGGCTGGTGTGGCTCACTGGTTGAGGGTCTACCTATGAACCAGGAGGTCATGGTTCGATTCCTAGTGAGGGCACATGCCCGCGGTTGCGGGCTTGATCCCCAGTATGGGGTGTGCGCTCCCTCCCTTCCCCTTCCCTCCCTTCCTCCCTCCCTCTCTCCCTTACTTCCTCTCTCTCTCCTTCTCTCTCTCTCCTGCTCTCTCTCTTTCTTTCTTTTATTGATTTCAGAGAGGAAGGGAGAGGGCGAGAAAGATAGAAACAGCAATGACAAGAGAGAATCATTGATTGGCTGCCTCCTGCACACCCCATACTGGGGATCGAGCCCACAACCCTGGCATGTGCCCTTGACTGGATTCGAACCTGATGCCCCACAGAGCCCAACTGGCTAGGGCTCATCATTGATGTTTCTATCTCTCTCTCCCTCCCTCTCCTTTCCTCTCTGAAATCAATAAAAATATTGTAAAAAAAGATTTATAGGAGCTTGGAGAGGCACACTAACGGGAGAGAATAACATTCTTAAAAGGACAGCCACCACAAACCACCCTTTCTTCCCATCGTATGTCCCCATAGGCATTACAGAATTTTCAGGGACAGTTCTGAGCTGAGTGGGGGTAGAAAGTATAGAATAATTAATTCCTAGGCCTCTCCTGTGCATAGCCCACCCTACCACAAAGAATGTATCCCACACATGCAAAACAACCAGTCGGGCCCCAGCTATCAACTAATACACTTTCACGATGGTTCTGTATAAGACACCTAAAATGGGTTCTGCTCAATGGCCTACACCTAATGTGGGTTCTTTTTTTGCATCCGGGAGAATTTATTTTTCAATCCTCTCTTAACCTCTCCCACCAAAAGCAACATGACTTACACTGAAAGCATTTTCACCAACTTGTTTACAGGAGATATTCGTGTTAAAAGTACATGTACTACAAATTTACAGCAAAAAAAGTGCCTTTTGGTATCTGCAGAGTTGACCTAGTGCTATGAACAAAAAAGTAGATTCAATTCCTGAAATGATTTTCCAGTTCCATCACAAACTCATTGTGCGTGCTTAAGCAAGTTACTCAGCCTCTGAGTATGTTAGTTTCTCCGCTGATAAAATGGGGTTAATATTATTTGCTATTAGATAACGTCAGCAAAGCACGTGGAGAGCCTCTGATGAAAGGCGCCACAAGTATCTCACTATCTGAGGCGTGACCGCATTCTGTCTGGACGGTGGACTTTACCAGGCTCGCTGGTGATCCCAGCACCTCCTGCCTTCAAAACTTTTCCTGTTCAACTTGCTTTTCCCTTTATTCATTTCTATTTATACTCTGTGCATTTTCACTTCACTATACTGTTTGCATTGTTTTGAGGAGAGGTGATGATGCTTTGAAGAAACCATGGTTTGTGGTTTTTGGTGGTTTTTTTTTTTTGTTTTAACGCATATGCTTATATTTAAGATTTGAAACAAATACCAAAGCACTTGGACAACTTTGTAATTTTAGCTATGAGAGTTATATTAGCTTTCTTGCTTGAGTTATTTACATTTTAATTCATGTTAAAAGGTAATTTTCAGCATGCCCATATATCTTTATGTTCCTTCGTGGAAGACTTGAGGCAGATGTTGAAACTGCTGTCAATTTTAATGTTTGTGCCCCTTTTCTAGAAGAACAAGATAACATGATACAAGGGGGCAAACAATTATTTGCTGAGGACTAAATCTGAGCTTAACCTCTGGTCCAGCCAGCTAATACATATTGATCTCCTCTGGTAAAATGGCAAAGGTCAAAGGGCTACTTCAGGAACAACCAGATGCCTCTAAAAGTAGACCTGCTGATTCAATAACAAATAAAGCTCACAGGTGAAGTCAGAGGTAGGAAGTCGGCTGCATTTCCTGAACACGAGGGCCCTTCACTCCCTGTGTCTGTCAGCCTTCTTATCCGAGGCTAATAAGAATATTTCAGAGGAGTCGGCTTGGTCTTTGAAATCTATCAATTAACATCAGAAAATCCAATTCTTGGCACTATTTCCAAAGGGAAAGATTTCATCAGAATCTGCCCGGTAAGATGTTATATTTCAAGTGGCAAGTGTTACACCATCCAAACACAGCTTGAGTCATCTGTTGAACAATGGGCAGATTATGTACTTCTCTAAGAGATGAACTTTCATCAGAGACATCAAGCAACATACTAGGGGCTTTACAGTATTTCCCTCATATCCATTATATGTTTATGGTTTATCAGGTATGGTTTTATATCATTTTTGCTCCTTAAGAAGTAGATATGATGATGGGATTGACTATAGCATGATGGTTCAGAATGTAGGCTCTGGAGTTAGGAGGTGAGTTCAAATCCTGTTACTAACAGTACAGCTTTGTGCCTCTATTTCCTCATCTATAACTGGGAGATAGTAATAGGATCTACTCCAAAGGATTATGAAAATTAAATGAGAAACCATGTGTGCAGGGCCTATGGTGGTGTCTGGCGCATATTAAGTGTTCAATAAATGTTAGCTTAAACTCTACTAAGCTTGGTGTGACACAGGTTGGGCCTCTGAAAAGCTGACTGTGAGACAAACTTTCATGTGCAGGATACTTACTAGGGAGTACCCTTGGTATGAACACCTGTGGAAGGGAGGAAAGGGAAGCAGAACGGGGGAGGAGAAGTCACACTGTAATAGCCTCAGCCAACTCCATAGGGGAGCTGTGTGCAAATGGCCCATCTGAGTTACACTGTGTCGGACTGAGAAGACTGAGCCTTTATACGGCCTCCATCAGTCATTGCATGTGCACCACTCTCCCCCTCGCTGGGCTGTCCTTGCCCCTCGCTGGGCTGTCCTTGACCAAAGCACACCTCCACAGTTGAGGCAATCCATGAAGTGACCGACAGTGCAGACACGGACGGCACGCCCAGCAGCTGGTGCAAAAATGTCTTTCTTGTAAGGAATCTAGGTGGCCCACCTTCATTGTTCAACACAGGGTGGTCTGTGCAGCATTTGGAAAAGAATGTCAACAAATTACAGATGCTTGAATAGAAGTAAGGAATTTGAGGGTAAGAGCAGGATAGTCAAGCTGAGTAAGCGTAAGCCATGGGAACAGGAGAAAGAACTAGATATGGATGATGGAATGTTTTCTCGTTCATTTTAATTCCCCAGGTTTTTGGAGAGGTTGGATTCTAGTTCCCTGGAAGCCCTTTGTTTAATGAACATTGTGATGGGTTGAGGTTTGAAATGGGAGGTGTAACCTGGGAGAAAGCCCTCGTATTCTGCATAATAAGGGTCACGTAGGTGGGTGGAAATAGAAGCCAGCCACAGGCCATGCCATTCCCAAGGGGCGAGGAGAATCATTGTTAAGAATTTTTTAGCTAATGAGGTAACTAGTTACGGCTAACATGGTATCTTTGATGTCCTTGACACTTTCTAAGTGTTTTTCATGTCTTATCTCACTTGATCCTCACAACACTCTAAAATAGTAGCTACCATGATTTCTCCCATTTTAGAGATGAGGAAACTGAAAGAGGTCATTTGCCAATATCGTTCAGTGAGAAAGGTGTGGCGCTGGGATTGGGACGCAGGCAGGCAGAAGCCAGATTGGAGGGCCGGTGCTTTTAATCGTCCTTTGCCCTCAGTCTCTGTGCAACTGCCACTGCTTCTGATGCAAATGGACTCTATCTTAGGAATTCAAAGAGGTGTCATTTTGCACCAAGACTGAGAGAGGGCAAAAACAGAGGCTGTGTGGTATGCAGGGAAAGGTGACACCCAGGTTGCGTGTTGGTATTTTGAAAAAGATGAACCGTGAGACAACACTGCAGGCCTTTAGTTATAAAAGCAGGATGCCAGTGTGGGCAAACATGAGTCAACAGGGAGGATTGTGTGATGACTGTCTCACCCGACTTGAACTTCTTCAGACCCTTGGTACGTGCAATACCGGCTTCCACAAAGCTGAGCAAAGAGGAAAGAGAGAGAAGGATGTAAGGGACAGCCACAAATGAGAATCTGCAGGTTGGAAAAGGACTCACCTATATAGAGTCCAAACAAACTGGGGGGAAGCGGGGAGATACCGTCCACTGGATCCTAGAGACTATATACACAGTGATCAGAACTCATGTTTTAAAGCCGGTTGCCTGGGTTCACATCTCTGCTTCACCACTTGCTACTTGGGTATTTAACTTTTTAAAATTTTTAGGAAGGGAGAGAGAGAAACATCGATCAACTCTCCCCTGCACATGCCCTGACCTGGGATTGAACCTGCAACCTGGGTATGTGCCTTGACCAAGAATCGAACCGGCCATCTTTTGGTGCATGGGATGCTGCTACCACCAACTGAGCTGCACCTGCCTGCGCACTACTTGGATGTTCTACTTCCTGTGCTTCAGTCTCCTGTCTACTAAATTGGGTAACGGTACCACTCCACAGGGTTATTGTGAGGATTAAGTTAACTAATGCATATAAAGCACTTGGAACAGCTTTAATAAGCACTTGATAAATAGCTAACAAAATATTAAAAAGGGTGAAGGCAACTTAATACATATTCAGATATAAAGATCTTTACATAGCTCTTTTCCATCTTAGTTGTACAAAGTATGAGGAAGTCCATTTAAACTATGAGACCGAGAACAGATTTTTAAAAATGCTTGCCCATCAAGAAGTGGACATAATTATTGTGGGTGAGTGTTCTCTATAGAGGGCAGTAAGGCATGGAGCAGATTCTCTTCTTGAGTCAGCCTGAGAATGGTGCTCAAAGTGGGAAAACGCCGAAACATTAGGTTTGCATCAGGGCTACATGGCTGCCTACCACGCTTCACTTGCCCAAGACATGGGCTGAAAACTAAAGAAAGCTCCGTGTTCTGTTGAAGATCTTACAACAAATAGTAGCCATTATCTATTAAAATAGTACCCCGAGTTTTGATAACTGTTTCCATTTTTTCAGCACAGAAAGCAGAGAAGCCATGCGAAGAAATCCGAACACGTTTGTAGCAGAGCTACAAACTTATCTAGACAGAGCCATGACCAGGACCCAGATTTAAAAGCTTTAACATTATTTCCATTACCTTTGATTTCAAGAAAATGAATGAACCAGTTTGACATCACATTATGCAGAGGCCTTTATATACTTGAAGATGTATTCAGTTGCCCCTTAACCATCTCTGCTTATTCTTTGGTCTGACCTCTCAGCAGACTGCCATTCCCACTTCTGGACCCCGTTAAAGGGGTGACCTAGGCAAATAGGTTTAACCATGTATTAACCAGGGATATTCCAATCAGATCCACCCCTCGGTGTGTTTAAGTCACAAAGGGGAAGTGGCTAAGGCACAGTGATCCGGAAGTAGAGAAGCAGAGGGAATGGCTGCTGAGACTCCACCCAGAACAGCCTTCCGGGTTCGTGTATATTCCTGCCGTGGGGTCTGAGACGTATATCCTTACAACGCCCACTCCACTCCTCCTGCTTTTCTCTTTTGCTGGTTAAACAGAGTTTTTGTTTGTAATCAAACAATTCCTGGCTAAATACATGACTATTTCTACTTCACACTGCTAAAAGTCAACATCAAGACATGCAGAGAGAAGAATCCAGCCTACCACTCTGTGCTTAGTGTTTCTGGGAGAGAAGATACATGAGCTAAATAGATTCTTAGCAAAACAGCACTTGGAAGATTCCTCTGTGAAGACACCACTTTCAATGATCAAACCTTGTCAATTCCACTCATCTTTCTAATCCATCCTCCCCCCCACACCATCTCTGAACTATAAGATCCTAAGGCAATATGGGAAGATGTAAGGAAACTTGCTAGCTCTTTTAAGGAAACTCTAATTCCAAATCTCACTGTGGAAGGATCTCAGGGCCTCCCAGCTTTGTCTCTTATCATTCCCCTTCCCCTTGGGGACCTCTCACTTATGATCCTTGCTTCTCCAGAAAAGGGTTAATATCCTTACACCACTGGAATAGGCCCCTTTGTCTTGAATTTCTCATAGCACCACTGAATCCAGGGTGAAATACAGGGTGTTCCCCTCAAAAATGCATATACACTTAACAGCTAATATCTCTATTTTGAAAATGAAGTGTATTTTAATAAATTATTCAGCATGTATATAGGGGGATGGACATCCTATATATGTGTGTATATAGGGGGACACCCTATCCTATATAATAAAAACCTAATATGCAAATCGACTGAATGACCAGTCGCTATGATGCGCACTGACCAGCAGGGGGCAGATACTCAATACAGGAGCTGCCCCCAGCCTGCAGGCCCCCAGGCCAGCCAAGGCGGGTGCTAGTAGGGGCCCTCGCTCGCCCCGCTGGTCACCCCACAGATCGGCCCTGCTCGCCAGCCAGGCCTAGGGACCCTACCCATGCACAAATTTCATGCACCAGGCCTCTAGTAGTTATATAAAACTTTAGAAAAAGGTTTGGGAATAACGAGGAAAAGCAAATGAAACACTGTGAAAGATACAACTTACCTATTCTAACTAACTAGTTAAGGTGTCCAAGTTTTATTCAACAAATATTTGAGCACCCTATTGTGATTACTGTACATGTAATGACGACACACCTGCTCTCAAGAAGCATAAGGCAGTGGGAGTGTGCTAACTGCTGTGTCAGTGGTGATTCAGGATGAATGAGAGCACAGAGACAAGGCAGCCAGACCAGTATTTGGGGGAAGGGAATTAGGGAAGGTTTCAGTGAAGTTGTCTAAAAAAAAATCCCAAGGCCTTAAGAAACAAATATGAATGAGCAGAGCATGAAACTGGGGAAAGGGAGAGGGCAGGAAATGAAGCATTCCAGAAGGTTCCAAGCATGTGCAAAAGGGAAGAGTACAATGTGTAGATTGTGAAGGGTTATTCCTTGTTTATGCTCAGGTGACAGGCTGTATTTTTCCTACCATCCAGAAGAGTCCACAAGAACGCCAGGATGCCTCTGAATCTAGGCCAGAGAGAGATACGTATTCAAATTCAGTTTCCTCTTTTTACAGTCAATGGCATCTTCCTCGGTTTGGTTTCCCAGACTCAGGACTGACACCTTCATTCCGGGTGTCTAATGCCAGTAGAATCGTCCTAAGATTTTGCCTTGACCGTGAGAGGCACACTATGGCAGAATAGTCCATTAACTTTAAACATTCAGCGAGAAATAAATTCTTCCTTACATTGCCAAAGTAAAGGCCACTTCCCAAAGATGTAAGATTGAAGGGAAACCGGGGTTTGTCTTTAGTTTAGGCAGGAACTATGTAAACCCTTCTGTTACACTTCTCCTCACAGAATGAAAATCAAGGATGTTTTTTTGTTTGTTTTGATTTAAAGAACTTTGTTCCTTTTCCGGATAGGAAGCCTACAAAATTTATTATGCTTTAACAGGAAAATACAGGGTCAGTCTTTCCCAAGAGGCCTTGTATTTCAACTCCATAGGCCAGAAAGACAGACTGAATGAAGCCAAGGGGAAGATCCGACTATAATCAACCTAACTTTCTGACCAGTGGCACACAGGGTCCCTGACCTCCTCCATTCTCCGGATTCTATGTCTATTCAGCCATGTGAGCACTGGCACTTTGGAGAAATGTGCACATCACTTCAATCATTTCCCCACTCCTGGATTTATCTTGATCCACTCAATGTCTGCTTTCTGCCAACAGTAAACCCCAGAGGTCAGGAGGTCAAAGGTTCTTGATGTCTACCTGGGGTTCCTTTGGAGGCCCACCAACGACCCTTTCCTTCAAGATCCATTCTGTACCTTTGGATCATGCTACCCGCACACAGTAATAACCCCGAGTTCCCAAGGTGGCATGACATGGGACGGGGAGGACCTACGGATCAAGCCTGCTAGAGAGAAGGCGAGGTGGATGCAAAAAGATGAAAATCAAGTTTACTTTGGGTCTTTGTTTTGAGAATTGGAGGTTTAGAAAACTTCCTTAAATAGAAGGAAGTCATAAAAGGGAAGCAAATTAAGTTTCTAGACATTTGTATGATACAGTACTGAACTATGGTTTTCCTTGGACCAATGTTGTTACCCAATGTCAAAATGTGACTCATCTCTAGACACCCTAGTGCAGTGATGGCAAACCTTTTGAGCTCGGTGTATCAGTATTTTGAAAAACCCTAATTTAACTCTGGTGCCGTGTCACATATAGAAACTTTTTGATATTTGCAACCATAGTAAAGATTTATATTTTTGATATTTATTTTATATATTTAAATGCTATTTAACAAAGAAAAATCAACCAAAAAAATGAGTTCGCGTGTCACCTCTGATACGCGTTATAGGTTCGCCATCACTGCCCTAGTGCCTATTTTCAAGCTAATGACATTAAATTTTCCCTTGCAAGAAGATTTTAACATAAACAGAAAATAGAGTATTTTAGGTAGCAATGATCTAAAATATAGCTGTTCTTGAGCATACATTCCCAATGGGCAAAACTCGGTACGTTGGGGAGCAAAAAAATATTACTCTTCATCTATATAAAGCACAAAACTATATATGGTCCATAAACAGATGTCCAGAATCAGAATATTTGTGGTATTAAAATTTCATGGGGATAGAAGATTCGAAAAAATATATCTAAAAAGGCTCTTTAGTGAGGAGAGAATGAAAAATTTGAGAAACACTGCTATCGATTCTTCTGTCAAGTCAGGAATACCTAAATTAACTTCATTCTAGTGATAATTCAAAATCCCAACATAAAACAGAAAATCATAGAGATTCTACTTCTAACCTATGTACTTGTGACTGGATCCAATTCTGTGGCCTTTGTTTCTCCCAGCAGAAGTCACTCAAATTGTTGAAGTGTAAAGAAAACCCTAGGATTAGTAATATAAAAAAAGTTGATGAATCATTAAGTTTACAACACATACA
Source organism: Myotis davidii (assembly GCF_000327345.1). Lineage (NCBI taxonomy): Eukaryota > Metazoa > Chordata > Mammalia > Chiroptera > Vespertilionidae > Myotis > Myotis davidii. The sequence goes on from NW_006284340.1 coordinate 1,896,461, forward strand.
AAGAGTACAAACCAAGAAAAGTAAATTTATTTAAATTACTAAAATAGCTTTTAAAGTCATTTACGGATCAGCTGCTATAATTATTTTTCCAGAAAGGTAAGCAAAATTAATTACTTTAAAATTATTTTGGTCAGTGAAACATTTAATAAAAACAATTTGTTTCTCCATATAATATATAGGTATAAAATAAGCCTTTTCAAAAACTCTTCTTGTGTTAGAATCCTCTATAAGTCAGACGATCTGATTTCTGACAGGAACAAATTACAATATGAGGTATAAATTTATGAATACTGGTAGTCTTAGGGGGAAGAATTTAGACCACACTCTACTACCAGTCATGGGATCATCAAAAGGGTTGTTGATAATTAAAAAAACAAGCTGGCTCTAGGATTTTAAGATTCTAAGAAAATCAAAGCAATTGATAGATGAGAAAGCTGTTACAGATGCAAAAGATATAACCGAAATATTATAGTACAGTAATGTACAGTAGTACATTTTAACATTCTTCACACATGGTAAAGTTCACTTTCTTTTTGGCTTGAGGCACTCAAGTTTATCATGTGCATAGTAAATCTTTATATTTGTTATATGGGTCACTAAAAGAGACTGTAACAAGTGGACATGTAGAAAATTAAATCCTTCCATAGCCCAGAAAAGCTGGTTAACAAATGTTCTACACCAAGTCCCTCCCTTCCCCAGAAACTACATTTCTTAATTCAAAACAAAGCTTAAGGATATATCCAAAATAAACCGCTCTGGATTTACCTGCCCTTAAAAGTCAAATGAACAAGTATACTTAACCTTGTGATAGCATGCTTCACAGTCGCTGAGTGAACCAAAAATTTCTTAAAAGTAAAAAAAAGGCTATGTGAAAAACAAATCCCAAAAAATGCATTGAGAATGGAGTTTAGATAACTATGTTTGACTGAGTCTCTGTGGCTTATTTAACATTTTACCTTTAAGAGTTATTTTTTCCCTCCTTTCCTTCCCCATTCCACAAATTCTCTGTTCCCTTGCCTCCAAAATCAAAGGAAAAAATAACCCAAACACACACTCAGATGACCTTTCACGTTACTTTTGTTCCTATAAGCAGAAGCTAAGGAACTCACACCTAGAAGAAAACAAAATGGGAAAACCCACAGTTGCATTTAGGGAGCTGCCTTACTAAAACCAAACTGAAAAGTCTACGTGAAAAATCGGGAGGCTTCGTAGGAAGGATTTTCTAGTCCGTCCTACTGGTCATTCCATAGTAATAATGATTCAGCCAGCATCTAAACTGATCCTCTATGGGACTGCATATAACTTATAGTTCTCTGATACCAGTAACACAAATCTTAATGGAAATAGGGAAATGTTTCTCTCAAACAACAGGTAACAGGTCGGAGAAATGATTTAGAACTTTACTTCCTTCAGAAAGAAAACAGTTCTTTCACAAAGATGCATTCTGTCTCTGGTTACAAAGTCCAAAAAATTCTCAGCACTTGGGACATGATTTCTCTTCTGTCTCCGCTTATAAGCAGATGCCCCTTTTCAGGGCGTTTTCAGGTTGTACAGGCAGGACGAGGTGGGAAATACGGCTCCAGAGCCCACTCAGTTTGTCTGGGTCCATATGCTTGTAAGAGGTGGGTGTGTTAGAGTTGGTGAACTTGACTTTGAGGAAATCCCTCACTTTTTCTTCAATTTCCTTTAGGCCTAGACTGGTTCCAAGTGTTTCCTCCTCCAACAAGACGGTCAGGACTAAGGCAACATCTTTGAAGGCCGCATTTTCATGGTCACAATACTTGTAGAAGATCAAAGTGGAGCCGGCGGGCAGGGACTCGAAGCGGTGCACCACGGCTGCGTTCTGGCCATTTTGGAATCCATTGCTCAGTTCTTGGTCCACCTCTAGTTTCACAGCATCACTGTCCTCAGTAGCTCTGCCTGTCCCATCAATCCGGATGGCACGGACACTTCGGTGGGATGAATAGGCATCAGCGATTTGTTCACTCAGACACTTGAGTGCTTCTTCAGCATCACGGGCAGCGGTCAGCAGCAGGATAGCAGGCTGAGGACGAGGCTGGGAGCTGTTGAGATGTTTTTCCAGGAATGTTAGGCTCCTTTTCCACAGCTTCTCATCTTGACCTTGGTACTTAATCATAAGTTGTTTCATCTGGTTTTGGAACTCTTGCACAGCAGTGCTTTCTACCTCAGGAGCATGAGTGTACCACCAACTCCTCAGGACAAGAATAAGGAGCACAAGTATTGGCCACCACCACCACTTCATCTTGACAAAAGATGCATTTTTGGGCTGTCCAGTCATGTCTGCTCAGGAAAAAAAAATGACAGATACAAATATAAATTTCTTCGCGTCAAGGGCAAGTTGACTTGTAAAACCAATATTAATCTTTTAAAAAATGTTTTTAATTAATTTTTAGAGAGAGAGGATGGGAGAGATAGAAACATCTATGAGACAGAGATATCAACATTGATCAGCTGTCTCATGCATGCCCCCTACGAAGGATTGAGCCTGCAACCCAGGCATGTGTCCTGATCAGGAATCAAACCACAACCTCCTGGTTCATAGGTCGATGCTCAACCACTGAGCCACACTGGCCAGGAAAACCAATACTAACCTTTATAAACAAACAAAAGAGGAAGGAATTTAAAGAAGGGAGCTTATAATTGACTTTCTTAATAATTTATTACACATTTTTAAGAAAATCTCACACAGATAGGTTTTAAGTTATGTGTATAAGCATACTTATATCTCTTCAATACCAAAATGATAAAAACTCAGAGGAAAAAGTAAAATTTAAATGTATGAAATGGCATAACCAGGTCAGAAATAATTCTATATAATAAAAGCCCAGTGACCGAACGGTGGAATGACCAGAACGATCACTCGACCAGTCGCTATGATGAGCCCTGACCACCAAGGGGCAGACGCTCAATGCAGGATCTGACCCTTGGTGGTCAGTGTGCTTCCACAGTGGGAACAGATGCTCAGAGGGCAGGTCCACAGCTGCTCGGCTGACTGGGATGAGTGACGCTCCCACAGTGGGTTGATCCCCGCAGGCCATGCCCCCCACCAGTGCACGAATCCCACGCACCAGCCCTCTAGTATAATTTATACAGCAAAACTATTATTACTACTGCTAACACTGGGGAAGTAAGCAATATTAAAAGATACTTTATAAAGCATTTTTAAATTTAGAAACCCAGAGTTCAGATGGCTAATCAAGACAGAATTTTAAAATTTTTTGAAGTGTATAAAAAGATAAAGAAAAGGATGCACTCTAAGTGAACACCTTGCATATAATATAGCTAGCTGTCCCTTTAGTTGCACTGATGCAAGTTAACACTGGTAAAATTTAGTTTGCAACTCGAGCGTTGTTATTATTGGCTATCATGATGTCAAGTTACTTATCTATTGCTTTTCAGTTTATAAAGCACTCTCTCATATGTCACACACTTAACTGTCTAATATAATGGCAATGAAAATACTTCTACACCTCCTAATTATTGACTGACTGCTTTAGGCTAATAATTTACTATGAACCTTTTAGAGCAGTGGTTCTCAACCTTCCTAATGCAGCGACCCTTTAATACAGTTCCTCATGTTGTGGTGACCCCCAACCATAAAATTATTTTCGTTGCTACTTCATAACTGTAATTTTTCATAAGCAGTTAAAATTATGTATCTTACTATAACTTGAGGTTAATAAGAAATCATTTGAGTACAAATTTTAATATTCTATGTGAAGAAATTGGAAGCACTCATAAAGCACTTTGCCCTAACCGGTTTGGCTCAGTGGATAGAGCGTTGGCCTGAGGACTGAAGGGTCCCAGGTTCGATTCCAGTCAAGGGCATGTACCTTGGTTGCGGGCACATCCCCAACAGGGGTATGCAGGAGGTGGCTGATTGATGTTTCTCTCTCATTGATGTTTCTAACTCTCTCTCGCTCTCCCTTCCTCTCTGTGAAAAATCAATAAAATGTATAAAAAAAAATAAAGCACTTCTTTTTATTAAAACTGAATTTATTGGGATAACATTGGTTAATAAAACTATACAGGTTCAGTTACATAAAGCACTCTGATGTATAGCCCAAAACAATGGCTGTTTCAAGAAAAGAACTTGTGCAACTGAGCTGTGAGCTGACCTAGTGCTTTTTTTCATGGAATTTTAAAAAATATATATTTTATTGATTTTTTACAGAGAAGAAGGGAGAGGGATAGAGAGTTAGAAACATCGATGAGAGAGAAACATTGATCAGCTGCCTCTTGAACGCCCCCTACTGGGGATGTGCCCGTAACCAAGGTACATGCCCTTGATGGGAATCGAACCTGGGACCCTTGAGTCCACAGGCTGACACTCTATCCACTGAGCCAAACTGGTTGGAGCTTCATGGAATTTTTAATTGAAAGAACAAGTGACAACTATGGTTAATCGGATTTGCATATCTGATAGACATTTTCTTGAAAATGAACAAAGTGAGCCCAACCGGCAGTATTTGTTGCCAATTATAAAATTTAAGGTTTCAAGCAAAAATTACGATTGTGGAAATATTGTATCTACCATTATCAGTTCAAAAGCTCCCAATTCTAAAAGACTTTTTTGTCGGTGGTGATATTAACAAATGTACTCTTTTGATATTGTATTACAAATGTCTCAACATTTGGAAGAACTTCATAACTTAGTGAATCAATATTTTCCAAATGACCAGCGCATGATAGTCTATTCAAAGTACAACAAAGACCAATAGGTTTTATAGAATACAAAAAGTTTGTTAATGTGGTCTCAGATTTCACATTTCAAACAGCAGTCAGAAACTACCATTTGTTGAGTTTTGGAGAGTATCAAAATTAAAATATCCACAATTATCGGAAATTATTAAAATTCTACATATCTGTATAACGCTGGATTTTCTGCAGATACTTCAACCAAAGCAATATACTGCAACAGACTGAAGGCAGAAGTAAAAAGTACGTAAGCTCTATTGTGTTAAGCCAGGCATTAAAGAGATTGGAAAAAATATAAAGCAAGTTATCACTCTTCTTATTAAATTATTAAAAAATAAAATAAGTCAGAAAAGAATTTCAACTTTATTTTCTAGTTAAATATGGACATGTATAACCCATATATGTATATATTTTTAAATATATTTTATTGATTTTTTACAGAGAGGAAGGGAGAGAGATAGTTAGAAACATCGATGAAAGAGAACCATCGACCAGTTGCCTCCTGCACATCTCCCACTGGGGATGTGCCCGCAACCCAGGCACATGCCCTGGACCGGAACTGAAGCCAGACCCCCTCAGTCCGCAGGCCGACGCTCTATCCACTGAGCCAAACTGGTTTCGGCAAACCCATATATTTTTAAAATAGAGTTTTGGGGGGTACTTATTAATTTCACTAGTAGGAAGTGGTATTGAGACCAAAAAGTCTGCATATCAGTTATTTTCTTAGTACTCATTGAGAGTAATAAGCAGGCTTAGGAAACGAAATTTGCCCCCAACACTACAGAGAAGGTAAGTGATCCAATCTAATTCAAGTACAGGCCTGTGGACTCTCAAACCCATGATAATCCTGTTATGTTATGCTATGTGAGGTCTTTTTTCTTTTCTTTTCTTCTTTTTTTTGACTCAGCAAGGTTCACTTGGTTAACAGCATTAGTAGCTTTAATTTATTAACTTTTACTTTTGGTTGTATGGACAATAAAGTGCAGGGGGAAACCAGTTGTCATTTCTTATCACTTACCCTTAAAGAATTTCACCGCTAGTAAAATATACTTTTCCCTCTGAAGTGCAAAATATAATTCTTCCAATAGCATTAAGTTATTTTGCTGCCAAACACAATTAAAGACAATTATGGGCCACCAGTTTGAGAGACTCACTTAATAAAAACTGAACAGACTTACGTTGGCTGAAGGTTGATGGAGACTGGTTTCCAAACTCTGATTTCTGAAAGCTGTCATCTAATGAGAGGAGTAATAAAGACTATCAATTTATGTTTCATAACTTAAGTATTTCCAACAGAGAAAGAAAATAAAAATTCTAACAAGAGAAAAAAAAAGGTGGAGCTCAGCCAGAAACAGAAGAAAAAAGCAGAAGTGCCTATTAGAATGACAGCTCCTTGAGACAGGGACCTATTTCCCTCACAATTATTGACGGCATGTCTAGTACAAAGCATACTCTTAATACATTCGCTCCGTGAGAAAGCCTTCAAGTATCTGATCCAAAATTATTTAACGGGAGCTGTGAAACTTCTGGGACAAAGTTAGGAGGTTCAAATAAGCGCAACTATAATGAAAGGAAACATATACTATCCTGTAGCTCCCCCTGCCCCCACTCATAGCTTGTTGCCCCGCCCTCCTGTAGCTCTCAGCAGCCTGCTTGTACCTCTCTGGCCCAATAAAGCTGGAGGTGTCACATTTTCTGATTTCAAAATGCATGACAAAGCTAAAATAATCGAAACAGCATGGTCCTGGCATAAAAACAGATACATAGACGAATGGACGAGAATAGAGTCTAGAAATAAACCCACGCAGATATGGCCAACTGATCTTAGACAAGTGTGACAGAGCTCAGTCTTCTTAATATACGATGTTTGGGAAAATGGATATCCACATGCAAAAGAATGAAACTAGACCCTTATCATACACCATACACAAAAATCAACTCAAAATGGATGAAAAACTTAAACCTAAGAACTAAAACCATGAAGCTCCCAGAAGAAACATAGAGAAAGAGCTTCTTGATACTGGCCCTGGCAACGACTTCTTGGATATGGCGACAAAAGCAGAAACAAAACATGAGATTACATCAAATTAAAAAGCTTAATGAACTAACTTGAGACAAAGTAGGAATACAAACAGGTAAAATACAAAAGATCAGCTAGCAATTTAGCAACTAAAAGATGTATTTCTACATTCCAATTAGATCCTCAATGTAATTATTTTACCTTCCACACTGCATTTGTAGTGTCTTATTGGAGGAAGTAAAAATTATACAAACTTTTTTTTTTTTAGGAACATGTCCAGTTTATTTCATAAAGTCTCCTAATTTTATTTTATTTATTTGTTTTTAAACCTTTACTGTTGAAAGTATTACATATATCCCTCTATTTCCCCCACTGACTCCTTCTAGTCCACCCCTGTCCCCTGGCCTTTTTCATACACATTTTTGATAATAGTGTGCACTATACTTCACTTATCTGAAAGTAATCTGATATTAATTACCCAGAATATAGGGATGTCCCCCAAAATGTATACACATGCTTCAAATAACTATAAAGGCATTGTCTATTAAAATACATCTCATTTTCAAAATTGAGCTATCAAGCTGTTTAATTGTGTAGACATTTTTCGGGACACCCTGTATATAGTTAAAAACTAAGAAATAGCCCTGACCGGTTTGGCTCAGTGGATAGAGCATTGGCCTGTGGACTGAAAGGTCTCAGGTTCGGTTCCGGTCAAGGGCATGTACCTGGGTTGCGGGCACATGCCCGGTGGGGAGTGTGCAAGGAGGCAGCTGATCGATGTTTCTCTCTCATCGATGTTTCTAGCTCTCTATCCCTCTCCCTTCCTCTCT
>NW_006284340.1:1904880-1922899 GCF_000327345.1 Myotis davidii
ATAATAAGAATAACCTCACGAAATCACAAGTGTAAACCTACTTTTGCCCATCCCTGTATAATCACCTAAGAAACAAAACTCTGTACAAGCGCTTTGCTCTGGTCTGTGAAAACGACTGAGTCCAGTAACACTTCAACTTGATTTCAATGTTAATTAAGAAGAGAAAGTTAACTCTTGCAAATAGATTACTTTCAGTAAAATTGTCCCGAACACATTTCCACATCACAGAGTAACTACCACATATAGTACCGATGTGTGGTGAATTAAAAGGCAAAGAGGAGAAAATGACTTAAAAAATCCTACATAGGTAGTACTTTTTGTTGGCAAAGTAATGACAGGTTAGAATTGGTTGACTAATCAAGAATCACCAACCACTTACTTGGCACTGAATGTTGCTTATCAAGAGCTTTGAAGTCTTGACCTGAAACAGAAACAGAGATAAAGTCATAGAATCCTTGGAAATAAGAACAAGAAAAATATTGCATAAATAGTTTGCTTGTTTATTATAAATACTATAAATCAAAGAAACAAAAACAAAAACCTTTCATCAGTCCCAAACATATACAGTAACTGTTTTCCCTTTTTTAAACTTCAAAATGTTCAGGAATTGGATAATTAGTAGTCAGCTTTAGGATCAATACCATCAAAATAATGATGAACTGTCTTGAATGTTCACCAGGTGTCAGTGTAATTTTACTTAATTCTCACATTTGTGTGGTGAATACTATTATTATTCCTATTTTACAAATAAGAAAACTTAAATTGATAACTTGCCCAATTATGTATCTCAAAGTAGTAGGGCTGAGATATAAACCCTGGCAGTCCACATAATGTTATGTATTATGTAAGCAAATTTGTGGACATTGCAGAGTAGGAATGAAATAAAGGGTGCTGCTGCATGTTTTGTGCTGGTACTTAAGGGCACCTATAAACTGATACAATGGAACTTGAAAATGATATTACAATATGCTAACAAGAAAAATCTCCAAATCTGCCCAGAAGAAATGAGTTACTTCCACCCATTTATACAAGTATCAATGTAAATTTATTTTCAACTTAATTTTTTTCTGAAAACAAGTGCAATATATGCTAGCTGTAAAAGAAATGCACCTTTCTAGAAAGGTATAACTTAAAAATTAATAAATATCTAGTAAGTGTTGCCCTGACAGGATTGGCTTGGTGGATAGAGCATTGGCCTGCAGACTCAAGGGTCCCAGGTTCGATTCCAGTCAAGGGCATGTACCTTGGTTGCGGGCACATACCCGGTAGGGAGTGTGCAGGAGGCAGCTGATCGATGTTTCTCTCTCATCGATGTTTCTAACTCTCTATTCCTCTCCCTTCTTCTCTGTAAAAAATCAATAAAATATATTTTAAAAAAATCTAGTAAGTGCCTATTATGTACAAAATATTACATGTAGGAATGTCATAGTGTATAAGACCGATGTTCTTCCAGATTTGTCTTTAGTCTATACTAACAAAATATAGTACTTTTTAAAAAAGCAGACACATGATTTTTTAAATATTTCTTTTCATCGACTCTAAAAAGTACTTTTTATAGAAACACCTCAGATTTAGGGCTGTATCTTATAACCAATGTTATGTTGTAGTTTAACTGGATGGCTTTTCTTTCTCAGTGATGCATAAAATCGATGGTATCTTAGATTCAAGAAAATATATCTTGATCACCTACATTCATTTGTATAAAGCATTTACTCATTATTCATAGCTAAATGGTATTCTAATGCATGTGTAGCATAATTATATAGAAAGATACATTTAAGAGCTTCCAAAATCAAAGATTTTGAGTAAAAAAGGGCAAATATATAAGATGATGCAGAGTATCTTTTCCACAAATGGTTTTTGTTTCAACAGCTTATTCATTTTGTTACCTCTTAGTTTTTAAGTCACAAACCTAGAACCTACTAAAAACTAAAAATACATATAAAGTGGCATTTCATGTCAATGCCTCTTTTGAAGATCAACAAAAGATAAACAAAGTTGAACGGAATATAAGTAGAATCACAGAGCTAAAGGAAGAAATATATGTAAAAAATAACTCCAAAATTTAGATGATGCTTGCGAGGGCATCATACTTGCAGATAACAACTGCTTAATGATACCTTATCAAATTGATGCTTCATCAGCCATTCTCAAGAAGAAACACAAGAAAACTTTGCCAGGAGAAACTGACACTTTAGAGTCCAGAGTGGAATCAACTCAATGGGTGTGAGCAGATTTGAAAGTTGTTATATCCAAAATTTGGGAGCAACATAAACCTTGAAGCTGATGAAAGTTAAACATCTTATAATATTTTTATAAACTTGAATATTGTTCAAATGATAATTTGCCTTCAAATGATATGGAAAGTAAAACTTAAAATTTTTTTTCATTTATTTAATGGAAACTTGCCTATTTTCTTTTTTTTTAAATTTTTAAAAAAACGTACTTTATTGATTTTTTTACAGAGAGGAAGGGAGAGAGACAGAGAGTTAGAAACATCGATGAGAGAGAAACATCGATCAGCTGCCTCCTGAACATCTCCTACTGGGGATGTGCCCGCAACCCAGGTACAATGCCCTTGACCAGAATCGAACCTGGGACCTTTCAGTCCGCAGGCCAACACTCTATCCACTGAGCCAAACCGGTTTCGGCGGAAACTTGCCTATTTTCATGTCTTGCTTATTAATATGTTTTTACTGATTTCAGAGAAAGAAAGGAAGAGGGAGAGAGAGAAACATCAATGATGAGAGAGAAACATTGATTGGCTGCTTCCTGCACACCCTCTACTGGGGATGGAGCCCAAAACCTGGGCATGTACACTGATCAAAAATACTGGTGCACAGGATAATGCTCAACCAACTGAACCACACCAGCCAGTGCAGTATACAAGGATATATATATATATATAATCTATTAATAACTCAAATTCTGGGGCTTGATTTAAAACTATGAAAAGAAAAAACAATATCATTTCCATTTAACCTAAGAAATACATATTCATTGTTGATAATCTGTAAAATAATGAAAAAAAGTGAAAGAAAAATGTCACTAATGGTTCTACCACTCTAAACAAATCACTGTTAGCTTTTAGCACATTACTTTCCAATCTTTTCTTGAATTATATTTTCTCAACACTTTACTATGAAAATTTCCAAAGTTGTAAGCAAGGCTGTAAAACTTATAATCCCACCACCTAACTTACCATTAACTTTTTACTACAACTCATTTATCACTAATTTATTCATCATTCCAAACCTTTGCAACAGTTAAAATTATACTGCATGTAAAATTTTATATCCTTATTAAAATGTCTACATAAGTAGGCTCAAACTATTACACTAGTTAATTAAAACCTTTCAACAAATTTACATTGCAACCAAAAATATTCAACAAATCACTGAAAGCAGTTCTGCGTTTTTTAATTCTAATTCAAGGTTGAATACAGAGATGGCTCACTCAAGAAGCAAACTCAAGATGCACGATGAGGTTTTTAAAGCATTCACCATACCCCCTTTTCAACATTTTACATGAAACTTGCAACAGATTATCTTTAAAAACAAAAGCAGCATTGACCACACCCACAGGTAGACTTTTAAGAGTGTAAAACATGGCTTTCCTTACTTTGTGATGACTGCCAAAATGATTCTAAATGTTGACCTGGTCTGCTGGTTTGATCTAAAAAATAAAGAAGAAATATAGTACAATATAGAGTATATTTAACTTTTTAAAAATATATTTTTTTATTGATTTTTTACAGAAAGGAAGAGAGAGGGATAGAGAGTTAGAAACATCGACCAGTGGCCTCCTGCACACCCCCTACTAGGGATGTGCCCGCAACCAAGGTACATGCCCTTGACTGGAATCAAACCTGGGACCTTTCAGTCGCAGGCCGATGCTCTATCCACTGAGCCAAACTAGTTAGCGCTATATTTAACCTTTTAAGTGCACATTTCACAAGAGAAAAAGGTGTACTCAAAAGAGCAAAAATACTCAGATAAACCCAAGGGAACACCTGAGTGCATAATTTTACAAGTTTTTAGAGTCAAGTTGTATCTAAAACATTAACTAATTATCAGTCTTTCCCCTAACTGCTTTTTCTTTTTTTACTGTATTTTTTGTTAATCCTTAGCCGAGGATACTTTTCCACTGATTTTTAGAGAGTGGAAGGGATGGGGAGAAACAGAGAGAGAGAAACATTGATGTGAGAGACACATCTATTGGTTGCCTCCTGCATTCAGATAGAGCCTGCAACCAAGGTACACGCCCTTGACTGGAATTATACCTGTGGTCCTTCAGACCAAGGGCCAATGCTCTATCCAGTGAGCCAAACTGGCTAGGGCCCCCTAACCCCTTTCAAAAAAAGGACATAGAACATGGTGTAAGGTAAGGGGAAATTTTGAAAGTTTGGAATAATGGATCTTCTTGAAATCATTAATGTCAATTTTTTTCTTAAATTTCTCTTGCACATGGTCAATATATTATTCTAATATATTCTTAAAAACATTGTCATATTTAAGTGGAATTTAGAGGTAAATCTATTTAAAAGCAATCTGATTGCTATTTTGGCAACAGAAGCATTTGACACACTCAGGTATGGCGGCTAAATATCTATCTATATATATAAAAGCCTGAGCACCTGGCCAACCGATAGCTATGACACGCACCGACCACCAGGGGGCAGATGCTCAATGCAGGAGTTGCCAAGCTGTGGTGACGCATCCAGAACCAGAGAGGAGGGAGGCGGATTCTGGGGTGCATGACCCGAGAACCACCCTCTCACAATCTGGGACCCCTCAGGTGATATTGGAGAGCTGGTTTTGCCCAAGCCCTGCAGGCCAGGCCAAAGGACCCCACCGGTGCATGCATCCATGCACTGGGCCTCTAGTGTGTGTGTGTATGTATATTTTTTTTTAATCTTTACCCAAGGATATTTTTCCATTGATTTTTAGAGAGAGAGTGAAAGAGAGGAGGAGAGACAGAAACATCAAAGATGAGAGAGATATGGATTGTTTTCATACACACCTGCTCTAGCCACCGAGCCAAACCAGCTAGAGTATGGCTAAATATTTTTAGTAGTGTATCCCTATTATTAAAAAAATTTTGAGCATCAATCTCCAAAACCTATTTCTTCCTAACATTGTATACCAGTACATGCATTACTAAGATAATATATTAACAAATGTGTATATTATAAAAGACACTTTAAACGGATGAAATAGAAAAATATAAGCATGAAATGCTAATATTTTCTTCCTGCATTCCAATGGATCTTCTGGTACCTGTTCACTGAAAACTAGCCCGACATAATCTAGGAAGATCAGTATTCTTCTTAATACTCATGTCTTTGTTCTTTAGCTACTTTATTTCTGCATGTGGGTATGTGTGCTTTAATAAGAATATATTAGAATTCTCAAGGGACCACAAAGCCTGGGGTTTACGTAGTAGTTTCAAAGAGCTATACATCTTGGTAGCAATAGCATTAAACTATTGGCTATATGAAGCTTAATTAGTCTCCAATTTTTATATCTTTATGTATTCATTTGAAAACTAGTGACAGCACTTAATTTAAGTATTTACTATGTGCCAGGTACTTTCTAAGTGCTTTGCACATATGAATTAATTTAACTTCACAACAACCAAGAAGTTAAGCAATTGCCTAAGGGCACAAACCTAGTAGTGGAGGAGTGAAACCCAGGGATTCTGGCTCCAGAGCCCATGTTCTTAACCACTATCCTAGAGTGTTGCATAGCTCCTTTGGGATTTCTGTATCAAGAAAGAATGGGTTAAAATGAGGAAGGATGGGAAATATGTAAAATACCAAATACCCACAGACCAGCTTATGAGCTTATTTTTAAAGTAAAACGATTAAGTAAAACTTAGAAATTACTGAAATTCTCAAAGGTGGTGAGGGGAAAGTGGAGACAATCTTCCATGGGACTAAAATATATAAAATTACTATTTATTTACAGAGTTTACATCTTTGATCAGTGCCCTGTTAAGCCACAAATTCACTTTTTCTCTTCAGTAGATTCTTTCCTTGAAAAACTTAAACACAAGTTTATGTGAATATTCAGTAATGAGCTAAAGTTAATAAGATAAAAATCTTCCACTTTAGCCAAAACCGGTTTGGCTCAGTGGATAGAGCGTCGGCCTGAGGACTAAAGGGTCCCAGGTTCGATTCCGGTCAAGGGCATGTACCTGGGTTGCGGGCACATCCCCAGTGGGAGGTGTGCAGGAGGCAGCTAATCAATGTTTCTCTCTCATCGATGTTTCTAACTCTCTATCTCTCTCCTTTCCTCTCTGTAAAAAATCAATAAAATATATTAAAAAAAAAATCTTCCACTTTAACTTATTGCTAACTTAGTGTGAATTTGAACAACCCAGAGATAAAAGTAGTTACCTAAGTACCTTAAAACTTCTGAAAAGTTAAAACTCCTGGTAGTGTAGTGATTATAATGCCAAAGTGATCAGTTTCCCTATCAAATTTTTTTGAAAACTACAAATAATTCTTCTTATGAGCATAAAAATATTGTAGTCCATAAATATCAAATCAGGCTAAAAAGTGATTTAATTGTTTAAGTATTACATGACATTCTATTTCTAACCAGATGTATACATGGAATCAGTAATTTTAATAAATATGAAAAAATATACAACGTTAAAAGTTATTAAAGATAACTTATAGTATTTTTTAAAAAAGCAAATTCACAGAATACCTTTATATTTTAACTAAAAATACAGCTCCTAAGTTAGGTGTCATATGTGTTTAAAGCAATATTACCTCCAGAGTCAAGAGACTCCTCAGATCTGACCTTAACAGAAGTAACAGCACTATCAGAGATGTCCTGATCATCTTCTTCAGTGTCCCCTAAAAAGAAAGAAAGGATATACTAGTATAGTCTCTACTCAAATGCTCTAAATATCTGGATTAAAAAACAAAAACAAGCATTCAACATTAAAGCAAAATCTTTTTGATGATCAGATACAAAATTGTTCTTTATTATGTTTACTTATTCTGAGTCACAATGTTTTAAATAAGCTAAAATTGAGCTCATTTATTTTACGTTCTCTGAGGCATAGAACTATATTCCAACAAATACTGAGAGTAATGTTTACTAAGATTATATTCCGAAGCTTGAAAAAAAAAGGGAGCATTAAATAGTGGAAAAATTTTACCTTATTAACTTCAACTTATTAGTGTGTAAATTCAGACAAGATTAGTATATGCACACATGCATATATATATACATGCATATACATGTATATACATGTCCACACACAAACATTTCAATATGGAGGTGACTAATTTCAGAGTATGGTGGGCTTTAAAATGAACTAAATGGTACTGCACTATTCAAACATAGACTGGTTATGAGAATTTGAAAAACTGTTTTAATAACATAATTAAATGCCAGCATGTCAGAAACTGAAAATACTAGCTTTGCTTAAAATTATTAACTCAGACAAAAGATGCTTGAAATGTACAAAGGCTATCAACACTCATTCTATACTATTTTACCTGCCTATTTGACAGTTAAGATAAGCATGATTTCCCCCTCCGCCCCCTCTCCCCCCGGAGAAAAAGACACTATTTTCTGCTCTCACTCTTAAGTATCTATCAAAATTCTAATAATGGTAACAAAAAAAGATTAAGAATATACTGTATGATATTTTAAAAGAAAATACCTTCTTCAGAGAAATTGACCTTCTGTGGGACACTAGTGGCTTCTAGAAAAGAAAAGCATACATGTATATAACATTAAAGGCTAAAGCTTAGGAATAAAAACATCTAAATTAAGAAAAGGGACCATAAAGATAAAATGAACTATTTTTTTGCTAAATCCAAGAAGAGTCTATTATTTCCCTCTACTCTATTTCAGGAATAAGTCTGATATAAACTAAAATCAGAAAGCTTATTTTTCCTTTATCCACAGGTCTATTTGTACTCTAAAATGTAACCTGTATTTGCAGACATTAGAATTTAATAGAATGAGACTGTCAATACCACAAAATAACTTCTGAGATTTTGATTGGAATTGCATTGAGTCTATTGATTCACTGGGAAGAAGTGGCATCTTGACAATATTGAGTCTTCCTCTATTGATGAAAATGGAATTGTCTCCTTCATTTATTTAGTATTTCTTTGATTTTATTAATTGTTTTTTTTAGTTTTCCTTAAGTCTTATACACATTTTATTAGATTTACATAAGTATTTATTTTGGGGGATGCTGACAGTAATTATATTGTGTTTGTAATTTTAAACGTCTCTTGTTCATTGCTGGCTTATAGGAAACGTGATTGATTGTATATTAACGTTGTATCCTACAACCTTACTATGTAAGTTTCAGCAGTTTTTGTCCATTCTTTTGAATTTTCTACATAGATGATCATGCCACCTGTGAACAAAGACATTTTTATTTCTTCCTTCTCAACTTGTATACCTTTTATTTCCTTTTCATGTCTTATTGCATTAGCTAGAACTTACAGCACAATGTTGAAAAGGAGCGGTGAGGGCATCCTTGCCTTATACCTGATGTTACTAAAGCTTTCAGTTTCTCATCTCCAAGTACATCTGCTGTAAGGTGGTCTTTCTGTAGACAGTTTTAATCAAGTTGAGAAAGTTCCCCTCTATTTCTAGTTTACTAAGAGGTTTTATGTGAATGGGTGTCAGAGTCTGTCAAATGCTTTCCTTGTATCTACTGACATGATCATGTGCCTTTTCTTTTGTTTGCTGATATGCTAGATTACATTAATTAATTTTTAGTAATTTTCATGTACATTTTTGGGGTTTGGTATTTCTGGTTCTAGCATATAGGCTGGTCACTGACATGTAGGTGGTGGTTAGGAAGTGGTTAAAAATAAATGTTTATTTTAATGAATGCATAGATTTTAGGATCACAGAATAAAAGCTTTTTTAAGTTAAGACTTTTGCTAATATGTCTCATACTTTAATAAAACATTACTTGGCAACTTAAGAAAAATCACCTGAAATTAGCACTTAATAATCAGATTTTATACAAGGTTTTAAACATTCCACTTGTCTTTATCTTTTTAACCTAAGCTGCAAAATATTTACAGGTATACTATATATTTAAATACCATCTGATAATGAATCAGCAGCATCTATGACTACATAAGTTTTAATTTCATTTCCCTCTTTTGTTATTCCGCTTCCTGTATTTTAAACTTCTTGGCTCCTACATGCATATGTTTAAAACATTAAATAAATATACCCAGCGTATGTGGCTCAGTGGTTGAACATCAACCCATGAACCAAGAGGTCACTGGTTTGATTCCTGGTCAGGCACATGCCGGGTTTCAGATTAGATCCCTAGTAGGAGGCATGCAGGAGGCAGCTGATCAATATTTCTCTTTCATAGATGTTTCTCCCTTTCTTTCTCCCTCCCTCTCTCTGTAAAAATCAATAAAAACATATTTAAAAAACATTGAATTGATATATATGGTATTATTCTTCTTTATGCTCATACAGAAGTTCTGATAAATTAAAATCCTTTTTGGAGCAATAATACCCTTAATTTTAAAAAGGTACCTATGGCTCTGACAAATATATAGACACATGACAATAATTAAATGTGCTATTATGCTGTAACTTTTCCAACAACATCAACCAATTACAAAAAGGTACTTTCAGAAATCCCAGGTCTTTGTTGCAAGAATAGATCACTTAAAACCATATTCTCTGATGGAGACCACTAATTGTAACACTTTGTTCACTTTCTTTTGTATGATGGCAGTTTTTTGTTTGTTATTTTATTTTTTTAAAAATATATATTCTATTGATTTTTTACAGAGAGGAAGGGAGAGAGACAGAGAGTCAGAAACTTCGATGAGAGAGAGAGACATTGATCAGCCGCCTCCTGCACACCTCCCACTGGGGATGTGCCCGCAACCCAGGCACATACCCCCGACCAGAATCGAACCCGGGACCCTTCAGTCCGCAGGCCAACACTCTATCCACTGAGCCAAGCCGGTTTCGGCTTGTTATTTTTTTAAAATATATTTCATTGAATTCAGAGAGGGAGTGGGATAGAGAAACATCAATGATGAGAGAGAATCACTGATTGGCTGCCTCCTGCACCTCACCACACTGAGGATTGAGCCCACAACCCAGGCATGTGCCCCTGACCAGAACTGAACCTGGGACCCTTCAGTCCACAGGCCGACGCTCTATCCACTTAGCCAAACCGGCCAGGCTGTTTGTTTTTTATTGCAGTTTTTAAAGAAAATACACGCCCTGACTGGTTTGGCTCAGTGGATAGAGTGTTGGCCTGTGGACTCAAGGGTCCCAGGTTCAATTTCGGTCATGGGTGCCACAAATAAAAAAAGAAAAGAAAATACAAAGTTCCTGGTAATTTCTACTACTGTATAAACGTTCCTATTCCTAGAGATCTGTGGAATGTGTTGGTGTGAGGAGGGAAGGGTACTCAAGCAAATACAAGCTTTGCTTACCTTGTTTTTTGTCTGGGGGCAAAGATATGAAGATTTCATAAAATGAGATTATCATGCTTTCTCAAAGGAAAGACCAGATAGGAGTCAGTGTCTCCTTCCTATCTTCTTGTGCTGTCAGTACAACCTCGCTTGGAGTGTTACAACAAATCCTTGTCCACGCAAGGATGTACCTCTTTGAATGTACTCTTAGAACAAACAAATGACAATTTGAGTGATTTGCTGTCTTTATTCCTGCCATTGGTATAAACGAGGGGTCAGCAAACTTATTCCATATAGGGCCAAATGGCAAATATTTTATGCTTTGTGAGCCATGTAAGTTCTCTGCAGTTCACATATATATGAATACACATATTCTCATAGATATGTCTGTGAAATATAAGTATTTCACAAAATATAAATATTTTTTTTTAAGCTTGCAAACTGTACAAAAAACAAGACTGCAGGTCAGATTTTACTCAGAGGCTATAGTTTTCTGACCCTGGTATAGATGCCTTTAAGAATAATACCTGTAAAATTATTCGATGCCAACCATGCTTTTGAGAACAGTCAGAGTGGAGCAGCAGGAAGAAGAGATTAAGGAATAGCTTGAGGCTATTACTAACTAGTATTCAAGTTCCATGAATAACCATTTGAATATACTCCATTCTCTGTATTAATCTCAGAAATTTCCTTCAAACTGGAAAGCACGTGATTTAAAGTTAATTTTTATTATAAAGTACTTATAAAAATAATTTTTATTCAAGCATAGAAAGAAGTGCAGGATTATCTTAGCTCAAAGTCCTCTTCCAATTAAGAGTCTGACTTTGTCACCCAAATAAATTCAATAAATGAAAAAAAACCCTAATTTTAAAATAAAAATAAAAAGAGCCTGACATAAAAACATTCTTTAAGTTTTAAAATAGAGCACTTGAGAAACTGCTGTCTGGGTAAAAGTCACAATTGCTGTGTATTTTCAGTATCCAGACACTAAAAATCCTGAAGTCTCTAAAGAAATTAGCCTCAGCTTAAGTGAAAGACAAATTTTTTAAAAGCTGCAGCTATTTATAAAGAAAAATTAAGCCTCTCTCCTTTTGACTCATCTCCAAATTTAGAAAAGAACTGTAACTTAAAACTAAGTCTAACCACAATCAATGTAGATTCACTTAAAGCCACAGATCTTGGTGTCTCATGTCCTATATGAATAAAACACCGAAAAGAATTAAAACTAGGTCAACAAACATGGCGAAGGACACTAAACTTACTATAAAAAAAATTTCAAGTTCACTTCCTAAGTCAAGAAAAAAAACCTTAATTGGTAAGTTGTTATCTCCTTTCTCTCAATAGTGTGACTTTAACAAAGGCTAACTAAAATGAAAATGTATTTGTTCTTTCACGAATTTTAACAATAGTATAACAAAATACATAATTTCAAATAGAATAACCACCAAGGCTGTTAAGAAAGGTCTTGGTCATAGGGACAGTGCCCCACACGGTGAGATAATGAACAAAGTAATATTTTCAAGCCAGTGACCAAAAGTGTGCACTCCTGTATTCTACTGATAATCAGAATCCTCAAAAAGAACCTAGAAAAATTAGAAATTAACAAACCTAATTCACTCATTTCAGTATTTCCATTTGTTTTGTATGCTGAATCTGCAAGAGAGATAGAGAGAAAAAGATTAGAGCTTAAAAGGAAATGCATCATATGGTTCTTTACCACAGGTTCATCATCAAAACCATAACAGATCTTTATCATTGTAATACTTGATAGTCATAAAAAAAAAATCAACCTAACTTTTTCTTACAGAATATAACTGAGGAATAGAAAACTAATGTGAAGATAAATAAGCTTCCTTTTTACTTCCCATAATAAAGCATCCTTATGGGCCAAAAAACTCTGAAAATGAAGCAGAAGTAGACTTCACTAGTTTTCTTTCATAGCCATGAAATCAATTGAAGGAAACACTCTTTTAAGGTATTAGTCAAAAAGAAATGTAATGGAGGCAGGGAAATTTTATAGCCCTGAGCCACAAAGCCTCTGTCTTGAATTTTTTATTAGCCTTATACTTGAAAGAATAAAATGTCCCTGACCCTAGTTTGAAATCATTGTGCTAACAAAAAGAAACATGTAAAAAACACCTCTTAAAAAGGCTGAAGAAGCAAGCCCTTTATATTGTTATATAAAAATATGTCACAATATATGTTAAATAAAAACAAACATTATAGAGGTGCAAAAATATTGGGCTAAAGGGAGGAAAGATCATTTATACATGAATTTCCTTATATCTCCATAAAATATCTCTGGAAGAATACCTAAGAAACTGACAAAATTGGCTGCCTCTGATGAGATGGGTGGGTAAAGAAGAGGGGGAGCAGGATGAATTTTCATTGTATATTTATAGTAACTTTTGAATTTTGAATCATATGAATTTATAAACTGCATTTATAAAAATGTTAAACCAACAGACAAATAATTTCTTACCAGATCGTGGACTTCTTAGAGGGGGTCTAAGCAGGTCGTGTACAGAATCTCCACTCATCACTAATATGGGAGAAAAAACACTTAAGAATATGTAAAATATCCAACACACTCGATTTATTATACAGTCATCTATTAAATCAACAAAGGTGTTTCTGTGCTTTCCATTATGTTAAGTATAAGGATACACTAGTGAACTAGAGACAAGTTTCCTGCCATAAAAAATTTATGGACTTGATGGAAAAATTGATAATTTTTTTCAGCAGACCGTATTTATATAAAAGGAAATACCAAATAAAACTCTCCTAAATTTCTCAGTTAGAAACCAAAATCTGATGCTATACACCTCAAATTAATATAATACTGAATGTCAACTGTAATTGAAAAAAAAATTTTTAACGAAAAAACAATCTGTATGAGCACAGAGAAGAAAAAAACAAAAAAAACCTTTCCTGCATGCTCCAGTGTGTGTGTGTGTGTGTGTGTGTGTGTGTGTATGGTATATATATGAATGATACTTGAAGGAGACAAAGTACCAGGAAGAGGTATCAGATGATCAGTGACACAGTTATTTTTACTAGGTTGTTTTAGAAAGTTGCCGAAACCGGTTTGGCTCAGTGGATAGAGCGTCGGCCTGCGGACTGAAGGGTCCCAGGTTCGATTCCGGTCAAGGGCATGTACCTGGGTTGCGCGCACTTCCCCGGTGGGGGATGTGCAGGAGGCGGCTGGTCGATGTTTCTCTCTCATCGATGTTTCTAACTCTCTATCTCTATCTCTCTCCTTTCCTCTCTGTAAAAAAATCAATAAAAATATATTTAAAAAAAAAAAAAGAAAGTGGCCTCTTTGGTTAGGTCTTTATTCTTAAGGGCATCGTAGGATAAATTTCTCTCAGACCACATCAGTGGCCCTACATGCAATTACAGAATATATAATATTCAAAATACCAAGTTAAACTGAAAGTCTATAATGCTATAAGGAAGAGGAAAGGCCTATCCTTAAACTTGTACTTAAAGCACATCTTCCAACAAAGAGTGACTCCCATTTAATAATTCCTCTGCTAGACAGACTTTACAAGCATTTAATAATTCCCTAAATTTTTTTTCCTTTCATTCAGAAGCATGAGATGGGAGTATGTCAAATTCTGGATATAGAAAGATTTATAAAAGCACCTTTTAGAGCAGTGATGGCGAACCTATGACACACGTGTCAGAGGTGACACGCGAACTCATTTTTTTGGTTGATTTTTCTTTGTTAAATGGCATTTAAATATATAAGATAAATATAAAAAATATAAGTCTTTGTTTTACTATGGTTGCAAATATCAAAAAATTTCTATATGTGACACGGCACCAGAGTTAAGTTAGGGTTTTTCAAAATGCTGACACGCCGAGTTCAAAAGGTTCGCCATCACTGTTTTAGAGTAAGAGAACCCTGAGTATCTCCAATCTCCCGAAGATGCACATAACCGGATTTCTAGTTATACAGTATGCACAGTGTACTATCAAAATATTCCAAGTAATCTACTATATAATGGTCTATAGGCTGACACTCAACAGTCTTCAGTGTATCAATTCACTTAACTCTGTAATTTTTCTTTTTCTGTTATTGTTAATCCTCACCTGAGGATATTTTTCCATTGATCTTTTAGAGAGAGTAGAAGGGAGAGGAAAGACAGAAACATCAACGTGAAAGAAATGCATCAATTGGTTGCCTCCTGCATGCATCCCAACCAGGGCCGGGGCTAGGGAGGAGCCTGCAACCAAGGTACGTGCCCTTGACAGGAATCGAACTTGGGACCCTTTGGTCCACAGGCTGACGCTCTATCCACTGAACCAAATGGCTAGGGCTTAGCTCTGTAGTTTTTATAAATTTACCCTAAATTTTAAAAATAAGAAAATTTTGCTTCTTCAGGTATAAGGGACATGCAATTAAATCTACTGTAAATAAAATTTCAAGAGTATGCTTTTTCCAAATGGCCTGAAAAGTCTGATTATAGCACCGATTACTCAAAGCATTTTTCCAAGATAGTTTATAATCTTAACACAGTAACGTAGGCTGTTCAAGGAATTAAGCTTAAAGAAAACTGAAGTTGAACCAGAAGTACTTTATTCTAAATTGAGAATAGAACAAGTTCAAACTATAAAGCATAATTGTCTTAGAAGCAATGGATAAGAAAATAAGTCAGGACTTGGGTTAAAAAATCCAGGGATGATCAGTTTCAATAGTTATAATCATCTGATGTGGGACTGTCCTAATATCAAAAAAAGCAAATTGAAAATAAATGGGACTAAAACAAAAGATAGTAGGCACTAATAAATTTAGTTAATTCTTTCTCCTGCTTTTCAAAATAGTTAAGTTTTAAAAACTTAAGTAGATTATCAAGTGTAGCCTACTTCCATGTTACACTGAGATACTAAGAAGCAAATATTTCTAGACTTTAACATCTCTGAATTGGGATGCATCACACCATCTATGGCATATTACAGTTTATGGTAGCATTTCTTCCTTCTAAGTGGTACGTAAAACAATGACAGTGTATCTTACAGATGATATCTTAGATTTCATGAAATGTAGTATCAAATGGACAGGGCTGACTTTTCTATGCAAACCATTTAACCCATTTTAAATGAAAGGCGGGTTAGGCAGTTCACCCATTTATACTACTGGGTAGCTAATTATTACATGGGCGAGTGACAGTGATACTTGGGGAAAATAAAAGGGCCTTGTGACTGAGTAAGTTATGAGACACACAGTTATGTGACTGAATTAATACATAAGAAGTGACTGGCACTTAGTAGGCACTACAGTACTCGTACGCTGTCTTTCCTTGACACATTGCTTAATTCAATAAACAACTATTCAGAAGATTCACTGAAACTGAATGAAGTATGATTTGGAATGCCTGATGAATCAGGTTATAATCTGTACATAAAAAAAGCTGCTGGGTTACGGGAAAAAAACCAAAATCACTCTCTCACCTGAAGTCTCTTGTGTTCTCCAGACAGTTTTCTTTGAGACTGTTTGGCTTACAACAGTTTGTGGAGATAGCTCTTCCTCTAAAGAATAGATAAGACAATTGTCAAAATTCAGAATACATGATCTGGGTAGAGAGTATATATTCATGTTAATAGCAATATATGAGCAGAAATGCAAGTAATTCATTGCTTTAGAAATGTGAAATTAAGTTTACCAAAACTTACAAACGTACCTAGTCAGAACTACAATTAAAAAAAAACCAAAACAAAAAACTCCTCCCCACTGATGCTTTACCACAAAAACATATTACTTTAAAAATTTTAAAAGATGGGCTAGAGCAGCAATTTTCAACGTGTGTGCCGCAAGAATTTTTCAAGCACACAATACCTGACTATTTAGGGACACTGACCTCTTTCCCCTTGGGTTTTCAAATTTTAAAAATGACAGCCCTCTGGTGTAAGTGATTCAAAATTATGCCTTTTTTGTTGTTGTTCGTATCCGTCAAAAATATAATTTTTGGTGAACACAGAATTTTAGTAATTAGTTTATGTGCACCATGAGATGAAAAAGGTTGAAAATCACTGGGCTAGCATCAAATGATGTGGAAGAAAGCAGAAGAGTAAAAAAATGTTTAGATCTTTATAGATGTACTTAAACAGAGGCACATCCTTTATGTGTTAAAAATATTAACTGACACAGCTGCATTAGACTCTGTAGAAGAGTCCATACAATTTCACAGGTCTTGTTAAATAAAGATGTGCAAAGCATTCTTCCAGACATTGAAGGGGATACAGAAGCACTATCAAACATATATGATAGGATCTCTATCTTCAGGAACACACGGGGTGGAGCAAAAGTAGGTTTGCAGTTGTGAGTACCAGAAACAGAGTCCATTCTTGTATTATTATTATTATTTATTAATTACTGTATGACTTCCCATAGGAACAACTGTCTCGAGTGACTACACCCTCTAGTAATTTACATATCTTTAACATAAAGTTTCCAAAATGAACACATCTTCAAATGGGCCAGCACTTCATAAGCCATCAGGTAAACGGGCAGCCTATTCCTCTACTCTAAGCTGAAAATCCACGTCCTCTTCATATCTATCAATGGTCTAAGTAGGTAATCCCATTGTGATCCAGACCCCCGGCTTCTTACCTCATCGGTGGCTTACATGGGCTAACATGAAACATCACCTGTGACTCTGCTAGGTGGGGGCCTGCGGGCAAGGTGTTGATTCGCCCGTGACTCATGTAAAACGATACACTAACTTTGTCAGCATCCTTCTGGCTCATTTGTCAGGCTACTACTACTTAATCGTTGGGATTACAATGAGGGCCCCCAGAGTGGCGAATGTTGGGCACAGACCACCACACGAGAAAGAGCAATCGGCTCCAGTCCATCAGACCCAGAGGGCTTCCAGTTCAAGATGACTGGCCGACCCCACCTCGGTGAACGGATCTGGGCGGGGTCTCAAATCAATGCACCGACTACTCACAGATCCCCTCCCCCGTCCCTCACGTGGACAGGGCAGGGAAAAGACTGGGAGTTGGGTTAGAACCGTAATCCGCTGGGAACTTTTGGCCTCTGAATATGAAAGGAGGAACTATAAGCGGCTTTAGCAGAAACAGCCGCCGGCTAGAGGAAACTGAAGTGAAACAGAGCCTGGGGCGATCCGATGTCCCGCCAGCCGCCCGGCTCGCCGTCCCTCGTGAAGACGTGTGGAAAGGCAATCCCGACACCCCTAAACGGATGCCCAGGGCTCCCCGGCTCTGCTCGTTGCCCTTCCCTCTCGCAGGGGGGCCCGGGGTGTCACGTGCAGCCCCCATCCTTCAATCACCGACTCCGCCCGCCGCCCGTCGCCCGCCATAGTTGTTGTCGTAGCTTGCGTCTATCGCCCCTAGATGGTTTGGGGGCCCTAAGTTCACCTGCCGTTGGTGACGATAGCTTTTCGGGGTGCCGGGCGGTGGTCGCGGTGGTCAGGGAGGCAGTTGCGAGTCGCCGGGGCTGCCACCTGCGTCGTCGCTGCTGTGCTGCAAACCCGCCTCTGGGCCCATGGTGTGTCCGAGGGCGAGGACTGTGCGAGAGGCAGTGCCCTGCTGGGTCAGCTG
>NW_006284340.1:1923188-1923565 GCF_000327345.1 Myotis davidii
GACCCACTTCACCCGGGCGGAGGAGCCACGGGAGCCGGGGCGGGGATGCGCCCGTGCGGGGATGAATGAGCTCGGCAGGAACAGCCCGCCCGCCCTGCCTCCCTCCCGCACTCGCTCTCGGACTTGCGGGACTGTTACCTCCGTCCTCCTCACCTTCAGAGGAATGCGAGTCCCGTAACCGTCTCCGGACCATCACCGGCTGTGGCGGAGGCTGCTGTGAGTTCTCCTGCTGGAGGCGCGCAGCCCTTCGCGTTCTCATCTCCACGGCTTCCTGGAGTCGCGGCTGCCTCCGCGGCTGAGACCGAAGGTTGTAGGCGCGCTCTCTCACTTCCTCTTTCGTAGCATGGGGCCGGAACTCCTTTAGCTGGATTCGTTTT
>NW_006284340.1:1923973-1928272 GCF_000327345.1 Myotis davidii
GTGGGTGGGAGGGCGAGGACTGTGCGAGAGGCAGTGCCCTGCTGGGTCAGCTGCTGTGGGTCACTCCCGCCTCTTGGCTGCAGGCACCAAAGAGGAGGAGAAAAGGGAGGCGGCCTTCGCTGTCCTCGGCCTTGGAGGAGAGAGGGAGGGGACGACGCAGAAGGGACAACCGGCTGGGCAAATGGCGAGCCCTAAGCCCAGCTGCTCGTGGCAACTGTTGCCCGCGCGCGGTGACGCCCGCGCAGGCAGCCGGTA
This sequence comes from Myotis davidii, assembly GCF_000327345.1. NCBI lineage: Eukaryota > Metazoa > Chordata > Mammalia > Chiroptera > Vespertilionidae > Myotis > Myotis davidii. The sequence continues at coordinate 1,924,229 of NW_006284340.1, forward strand.
GCGAGTGTGGGAAAGCGGAGGAGACGGGATGGAGAAATGTTGCCCCCCCCCCCCCTTCCCCAGGCTGTTGCGCACTTTTCCTGGAACCTTCTTGACCCGCCTTAGCCATGCCTGCAAATGCCCCTAGCAGGCAGGAGTGATGATGATAAAGATACTTTTGCAGGTGTCACCTTTCCTTGGAGAAGAATTTGGTTTCAGGCTCTTGATGAGACCATTTACCCGGTTTTAAATTGTAAGTCACCTGTTGAGTGTAGAAATGGGAACGACAGCACACGAGGGTGGTTTCCACTAGTGAAGCGAACGCACAGCACATGCCATTCTTGGGAAGCTCTTCCAGCAGCGCCCTTCTGAGCCTGGGTGCTGTATTACGGACTGGGAAATAAATGAAGGAATACATGGATTAAAGACAGCTGTAACTTAATAACTTGTGATCCGTTATTTTTACTTTGATGCTGGGCATGACTCAATGATACTGCATTTGATTTGGGGATTCCTGTGTTTAGTTTACTGAATAAAAAGCACTGTTAGTTTCATATCCGTATACCATACTTATGGATGTAGATAATTACAAATATGTAACCAAATTTATATACACTTGGGGGGGGGATTAAGTTAGTGTAAAATCTGAAAAATTAAAAGATTGTTACCTCCAAAATATACACTTCAAAATCCTCGTGGAGGATTTTTAAAATAATTTATTTCAGTGTATAGATTTTTAAAATTGAATGATTCTGAAAATTTCGAAGGTATTGTTTATCTTTTCAAGTATTTTAAGTCACCTTAGAATGATTTTGAGCAACTCATGTGTTCAAACTGGGCACGAATTTCAATATAATGAAATCTTAACATGTTCTATATTTTCACTAATAGGCCATATATTTGGTCACAGACACAAGGAGTTGCATGCTTTAGAGAGGGAAGTTTTAGCCTGTTAGTGTAGCTTAGCTTTGTTTGCTATATACAATATAGCCAAAGAGATGAGAAACAGGCACAAAGCAGATGCTAACTTAAAAAAAAAAATCTTTTAAGGGCAAATTAGAAGCATATTCTCCCTTGTCAGCTTGAGTTAGTATGTTTGGAAAACTTGTGGGACTTCTTTTCCAACAAAATGCTTGGTCAATACCTGGCTTTTGTTTTAAGTAATACTTTCTGCATAAGGTGCCTATTATATTACCCATTAAGCTATAATAGTAAAAGTTCTGTAATGCAGTTATTAAAGGATATAAAACTTTATGCTATTAATATACAATGTTCATATAATGAACATTAATGCATACAATAAAAGCCTCTAACACATTTACCAGGACAGGTAACTCTATAGAAACTTGGATACAGACTTGTAAAACTTAGGTTTGGGTAACATATTAAAAAAGAAAGGACAAGAGGTTCTTCATATTATTAGCTAATCAAATCACTGTGTTATTTTATAATTAAGAATGCTTGTGAAGTTTTAGGAATGGCTTCCTAAAAATATGAATCACGAGAATCTTAAAATCAGAGGCATGGTAACATTAACACATATTTGCTTAGGATTTTCCGTACTTCATCTAAGTAATAAGAATACATAATCCTAGCTCTGCCCAACCTGCCTCCCACACCTAGCAACCTTACAAATACCAACTTTCATCATACCGTGAGGTAAAGTTAAAGCCTAGGCAAACCAGATATTCTGCTGTAGATGTTTTCCAAGCTACAGGGGTGTCCAAAACAGGTGACATTACAGAGACAGTAGATTCATAGCCAAAACTAGAAGGGAATTAGGCCACTGACACCAAGAGGAGCATGAGCTCTGGATGTTAGAAAATTACTTTGGGAATTTTAAATATGTAGAGTAATTCTGTGAATCAAAGGAAAAGACAGGCAAAACAAGACATGATTATAACATACAGGGGTGGGCAAAAGTAGGTTTACAGTTCATATAAAAGACATTCAGGTTATTAATAGTTTCATTAACTCAAAAGTATGTCACAATGGGGCAGTGCACTTAGGTATGATCTTATAAGCGCTCAAATTGCTGGCCTTCATTATTTGTACATTCTTATAGTTTTTGAAAATCAGTAAACAAATTTCATTGACCTGTTTGGGTAGCCGCACTGCCTCCTGAGGTGGTTGAATTCAACCTAATGCCCACCCCTGTACTCATTAATTCATATATTTATTAAACATCTATGTTGGCACATAATAAATATTTAATAAATATATGAATTAAGTTAATGAGTATATTCTTTATCCCTAGGGAATTTGCCATGAATTAGGGAAGGCATATACAAAAATTACAATTGAGATTAAATGACTGGCATTAATGTATATACCTAGCTGTTAGTCCTAGGTCTAGACATCTAGTGTTCTTGACACTGGATTTCTAAATAAAGCAGCTATTTAAAATGAAACATTTTGCCCTAACTAGTTTGGCTCAGTGGATAGAGCGTCAGCCTGTGAACTAAAGGGTCCTGGGTTTGATTCTAGTCAGGGGCACATGCCCGGGTTGCAGGCTTGATCTCCAGTAAGGGGTGTGCAGTGCAGGAGGCAGCTGATCAATGATTCTCATCACTGATGTTTCTATCACTCTCTCTCTCTCCCTTCCTCTCTGAAAAAAATAAAAAAGATGTCAAAAATAAAAATGAAGCATTTTAAAATAAGAATTTTTGTATATGAATTTTGTTTAGGGTAAGCAGAAATCCAGTCTGAGGAAAAAAATCTATCAATCCATTCACATTTGTGCTGAGCTAGGCAAATGACTTTGGGGTTATATCTTAGTAGAAAGGCAACATTGTTATTTTTAATAAGGAAGTAATGATTAAAATATAAAAAATAAGAGGAAGGAAATTAAAGACAGTAGCTGGTTTCATTTATTCCCCATTCTCACAAGTGATAGACAAAATATTTTAAAGATTGTTAATACAAATGAAAATGTCTAGCTGGAAATGTTATGCTGAAGTTAAGAAAATTTAAACTTAGTTAAGTTCACTGTTCCATGAAGAATCATTAATCTAAAAAGTATTTGGGCCTCTGTGTACTAGCCAGATCCTGTTCTAGGTGGCGGGGATACAGCAGTAGAAGAATAGACCAAAAGACAACCCTCCCTGTCTACTTGGAATTTATATTCTTTGGAAGTCAGATAAAAATCAAAATAAGTAAAATAGTGTGTTAGTGTTTTGAGGAAAATGAGGCACGGAAGTGAGATTCAGTGAGCAGATTTCTTCTATGGTGTCTTGAATTGGTGTAGGTCAGGAACAGGAATTTTAGACTAAGAGTTAGCCCTTGAACAAGGTAGGGGTTAGGGGCCCTGACACCAGCCCATTGCAAAAACGGAACTTCAGTCGTTCCTCCATATTTGAGGGGGATTGGTTGCAGGACCACTGCCCATACCAAAATCCAGGCATGGGCAAGGTCATTATATAAAATGGCATGAAACAATGTATACAGCTGGTCTTATGCCTGCCCGGGATTCCCAATCCCGGATGGAAAGTCCTGTTTTCCACTTGCGGTGGTTGAATCTGCGGGGTCCAAACTCTTGTAGGGAGGGCAGACTACATGTTTATTGGGAAGAAAATCTCAGTACCATTGAACCGCACAGTTCAAACTTCTGTTCCATCAGCTGTACTTGACCTTGCCCCTGACTGATTATGTGTTCTTGGGCAAATTGCTTTCCATTTTTCAATTTTCACATTTATAAAGTTAATAGATGAAAATAGTAGCTTTTCTTATTCATTTGCTGCTGTCATTTAGCAGACACTGTTACCTCATTAGCTCTTTACTCACAACCACCCCATTGGACATGAGCAAACTGAGTTAACGTCTGACTGGTGCTGGCCCTTGTCATTGGGCAGTGCCTCTCACTGTGTTGGCTGCGTGGTCCCAACAGCCTATGCATTTAGGACCCTTGTAAGAGTAGGGTCGTCTGGCAGAGAGGCCCGCCTTCCCTGTCATATCACAGCACGAGGCACGGGGACATCTGTGCTTCCATCACGAGCACTCACCACTGCCTGGTGCTGGTGGCTCGCGGCGCGGTAGAGGGGGCGGGGGGTGGGGGGGCAGTGAGGG
>NW_006284340.1:1928398-1932229 GCF_000327345.1 Myotis davidii
GACTGTGAGGGAGGGGCAGGGCGACTACCAGTCCCAGCATTCCGCGGGCGCTCCCCTCCCAGCACAGGTCACCGTCACGTGGCCGGGGACTGGGCGTCATTCTCTCCGGCGCCGGCGGCCGTGTCCGAGGGGTGCAGCCCGGTTTCGTGGACCAGAACACCGGAAGGGCCCCCCTGGCATTGACCACGGACGATTTAAAACTCCGCCAGAATTTGTAAGTAAATAAAATGCGTACACAACTTTTCCATGTTTTAACATTTGATCCGATGTCTTTTTGAAAGATCTTTCAGAAACGATCCTTCCCCACCCCCACCAGCATACGGCAAAAATCTTAAAACGAAGCAGGTAGGGATTATTTTTGTTTTGGAGTAAAAAAAGAGAAACAATCAAATACTAAACAGGATAAGGTGGTGGTGGTGGTGGGGGGCAAATGTTTGGTTTGGACTTTGAGACCAGAATTCCTATGGCTCAAACGTAAACCGGAACTCCACCTGAGCAGGACGGCGACTCCCCGTACTCACAGCCTAGCAGGATGTCTCATTTTTCACCTTAATCCTGTTGGACAGCCATCCCCACCCACCTTTTTGTAACCTTAGGGGTGTTAATAAGGGCACAGTTTGAAGTTGTAGGAAGATCCTACAATTACCATTTTGCTTACGTATTATGTCTTCCCAATTGTATTTCGCAGCCAGCGAGGTTTGCCCCTTTCTTCTCTCCTCCAGGGAAGTGTCTAGTGCTCTCCATTTTGTGTTAGACTTTGTACACAAACACAGAAATGAGTGACCTTAACCCGATTCAACTTACTTTTTTCGGTTTCAGTTTTACCTGCCTTTAGGCTTTAAAACATTTTATTCTGGATCTGTATGAGAGATCCTCTCTCTCTCTCTCTCTCTCTCTCTCCTCGTTAATCCTCACCTGAGGATATTTTCCCCATTGATTTTTAGAGAGAGCGGAAGGGAGGGGAAGAGAGAATGGGAGAGAGAGAAACATGGATGTGAGAGAGACACATTGGTTGGTTGCCTGCCGCAGGCGCCCGGCCCCGATCAAGCCTTTACCCGAGGTAGGAGCCCTAGACCTAAATGGAATCCAAGGGCTGACGGTAACCACTGAGCAACCGTCGAGGGCTCCTTTGTCTCTCTCTTTTTAAAAAATATATATTTTATTGATTTTTTACAGAGAGGAAGGGAGAGAGATAGAGAGTTAGAAACATCGATGAGAGAGAAACATCGATCAGCTGCCTCCTGCACACCTCCCACTGGGGATGTGCCCACAACCCAGGTACATGCCCTTGACTGGAATCGAACCTGGGACTTTTAAGTCGGCAGGCAGACGCTCTATCCTCTGAGCCAAACGGGTCAGGGCATCCTCGTCTCTTTTTTAAGAATTAGGGCTGTGGCCGTTCAGCAGATGATGAGTACATAAATGGCTAGTGGAAAATCATTTAAGTAGGAACTTTATGGTGGAGGAACTCAAAATGTTCTCGGAAGCCTGTGTGGGGGCTGGAACAATTTGAAAAACTGGCACTTGCTGTGAAAACTTGGAGAGCCTCTCAGTAATGCTGATTGGGCTGAGTCAGAGTCCACACCTGATAACCAGGTTCGCGCTGGTTGTCACGAAGCCATGAGTGACTCATTGACCCTCTATTTCACTTATTTTCCCTCTGAGTGTAGAGATGATACTAGTCTGAGAGCTTGTAGAATTCTCAAGTACAGTAACTTAAGAATTTAGTTAATTATTTGAGAATTTTAGGGTATTTTAATAATGTGTTGTCTTGTACATATAATTTATTTTTGCCTAAGAGGTCATCTTAAACTGTATTCCTCGGAAATCCACATTTCACGGAAGCACCAGTTGAGTTTTCTGAAGGAAAGTATGCTCAGAGATGCCTTGTCTCCTTTATGCTGTTTTTCATTTAGAATTTTAATTGTGTTAAAATTTTATTACTATTTCTACATCTTATGACTATACCTTTGTCACACAAGAAGTGCTCCAAAACAGCGATTATACTTGATCCTTGCTTTTGCACGGCACATCCAGCATTTGTGAATAAAGAAGGATGTCCTCAACCCTGGTTCTGAGTGTAGACTTTGGAGTCAGAGCTGAGTTGAACTCCTGTTCTATCACTGTGTGCCCCGGGCAGGCTGTGTTATCACTCAAAGTCCATCTCCTCCCCTGTAAAGTGGAATTTGTAGAGTTATTTAGAATACTGAATGGGATCATTAGACTCAATAAATGGAAACTATTACTATTAATTGGGGTACTTTACTCTTTACTGATATTAAAGGAGTTGTTGGCACATGATTTTGATAAAGTAGAAGGGAAGAAAATTCACCCATAATTCCACTACCTCAACAATCAAATTGTTTTAATTTTTTATCCTCTCCTTTAGCCCTTGGCCATAGGTATACTTAATGTACATGTCATAACATTTTTATAAAAAGTTAAATTTAAAACATTGGTTTGTTAACTTTGGAGTGCTTTGTTTTAATTCTATAAATAAAGCTCTCTGGTTCTGTCTTTATTCTGATCTACTAGTGAAAATACAGCAGGACTTTTTAAGCACAATTTCCCCTGCTTCCGTGTTCCCAAAAATGAAACCTCTAGTTCAGCGGTTCTCAATCTCTGGGTCACGACCCCTTTGGGGGTCGAACGACCCTTTCATAGGGGTTGCCTAAGACCATCGGAAAACACATATATAATTACATATTGGTTTTGTGATTAATCGCTGTGCTTTATGTTCAATTTGTAACAATGAAATTGGGGGTCACCACAACATGAGGAACTGTATTAAAGGGTCGCGGCATTAGGAAGGTTGAGAACCACTGCTCTAGTTGCACTTTTACCTAATGCAAATAATAATAAAATTTTCGAGGACTTCTTCTGTGCCCTATAGTGCTAAGTGCTGCACATCATCTCTTCCCTTCACATGCCTCTTCCATCTGGTAGTGTTATTCCATTTCGTGGTTAAGAAAACTCAGGCCCAGGCAGTCTGACCGTAGAGGACAGCACTGCGAGGGTTTACAGTTGCACATTCACTGTGTGGCTGGTAGGTCAAACATACAGGCAGGAGTTGACTGGGGCTGACACACCTTCTTTGTATAAAAGTAACAGTATTAGTGCTTTATACTACTGCTGTGACCACCACATTTTTATAGGAAAATAAGACTAGGGAAGTGTTTAGCACCTTAACAAATGAGGCATTCACCTATAGTTTTATTAGATGTGGCAGTAAAAATACGAGTTTTCCCTTTACTTATTAGAGATAAACATAGTAAATATAGAGTTTATAGTAAAAGGAAACTAACTTTCCTACTTTAAAGCAGTGTTTCGTAACTCATCGGGTGAACCTGTTAAAACACCATCTCCTGCACCAGACCTTCAAAGATTCTGGTCTGGTAGGTCTGGGGTGGGGCCCAGGAATTTGTATTTCTAACAAGCTCCCAAGTACTGCTAATAATTTCCAGCTGATGAGTTTAGTGAGGAAGCAAATATTAATGCTGGTTGTCCAGATTGTTGGCCTGGCAGTGAAAGCACAGTAGCATTGAGCTTACAACTCTTGGTTTTTCTTTTTGTTGTTAATTCTCACCCGAGGATTTTTTTTCCATTGTTTTTTTTTTAGAGAGTGGAAGGGAGACAGGGAGACAGAGAGAGAGAAACATTGGTGGAGAGAGAGAGAGAGAGAGAGAGAGAGAGAAGGAAAGGGAAAAGGAAAAGAGAAAGGAAAGGGAAAGGCAAAGGGAAAAGGAAACAAAAAAAGAAAAGAAAAGAAAGAGACTGAACATATTCCAGCTGGGCTGAGGATCAAACCTGCAACCCTGGTATGTGCCCTTG
>NW_006284340.1:1932323-1949739 GCF_000327345.1 Myotis davidii
CTTGGTTTTTAAACACTATCCTCCCATGAAAGGAACCAGGATTTTTTTTGGAGTAGATGATTCCAGGGGTGGGGCAGAGGAAATATAAGATCAGACCAAAACACCTTGTGGTGCTTGAAATTAAGGAAATGCTCAAAAAAAGTTTGCGGGCTTATTGAAAGGATTTAGTGGCCAACTTGAAGGAGCTCCTCATGGCCAATGCTGGAACAATTTGAGCAACGAAATGAAAATGATAATATTGGATTTTAATGCATAGAATAAAGTATCCATGAGTTCATACTAACATAATAGATAAATAAATAGGGGAAAAGGGATAACTCATTTTTACAGAAGAATTCCAATGAATAAGTATGGGAAGCATGAAAAAGAAGCTTACCATTAGACAATACTGTAATTACCTGTGATGCTAGTGGGTGGAAGTTTGAGGAAAATCAGTATATTTATGTCCTATCCCCAGAAGTGGCCCTGCAGAAGTAATCCATACGAAGTTCCCCTCTCACACAATGTTTCTCTCTCTCTCTCTCTCTCTCTCTCTCTCTCTCTCTCTCATTTTCTCTGCCTCTCTCTCTAAAATTAATTTCAAAAACACATATCCGTGGGTGAAGATTAAAAAAAAAACTCAGCTAATTATAGTTCATTAAAAGAAAAAATATCATTTACACATTAGTCTCCCCAACATCAAGCATATAATAAAATCAAATTGAGATGATAGAAAATCAGTTTTTCTGGCCGACCCATGGATCATGAACAACTAAATGGAATGTCGGATCCTGGAGTAGGACCTGGAGCAAGGAAAGGATAGTAGTGGAGAAATTGGTGGAATTTAAGCAGTTTGTAGTTTAGTTAATTGTACCATTATACCAGTGTAATTGTAAACATTATAATAATGCTAATTTCTTTTTTTTAAAAAATAATTGTACTTTAATTTTATGAAATGTTGACTTTAGGAGAAACTGGATAAACGTATAAGGAAACTCCGCTCTATTTTTGCAATGTTTAAAATTACAGTCATGCACCACTTAATGACATGAATACATTCTGAGAAATATGTCATTAGGCAATTTTGTCATTTTAATATCATGGAGCGCACTTACACAAATCTACACCTGCTACACACCTAGTGTACATGGTTTAGCCTATTGTTTCTAGGCTACAACCCCTTATAACATTTTCCTGCACAAAACAACTTAAGATTAAATCAAGCACAAGAGAAAAGGATTTAATCAAGAGACTTGGTAAACACGAGATGTTTTACAGCAAACTTATTTTTTTATAAGTAGAAAGAGTACACTCTAAAGATAAAAAGTGTAGTGTAGTAAATACATAAACCAGTAATATAGTATTATGTACTGTACATACTGTATGTGCTGTACGTTTATACATTTGGCAGTGCCGTAGGTTTTTTATAGCAGTATCACCACAAACATGTGCTGGGCATGATGTCTACAATGCCAGTAGGCGATAGGAATTTTTCAGCTTTATTATAAACTTGTAGGACCACAGGCCTATATGTGGTCCTAATATGCAGTCCATCATTGACCTAAACGTCATTATGTGGCACATGACTATATTTGAAAATAAAAAAATTTAATGAAAAAGTGTTGGTGTAATGTAGGCACTAAAGGTGATTAGGGGAGTTGAGCTAAAACTGGGAATCGGTTATGCTTCCCACTGTCGAAAATCTTAGCAAACTCTTTGATTCTTTATGCATTGCTTTTTGTTTCTACTGGTCATCCTAAACCTGAGGTTCAAGTCAGGGGAGTTGGGAGGGAGTAAGCAGGGTAGGAAGGAAAGGAAGACTTTTTGTACTCAGAAAAAATATATAGTACCTGGAAAATTGTTAAAGTAATATTACTGGCATATTATGACAGTGGATATGGTGAGATGGTGAGAGGAAGTGGGCAAGACTTAGAAACTAGACACAAATAGCTGGTACAAGTATAGAAATACCTAAGCTTGGCACTGGGTCCCACTGCTGAAAGCTGCATATTAATAAAAGGTTGACGTGGCGGTGTTTTAAATAAAAACTGCAGATAACTTGAACCCTGGACTTTTAGTCCATTAGGGCAAGGTGGATTACAGGGTAGCAGTTCATTTCCAAGCCATGTTCCCCTTTATGGTATGCTAGCCATGGACACACACACCTGTTTTATCAGTTCCTGGGGTGAGGGGAGAATCATGTGCAGCTGTTGTCAAGGTCAGGATCATATTTTTCCTTTGGCTTATCTGTTCTCCGTAAGAGGCAACAGTGTGTGTACGAATAGTGCTGAAGACTGTTATCCATGTGCCTTCTCTTTGTGACCTCAAGACTTTGCCAATTTTTAAAAGCAGTACGTCACAAAACTTAGTATTTTTAACAAGTAATTTAGTTTGTGTGAATTACAAAGAAGAGTAATTGATTCCCTTTTTAAAATACTCCTTAATCTCCCATTATCTAAATTCCAAACTAGTGAAATATGAAACTCCAAATATTTCACTTTAGAGTTTCTGAAACTTAGAGAAACTGTCTTGTTAAAAAAAAAAATAAAGTTTTGATTACTCATTAGCCTTTCTGTGGAGAAAATATTTAAAATGGAAACTCAAGATGGTTTAAAGCATTTAAATTTTTTCTGTGTGCCTATCTTTTGATTTTATATAGCATATGAGGAGTTGGCTGAGACCAAAGTCTAAAGAATATATTTGCCTAGAGAAGTCACCCACTCCTGACTCATTCTGAAATTTAAATTTTTTTTAAATTTTTTTATTTTATTGATTTTTTACAGAGAGGAAGGCAGAGAGATAGAGAGTTAGAAACATCGATGAGAGAGAAACATCGATCGGCTGCCTCCTGCACATCTCCCACTGGGGATGTGCCCGCAACCCAGGTACATGCCCTTGACCGGAATCGAACCTGGGACCCTTCAGTCCGCAGGCCAACGCTCTATCCACTGAGCCAAACCGGTTTTGGCTCATTCTGAAATTTATATCATCCTACCACCAAAAAGAACAAGGGAATAGTATTTGTCTATAGTCAGAATTTTTAGAGAAGATAATTATTTAATATGTATTAAGCTGCCATCATTAGTGTATGTGAATTTCAGTGGTTTAAATAAATCTGAATTTTCTATTTTCTAGCACATTAAAGAGCTATTTTCTGATCTAACAAAGTATCAGGAAGACTCTTAAATTTATTTTAGTTGTCACAACAACAACAACAACAAACAAACCTGATCTGTGTTTTTCTTTTATGTAGTATATGTGCGGCAGAAAAGCTCTTTAAAGTTTGTTTTTTGCCCACTGTTGTTGGTTAGGTTTGTTTGAAAATAAAGGCATTCAGCTTCTTTTGTGGGCCTTCCTGAATTTCATAGGATCTCTACAGGCGATCTTTTGATATCCATATAAAGCCCTTAGCCTTTACCTAAAATTTGCTTCCAGTCTAGATTTCATGCTCATCTAAAAGTCCTGTAAGATTTTTCTCTCGATATCCATAGAACTTGACATTGGGCCTACTACATGGTGGTTTCCTTAATTTAAACAATTATATTTAGTAATCAGTAGAGTAATGTTGGTTCTCTAGGTATTTTCAGCATTTCTACAAGCCTGACAGTAATCATATATTAACCTCAATCAACTGCTTTTGACTTAAGCTAATAGAGTTGAGGGAGGGAAGCAACACCGAATCGTTCTGAACTGTTTCAGATTCCTTTGGGAGTCTAAAAGTACAGTGGGGCCTTGACTTACGAGTTTAATTCGTTCCGTGACGGAGCTCGTAACTCAAATTACTCGTATGTCAAATCTCATATCTCAACTAGCGGTGGGGTATCTGAAGCTGGCTCGTAACCCAAATTTTAGCTCGCAACTCAAAGCAAAACATCGGCCGAGAGACGGCTCGTATCTCGAAAAACTCGTTAGTTGGGACACTCGTAAGTCAAGGCCCCCCTGTACTCTCTTTCCTGAAAAAATGCGTATGTATACATAAAGAAATTTATATGTAATTCCAGGGGGTTCAGGATTCCCTGAAACCTATCCTCGACCTTTTTGTGTGGAAGAGAAAAATTATGAGAGAATTTTCCCCACGTCCACCTCAATCAATATACACACACCACTGAAGAGGATCCTTTTAAATTTGCACATAGTTTATGAAGAAGGTGTTCTAAGCTCAACTGTCACTGCTTCAGAAAGGTGATATTTCCTAGTGGCTAAGAGTACAGGCTCTGGAACCAGTCCGCCTGGATTCAAATACCAATTAATTCTATGACTCATGTAACCTTGGACAAGTGGCTCAACCTTTCTGTTTCTTCAAATGAATTATTGTAAGAGTTACATGAGTTAATACGTGTAAAGTGCTTAGAACAGATAGTGGTACTCAATAAGTGTTAACTATTGTTACTAACAATAGTTACTAAGTACACAGACAGGATTACTGTTGAATACCTGGCAAAGTGAGGTTCTCTGGACTGCTTTTTGCCCGGGTTGAGGGTGCCTTTTTCTAACTTGCACAAAGACACCCTATGAGATAATATCCTCCCTGCAAACATGCATGTCTTTATGGAGTATGCCAAGATAAACTTGCCTTACCATACTAACATTAGGGTAAGCCTGTTTACCCTATTTGTAAGATAGTTGCTTACAATTTTACGAGAAAAACAAAGATCCAGATCCTTCTGTGGGACTCCTCTTTTCACCCACTTTTCCTCTAAGCAGCGTAACTGCTGCTGCTCTTCTTGTCCACAATGTGATAGTTTGGTTGTGTCTATTAATCGTTTTTAGTCCATTGCTATTTCCACTCTATCCTTTTTTTTTTTAATGATAAAAGATTGAATAGAGATTATGTAACCTATTAGGATTTATGATTCAGTGGAGGGAAATAAACCCTATGATTGCATTCCCTCCCTCTCCCATTAAAGGTAATAATTATCCTTGTGCTTATCTTTTTCTTTTTAACTTTATTGCATATTTATTCCTAAACAATATATTGAAACTTTATGTAAATGGAAACTGTGTGTGTGTGTGTGTATTCTGCTACTTGCTTTTTACTTTTCAGCTCAATACTATATTCTTGAGTTTTCATCTACGAATAGTATTTCATTGTATGGCAGTACTTCAATTTATTTATCCATTCTACTGTTCATGGACATTTTGGCTGTTATTTTGCTACTATATACAATACTACCATGAATAAATATTTTTATTAATTTTTTTAAATGCACATGTGAAATTTCTCTAGGTTATAAAAGCTAAGAGTGGAATTACTGAATTAGAGGGAATGCAAATCTTCGTCTTTACTAAATAATGCCAACTTAATTCTGAAAGTAGTTGAATTAATTTATACTCCTTTGGTCAGGGTATAAAATTCAAGTTGCTATTTATTCATTCAAGAAATGTTTATTGGGCATGTACAGCAGTAAACAAAAAGACAAAAAGTCCTAGTCTGTATTTTAGTAGGGGCTAATAACTAAAATATTTAATATATAAAAATGGTACATGTTAATGGGAAAAAAATTAATAAAGCAAGGCGAGGGAATGCTATCTCACTGCTCTTAGAGTCACGGGGGTCAGAGACTAAGGGGATGAACTGCAACCAGGAAGCTCTGGGCTTCATGTGGTGATGGCATAAAAAGATACAGGTATGGTGAGATTGGTTGGTCCTGATGCTTTCAGGCAGATGATGGTAGTGAAGCTGTGAGTTTGAGGTTGGGAGTAGAGTTTGAGAATCTTGCTGGGAACATTTTTGGAGGCCCTCTTCACTCTTCCAGCAGTGATAAGGCTGAGGAATGAGAGAGGAGGCTGGTATTAGGTGATCTTATTCTGAGCACTTAGTGCTTGGGGCCCACTTTGACTCTTGCCCATAGTGGTGTAAGGGACAAGGAGAGGGGCATTTGGAACACTAGTGTTCTCTTGATTCAGGAATACTTGGAACTCTAGTGCTTACTTTACAGTTGAAGTTGGAGAAATGAAGGTTGGGGTGAGGGTGGATTTACTCTGAGCTTTTGGAGCATTAGGGCTTCCTCTCGACCCGGCCAATGGAGATGTCCTTGGGGAGGGATGGTTTTGTCTAGAGCAGCGGTTCTCAACCTATGGGTCGCGACCCTTTTGGGGGTCGAATGCCCCTTTCACAGGGGTCGCCTAAGACCATCAGAAAACACATATATAATCACATGTTGTTTTTGTGATTAATCACTATGCTTTAATTATGTTCAATTTGTAACAATGAAATTGGGGGTCACCACAACATGAGGAACTGCATGAAAGCGTCGCAGTATTAGGAAGGTTGAGAACCACTGGTCTAGCGTCTACAGAGTTCCCATTGTCAAACTTGCTAATTATTGCCAGTCTGGTGGGTGTGAAAAAGTATCTTGTGGTGTTAATTGCACTTTCCCTTTTCACTCTAAAAATCCAAAATTCTGTATCTTTTCTATGTCGGTCATATAACTTTACTGCTAACTCCTAAGCTAAACTCCATAATCATATGTGTTCATCATCAAGAACATGTTCCATGTACTAGACACCCAAGATTTCCCAGAACCACAACTGAAACTTTGACTTTGGTGGCTCTTGTCAGTAGACCCCCAGGAAAATCCACTCTGCCCTGTTGTTACCATAAAGGTTGAGTTAGAAATCTTACCATCTGTTCACTCTGTTCTCAACTGTACATTATTACCTAACCTCAAAAAGCACATCAATATATCTATACTGATGTTTTCTGCACCTCATCCGGGGCTTCTATCAAAATATTGGCCCCCTATGGCATTAAACTTGCCTTAGTGCCCTCAAGCATCCAGCCTCAAAATTCACAAATAACACCGTAGAAAGTTGGGGTATACATTGTCCTCTGATGGCCTGTGGCACCCTAGGTGGTTCTCTGGTTGTCCAATACATCCTGCTACCCTACCTCATCTACTTGTTCTATTCATGCTATGGAGGATTACAGAGATCATGGTAGTATCTGTAAATCCAACTGAATTACTATATGTTTTCTAAGAGTAGCCCAGGACCATTGCTCAGAACTAGGCCTTACTTGCCTTCTTAAACTTACACTGTGCACACACCTATAAAAATAGATGTGGGCATTGCCTCTTTTGGTTTCTTTCCCAGCCTTTAAAAGGATTTCATCCAACTTCCTATTGTTCTCTATTAAGAATATTATTTAATAATTTTGTAAGCTTTTTCTTGAATGGATTGAAGTCTACTATAGAAAGACTGTCATCCTTAATGTTCTCCCACACATTATTGGGAATACCATATATGACATTTATTTCACAAAAGTGATATACAAGAAATCTCAAAGTTCTACCAGGTTAAATGTGATTATGCAGACCGTATTATTCCCAAAATGTAAAAGGAGTAAAAAAAAATGAAACATAGTCTTTAAAAAATGAAGCTATTACAAATCTTAAATGAACCAAAACCCTTCCTTAGTGCCAAAATAAGTATAGGAATAACTTCCAACAGATAAATTAGTTTGAGCCTAGATGAAATTGTATGGGGAAACCTGTGAGACAATTCTCACCCATCTTGATTGACTCAAATGATTTCCCAATGCATGTTCCTAATAATATTGTGAGCAACTGAAAACCCATTATGAGTCGTCTGAAGTGTTATCATTTACAGGTATGTGAAGCATTCCCAGACCCTCCAACCAACTCAGCATCAGCTACTTCTCTGACGGGTCCTGATTAAGGTCCTCCCAAGAAAGACTTCATTGGATCCACGCTCAAGAGGACTCTTCCAGGTTTTCCTGACCCCCCTACATTGCTGTAAAGTGCCAAGACCTTAAGACTTGGGTACGTGTATCACAACGGCAAGAGTGCCAGCGCCCACAAAGACCCATTGGATCTGTCAGCTCCTCTCTCTGACCAAGCAGACACAGTAGCTAACCAGCAAAGCAGAGTAAGCCAAATGCCTCTGCATGAGACCATCAGCTGATTAACACACAAGAAAAAAATAACTAATTTAGACCAGAGTTCTAGCTTTTCTTGAGAAACTGGAATTTGAAGGGGCTATTCTGTGATCTGTGCTCCTAGCAAGTGACTGAGAACATTATAGACTGGATTGTTCGCTGAGTTGAGAGACTGAGTTGTAATTGAGTGAAAAAATAGACAACGAAATCTTGAAGAATTGCACGTAAGTGCAAGCCAGATTTAACTCTCTAAGTAGTATTGGTTGGACTGAGAAATTGCTAAACCAAACCTGTGATAGGACTGGCTATTTGGGTATCGCCCTTTGTCATTGTTGTCTCTTACTGTTACATTGCTTTCTGTGTTACCGCTGGAGGACCAGATGTTCTCAGATAATTCACATTGCCCCGACTGTGGGCAACAGTGGTTTCCTAGTTTAGAACTAGGCCACTGGTTGTACCAAACTGAACTTATTGAAAATGAATGTTACCAAGTATTCTTAGACCGTATCAACAGGGCTGATTATTGCCCTGAGTGTTATCCTGATAATCCTGCTAACAGAAGCCTTGTCCTTCCTTGGTCTTTCCCACTTGAATGGGCTCCCCAAAACCTTACCAGGTGGACCTTTGAAAAAGCTTGCCACCCATTTCTTCTGGGTCCTCCGCTGGTTAGAAAAAGGATACATGACTCTAGACTAGCTGGTTTTAACCCAGCATTACAGTTAATCTTGGCTAGAACAGACACAACCTTGAACAAAAAACTTGGCCAAAGCAAATAACTTCTTAAAGAGTCACAATCATGGAGATTCTAGAGGGTTTTGTGCTAGTAACTCAAGGAAGATGGAAAAATGACGCCTTTTATATCTAATTCAGACTGTCACTACTTCGGGGAACGGCTGAACTTGCTGGGTCTGCTCCCATGGTCTACACCTAGTCTGTTCGGCATGAATTTAGTCAATATTCCAGCCGGCTGTTCATCTGGAGCCAGAGCATTTCGTGTTCCCTGTGCTTTGGAATTAGCTTACCCTCCTGAAAAGCTCCGCAGCCTAACTACTGACAGAGGACAAGGTAGTCCTGGAGGAGCCCCATACTGTGTATACCATGATGATATTTCTAGTGATAACTTCTGTGGGAAAGCGTAGCTGGCTTCTAGATCAGCGGTCGTAAGGGCCGAAAGGTTGGCAACTGCTGTTCTAGATTATTTCAGTAAAAGAACTAGACATTTTAATAAGAAATTACATTGTTCTAAATTCCACCCCTTCTGATTATATATATAATTTATTCATATATAATCATTTATTCATAATTGGCTCTATTTGGCCTTAGTGTGGCTTTGATATTATAGATAACTGGTCACTGCCAGAGAAACCACATCCTATTGGGTAACACCTACATAGGTTACACAAAAACATGCAGAAATGCCACTGTCTATACTTACTTGGCTCTACATGAACAAAGACTGCCCTGTCTTTGTGGTGACTGAACTTAGAATGTCCTGCCAGGACATGGAAAAGTGCCTGTGTATGAGATAGTCTACAAAAAGAGGGATCCAGCTTGACTCCATAATAGTAGGAGCAGTCTAAGGGAAGCATCTTCAAACCAAGACGGTCTTGCTGGGTGTTAGCCACATTCTGGCCTTCACTTGTTCATGAGAAATTTAGAAAAACCTGTTGGAACATCTCAGAGGCCATGGGATAAGTTTAAAATTCCACTTAAGATGCTAGATAATCCATTGCTTGTGTAGCAACTCAACAGTGTTCTCACGGTCCCAGGTCCTTTCTGTTTTTCCCCTCTGGGATCCTTACGCATTAGCTTTTGTCCTCTTAGTGTCCTCAGTGATTACAGTGTGGCTTGTTGCTGCTCTAGGCATTTCAGTCCCATTTGGAAGCAGGGAGCAAAAGCTTTGTCCTTTGAAGACTCTGACTTACTTGGAAAGGAAAATCTTTCCCAATAGTCCCTCACCAATTTCTCCTTACATCTCATTAGAAGGTACTGGTTCAAACAGGCGCCTGGAAAGCCAGGCCAAGGAGAATGGGGTTGGCAGTGCCTGGGCAGGGCATCTTGTCTCCCTTAATAAAATGAGGGCTCTTTGAGGAAGGAAGCAGTGGGGAATGAATGGCTGTTTTCATGCAGGAACTCATGCCTGCCACATGTTGTGAAACCTGAGCTGTTTGTTCGTCTGTATAAAGAATGTACCCCAGAGACCTCTCCTGTATCTGCCTCATGTCTATCTTGGTGGAAGTTCTCTCCTGTTATATTGCTGAATAAACTGTGTGGACTGCTAAACTGAGTGAAGATTAGTAGTTTATCATTATGCCTTGATTAAGAACTCCTTCGCTATCCTAAAGCTCACTCCAGAAAGTGAACATTTACTTTGAGGTATTGCTTTTGAGGATGGTGTTGGGATCAATATTATTGCTCTACATTTTTTCAGAAACCCTACATATGTGCAATTCTAATTATCAGCAAAATAGAAACGAGGACTTTTGTTTTAACCAATCTCTCCTTTTAGTAGTAAAGACAAATTAAACAGATTTATGCCATTGATTTTCAAATCAGTATCTGGATGAACTTGTCAAAAATTGCGAATTTCTTGATCTTACAGAAATCTTGATTCCTTAGGTTGCTCACAGGGCCCAGGAATCTGCATTCTATAAGTCGTGCCTTAGGAGCCTTGTGTAGATAGGTGCTCTGTGGGTCATACCTGGACACATACAATAGCAGCATATCCAGGGTGTCCAGTCATCTGGCTTAAAAAGATGGGAACGGAGTGCTCATAGTGCGACAAGGTAGTGATAGGTAATTGTACTTTGCTGGTGACATAGAGAGATTTCCCATCAGACTGAAGGTCAGTTCATATTTCAGGTTACAACTCAGTCACACATTTCTCACAAATTAAAATGATTGCACCATTGTAGCCCTCCTCACAAACAGTTCTGTATGGTTTCATTATAAGCCATGTGAGTATATGGGCAAAAGGAAGGAATAAAAAATACGAATTTTAATTTACCTTAAGTAGGATACTTTGCCTTCAGACATGATTATCACATACCAGTTATATGGTTCGCTCAGAAATAACATTGTGTGGCAGAGTTCATAACACTGAGCAAGGGAGAAAATTTAGAAAGCTTTGTAGCTCTTCAGCTTAGGTCCTTTCAGTATGACTACGCTTGGTTTAAAATACTATAGATCATTCTAGAGGACTCCATTTCAGAGTTATGAATAATGCATTTCAAAATATAAGTATGTTCCTAAAATTCATTTTCATGACAAATGATGTGGAGAGTTATCCACTGTTTTGGATTATGTGAGCCATATCCATCTCTACTTCCATACTGTGAACGGGTTGATAATACTACGTACACATAATGGTGGCCACTTTAAAAATGACTTTTATAATTACCTGTTATTTTATGGCAGACCTGGGAGTGGAAGGTTAATGGAAACATGCCTGGGCAGACGGGGGAGAAAATGTGTCATCAAAAGAAAGCTGTCCTGGGTTGTGGATGACTGTTAAGATTTATCTCTAAGCCATAGGAGAAGGAACCCCCAGGCAAGCCCAGGCAAAAAAAGAACTCTATGGCATTCAAAGAGAATGTGGCTGTCAGCATGTTATAGATTCCTGTAAAAGTGAAGTGAGTCATACCCTTCCAGCTCTTCAGGTCCCTCCAGCAGCCCTGAGTTGCCATGGGATCTCGAGAACACAACTTGATAACAGTTTATAGAGGAAACATGATGGCCTTGCAGCCAGCTGATCTGGGCTTGTCTTCGAATTCTGTCTATTGAATGACCTTGGGCGATTTAACTTCTGTATCCACTTTATCTGGAAAAGAGAAGGAATAATCATGGTCCATACATCATAAGATTGTTGTGAAGATTAAATAAGTTAATACATAAAGTGCTTTGAAAGCTGCCTGGCCCAAAGAACATGCTCAATAAATGTTAGCTATTATTGTCGTTGTGTATGTTTTGCTATTTGTCTCCATAGCAGGACTGTAAATTGTTTGAGGACCACGTTATCTGCTACTTTTTACGTCTAGAGCATAAATGGCATCCTTCATTAAAAGGAGCATATAAAAATAGAATAATAGATATACACTTATTGGGCCCTGTCATACCTTTGATATGATGGCATTTATGTTGAAACTATCCTGGATTGAAGGATTCTCTTACATCCTTCTCAGCTGCTAAACTTCTAATTTCCCTCTCCTTTTTAAAAAAAATATTCAGCTCTTGGTGTTGCAGACACCTGTGCTTCCTGATACCTGCCTCTTCCCTCTTCTGCACATCTCCTCCCGGTCTCTAACCCCTCCCAACTCCTGTCTGGTTCCCAGGGCCAAACTAGAAGTTTTCAGAATGGAGTGGCGGTTGGGTGAGGTCCTACTGTTTCCCAGCAGCTTTTCCTTGTCCTGTTTCCTCCCAAAATGTATGGGAGACTGTGGTTGAATGGTGACTCTGGACTGTAAGTTCATTCTCTGTGGGCTCAGAGTTACTATCACAGGTCTTTTCTTTCTATTCTTTTCCCCACAGAAGCGAATGTTTTATTTTATTACTCATTAAAAAATTATTCATTACATCCATCATATAGAAAAGTGCAGAAAATAACATTCAGCTATGTACCTAGATCCCATGAACATTTTGCCACATTTATTTCTGTTCCTTCTTTTAAAAGATACTTTACAGATACAGTTGCCTCCCGTCCTTGCTCTCAGCCTATTCTTTTTAAAAAATATATATTTTATTGATTTCTTACAGAGAGGGAGGGAGAGGGATAGAGTTAGAAACATCGATGAGAGAGAAACATCGATCAGCTGCCTCCTGCACATCTCCCTACTGGGGATGTGCCTGCAACCAAGGTACATGCCCTTGACCAGAATCGAACCTGGGACCCTTGAATCCGCAGGCTAATGCTCTATCCACTGAGCCACACTGGTTAAGGCCTCAGCCTATTCTTGTCCTTCCCTCTTCAGAAGCAAGCATTAAATGGAAGTCGATGTCTATCCTTTCTATTCATACATTTAATTTTTAATTTTATATCTACTTAATGGACAGAGAATACAAAGAATTGGATACTTTCACATTTTTATTACTTATAAATTTATACATAAATCTGTAATATGCATCAGCTTATAGAGTTACCCTTGCAACATTTAACTTTGTATGTTGGAGTCTGCTAAACTTGCTTGTGTTACTTAAGTCATTCTGTGTACCAGACAGGGAACACCTCCCAGGTTGTCACGGCATTGCCATTGGTACAAGGAGATGAGCACAAAGAGGAGCCACATCTGCAGAGGAAGCAGTGAAGCAAATTTGTGTACCTCTTTGGAGAAGTCCCAGGATATCGAAATCAAGGAAAGGCATTCCTCATTCTGCCATCTGGTGTGTTCTCCATAAATGGAGAATAAAACCTGACTGCTTTAACCAGTCTCAGTCCTTCCTGGGAACAGCTATAGCAAAGTGACCCAAGTTTTGCTGCAGATTTCAGGGTCACAGGGGAGTGGAGATAACCGCCAGCAATGAGCCTCATTTTTACTTACGTGGAAAAATAAATCACCTCCTCCACAGAGGGGCACAGAAAACCAACATTTCATGATTGAACTTGAAAGGATTTCACTAAGTGTAAATGTCTTTATGCCACATAGGCCCATGGGGTCTTCCTCAGTTAGTTTTTGGGAAAGATCCCTTTAAAGGTGTCTTTTGGGGACTTTTTCCTATAGCTGCAGAAAGGCTCCAACATCCCCATTTCCATCAGGACGAGGCTCTGCCTCACTTCCATGATGCAGTCCAGGGGTTCCTAATGCGCACGCTTCCTAGTATATGGATTGGACACATTCAAAAGATGGACCTGCTTCTGGAATAGTGGCCTCCAGATCTCCCAGGTACCCCAGCATGTGACTTCTTGTGAGGCTGTGTCAGGAAACTCCATGTTTGTGCCATTTCTAACTTGCAGCCTTGAGGGAATACCGTTTCAGCTATGAACATGCGAGGAGGATACGTTAGAAAGGGTCCGAATGCAATGGGCTTCGGAATGGATGTGCCTTGAGACAAGAAAGGTGTATATTGAGCATGCGTGAGAGGAAAGAAATACTTGTGACGGCTCCTTTGCAGGTTGTTTGTTGGCTGCAACCTAGTAATACATTTTGTTTCCAAGTAATACATTTTGAAAGCATTGTGTTACAACCTTTATTGAAGATACTCTATGTGCAACAAAATGTACAGATTTTTCATTTGATGACAACTGATTGTAACCACCACCTCAATAAAGACCTGAAGTACTTTCTGGACCCCAAAGTGTCTCTCCATGCCCTTTTCCAGTGAGTACTTCTTTCCCCAGGAGACACTGACCTGTTTTTTTTTATCAACACAGTTCATACATCTGCACCAGCAGAAAGGAGTCCTGTCCCTAACTCCTCCCTTCCCTCCCAGTTTATAAGTAGCACCACTCTTCATTTATATTATTTTCAATTAAAATATGGATTGAAAATTCTATACCAGGCACCGTGCTAGGTAGGCATTTGGGAGTAAAATTAAATTTTACAAAATTGTGCTGTGAGAAAGATACAAAGACGGCTAGTTGACTAGCCTCTCAAAACACTTTACAAGGCTCCTTCACATATATATATATACATATATATATATACATATATATATATATTATTGAGTCAAACTTGGAATATAACATTACAAAAGTTCCAGGTTACAACATTATAATTTGACATCTGTATATACTACAAAGTGATCACCACCAAAAGTCTCATTACCATCCTTCACCATACAATTGACCCCATTCCCCTCTGGGAATTACCAATCTTCCCTGTATCTATGAGTTTTGTTTTGTTTTGTTTGTTCTTTTATTTGTTGTTTTTTTTTAGATTCCACATATGAGCGAAATCATATGGCATTTGTCTTTCTCTGTCTGACATACTTCACTTAGATCTATCCATGTTGTCACAAATGGCAAGATCTCATCCTCTTTTATGGCTGGGTAGTACTCCATAGTATGTATGTACCACATCTTTATCCATTCATCTGCTGATGGACATTCTCTCCTCCAAACTTCGAGGCAGCAGTCTCAGTTTGCAGGTAGCCCCTGTGCATTGTTCCTTGTGAAGGATAAGCTTCTGACAGGCAAACTCTGAGAAATGTATATGGGACAGAAATTGAAGACATAACGGAAATCGGCAACGAGTAATTCAGCAGTGACTTAAATTTCTACTCTTAGAATGACTTTTCATTTCAATTTCATAGATATTCTCTTTAAGATTCTGGTCACTTGGCCTTAACGTTTTCATATCCTTTCAGCCACACTGGAATGTACTGGGAGAGTATTCCAAGTTAAGAATCTGAAGCTTTTTCTTTTTGTAGTCTAGACTGTGGAATTTGATCCTCGAGAAAGGCAGAAAACATTCTTATCTTCACTAGAAAACGTTTCAGAGAGGAGATATGACTCAAACTAAACAGATTTAATAAGTAAAGCTGAAGTTGGCATTTCTCCCATGGATGACTAAAGAGTCATTTAAAATTTTTTTTTCAGTTTTATTTTAGTGACTGTACATATGCCTTGTTTCCTGGGTCCGCGGGAAGCATGAGTCTTTTGGGACTTGGGACAAGAAGAAAACAAGACTTCTTCACAAGGAAAACCAGACACTAACAAAAAGAACCCCAAGGTCTGAAGAGAGAGAACACAACCATGGCAGACAGAGGACCTGGGGACCCGCCGAAGGGTAAGGCGGGTTGTGCAGCACTGGGGTTGGTGCTGCAGGAAACCAGGGCTGGGCTGAGAGAAAACCTCTGATGACAAACCTGCCTGAAGTTCGGAAGTAGAAAGAAGTTAACGTCATTGATTAATTTGCTCTGGTTATTCTTATCCTTTTATATTTACTAAATTTTACCAAAATATCAGACCTTAATTATAAGATTAATGTTTTAGAGACTCCAGTCATTGGAACCTGTAGTATTGGAAAAAATGCAATGGCTCTTTAAAAAGATTGTAGACAAATTGTTATTTATTTAAAAAATCAAGATGTTTTTAAAAATTAAGAAAACAGAGACGTGCTATATATTTAGAGGGGGTCTTTTTTTTTTAGAGGGAAAGATGAAATTTAAATTCACCCTACTTATGTATAGATAGAGGGTACACAAAATAGGCAAAATATGAGGTAGATTTTGCAGAAGAGAAGACGGGCATATTTATTTAAATCTTTTACAAAGGATGTTTTTTTATAAACATAAAAGTAGAACTGTATAATGAACCTCCATGCACTTAACAGCTAACTTCAAGTATTACCTACATAATGCTGAACTTGTATCCTGCTTTGGAATATTTAAATATGAATATAAGACATTACATCGTTTTATTTGTAGAAAGTTTTTTCTCTTAAAAATAGACTTTTAAGAACAAACCAAAACCAAAATAGCATTATCACATCTAAAAAATAAATTGTTTTTTCTTAATATCATCACGTATCCAGTGAGTATTCACATTTACCCAGTTCTCTCAGTAACAGTTGAGTATTTTTTTCTCTCTCTCTCTTTACAGTGGGGTCACACAATGCATTTGAATGATATATCTTTTGGATTGCTTAACTTTTTTAAGTTTTATTATAGAAAATTTCAAACATAAAAGTAGAGAGACATGAAATGAACCCCTTGTAGCCATCGCACAGCTTCATCTGCTGTCAGCATATGGCTTCATCTGTGCTCCCTCTCTTCTCCCTTCCCCCAGGTCATTAAACTGAAGCAAATTCTAGACCTATAATTCTAGCTATAAATCCTTGAATACTTATCTCTAAGATAAGGATTCTTTTTTCAAAACATTATTGCAATACCTTTACTGTTGTAAAAGATGAACAGAAATTTCTTAGTATCATCAAATCTCTGGCATTCAGACTTCCTAATTACCTCATAAATATTTCTCTAACAACTGATTTCTTTGACACTGGATTAAAACAGTGTCGTTCGCAGACTGCATTTGGTTGATCTGTCTCTGAAGTCTCTCTTAATCAATAGGTCACCCCTCATTTTCTTTTCTTGCCATTTATTTTTATTTCTTGCTATTACTAAAGAAGCAGAGTCTTTTGCCCCTTGGAATGTCCCCCATTCTGGGTTTTACTGATTATATTTCTGAGGCATAATTTTTTTAAAATATATTTTTATTGATTTCAGAGAGGAAGGAAGAAGGAAAGAGAGAGAGAGAAATATCATTGATGAGAGAGAATCACCGATCGACTGCCTCCCGCACGCCCCACACTGGGGATCAAGCCCGCAACCCGGGCATATGCCCTTGACTGGAATCGAACCCGGGACCCTTCAGTCCACAGGCCGACACTCTATCCACTGAGCCAAGCTGGCTAGGGCATCTGAGGCATAATTTAATACATCCCTCTGTCCCTGTATTTCTTGAACCTGGTACTTAGCTCTAGAAACATGACCAGATTCAGGTTCAGTAGTTTTGCAGGAAGTCTTCCTAGGTGGTACAGTGTACTTCCTATTGCATTGACTCTGGTTAATGATGTCTGGTTTCCCTCTTCGTGCGATAAG
>NW_006284340.1:1949823-1955596 GCF_000327345.1 Myotis davidii
TCCTCATCAGCTTTTTGCATAATGGTTTTAGTTACTGCGGTTGATGATTGCCTAGATCCATTATTTCATTAGGGAAGAGGATGCATTTAATTCTAGATGAAATTATTTAGAATGGTACATATGTAGCTGGTTTTTGAAGGTAAAGTTTTAGACGAGTATACTCGTCGACGACTGAAAAAAGAACATTTTGTGAAAACGTGTATACACGTTTCTGCCGGGGAAGGGGTTAATACAACCGAAAGTTGGCTCTGTCCTTCGGAATAGTTTTACATTAATGTTATTTGTTAAGTTTGTTAACACAATAATAAATGTGTTTTACTCTCCTTAGTTTATGTCAAGAGAAATAATGTTTAGGAAGAATGCCTTGTAAATCATAAAATCTATATAATATTACTTATTATTAATCAGGGACCTTGTTAGAATACAAAAAAGGAAATTTTTTTTTCAATAAAAATGATAATTTTTTTTTATCTCCACAGACTCTCAAAAGGATTTGGAAAATGACCCTTCAATAAATTCTCAGGCACAGGAGACCACAGTCACGGCAAGTACCACCAAAGACGCTCAGATCCTGAGCCCTGCCTCTGGTCTCAACAAGGACCACCCAGAAGTAGAAACAATAGGTTCCGGAAGTGCAGATACAAGTAATCAATCCGAAAGTCCAGATGAAGCAAGTTATGAGAACTATCCAAAGGACAAAACAGAACTCAAGACCAACCAGAGTTTTCAGGATGGCAAACTAGGGCATCAACTCTCCTCAAAAAGTCTGAGTAAAGAATCCTTGCATCTTGAAAGTGTGGGTGAAGAATCCTTGCATCCTGAAAGTGTGGGTGAAAAGTCCTTGCATCCTGAAAGTGTAGGGGAAAAATCCTTGCATCCTGAAAGTGGGGGTGAAGAATCTTTGCATCCAGAACCCAGCTGTGATCCAAGTGAAGAGGTAGGAAGAGCAGATGCACAATTAGGGAGCAGCTCCGTAGACCTCCCTGAGGAAGCAAGCCACAGACCTGAAGCTTCACAGGAGCCACTTGCCATAGACCCCCAGGGTGTCCGGGGTCCTGATCATTCCAGTGCAGGGCCGGAGAGCCAGGGTACACGGCGGCGGCGACTGGTGGAACCAGGTGAGAGAGCCCACTGACTTCTGTCCTGTTCTGTATTGGTTGTCACTGAGAGCACAGCAGCTCAGGGTCCTTTCCAGAGGACATCTCTTTCCTTGGACCTTGTCCAAGGTCACAGACAGAGCTATGGCTGAGTTGAGATTAGAATGAGGTTTCTTATCTCCTAGACTAGCTCATTCCATTCCATTAAATAAACTGCATTTTTAAACAATGTTTTCACTTATTTACTGTTTTTGTTAATACAGTCTGATGGAAGAAAAGGGGGCATGACCTTGTATGAATTCACCTCTGGCTTTTCTTTATTTCTCATGAGCATGCTTTCACGTACAGTTTTTTTTTTTTTTACAGAGAGGAAGGGAGAGAGATAGCCAGAAACATCAATGAGAGAGAAACATTGATCAGCCGCCTCCTGCACGCCCCCCACAGGGGATGTGCCTGCAACCAAGGTCCATGCCCTTGACCAGAATCGAACCCGGGACCCTTGAGTCCGCAGGCCGACACTATCCACTGAGCCAAACCGGTTCTGGCTTCACGTACAGTTTTTTAAATATTTTATTTTTGGGGAAACTAAATGCTACAAAAATCAAGAGATGAGAAATTAAAAAACCAACACCAATGATACAAGTACCCTTAAAATGCAGTCATTTCAGTTTTATAGGACTTTGAGCAAATCAGTTAATTTCTCTATATCTGACACCCCCCCCCACCCCATTTGTATATTAAGGAGAACAAGTGTCATATATTCTCTTAATAAGATGTGCTTACAATGTGTAAGTCCTTCCTGGAACTCGAGGGCCATGGATTCCAGTTGTGGCCCTCCCACTGGGTGACCTGGGGCAAGTCTCTTACCTTCCTGGTACTTCAGTTTCCTGTTTGTAGGATGAAGGAGTTGGACGAGCAGATCTCCAGCTGGCCTGTTCCAGCTCTCACCTTCTGTGACTGCATGTGTGGATTTGTATTTTATAAGCACTCTGAAGAGCTCAGTCTGAATGGCTGTTTATCAGTGGAAAGGAATATAAAATGCAAAATACTCTGTTTGTCAGAGACCTGACTAAAGGCTAGAAATTCATGTTGCCCTCTCAATCAATTACTGATCTCAAATACTATATGTTTCATTCATTCATTAACCATTAGAAG
Source organism: Myotis davidii (assembly GCF_000327345.1). Classification (NCBI taxonomy): domain Eukaryota; kingdom Metazoa; phylum Chordata; class Mammalia; order Chiroptera; family Vespertilionidae; genus Myotis; species Myotis davidii. Next base: position 1,952,076 of record NW_006284340.1, read on the forward strand.
AATCTGTAACTTCAGTGAAGGCAGGAACTGCATCTCTCTCATTAATTGTGTTTCTGTGACACCTGGCACAGAGAAGCAACTTAGGAATATTTGTTAACTGAAGAAATGAATGAGAGTTGTATGGACCATTATCTGCCATCAGAATGTCACCAGTATGCAGAAACATTCTTTTAAAATGTAGTTTATTTGTGAGAAACAACTTAATATAATGGAATGAGCTAATCTAGGAGATGAGAAACCTTGTTCTAAGCTCAGTCTCATTATGTGACTTTGGGCAAAGCCCTTAACATCCTTGCATCTTTTGCCATAATAGGTTAAGGTTGGGGGCTGGAGTAAGTGATCATTAAAGATCCTTCGGTCCTTCAATTCTGTGATATATTTTAAACATCTATTTTTTTGGTGTGGTATGACTACATGAACTGTCTTTTGCAGGTGAAGGTGATTCTACTATTTTATGTTATTACAGTATGACACTTGAGTTGTTTTTCCAGTAAGGGTTGTGGGCAATACTCAACTTTCACTGTTGCATGAAGTACCTGGCTGGAGTCCAGCACACATCCACACTCTAGCATGACTTAGCTTAGAGTGCTGCAAAATACTGCCCTCCGTTTACCCACACATTTTAAGATTGGAGTCTCACCCCACAACTGCATTTTTATATAGTCAATAAATATTCTTAAACTTGTATTCCTGCTTTTTAAACATCCCTCCTTCACTAAGAGTTTCAGGCTTGCTTTTGTAAGCTGTTTTGCAACTACAGTAACCTCTCCTGACTCTAAACTTAGTGCCTCTGTTATTTGTATACTTGGGGGCCCTGAGGAGCCATGTGAGACTCGAACACTGGAATTCCAACATCACTGTCCTGAGATGTTGAGTCTTGTGTACAGCTGACATCACTTAAATTACTTCTTAATTTTGTATGTTTTTGGTTGAGTCACAGACAGGTTTGCCTGCAATATTAGGATACTGGCTGCTTTTGTCTTTGATGTAAGGGCCAGTGAGGAATTGTGAATGTAGCAACAGTATCCGTCGATGAATTTCATGATACTACATTTTATTCTGCTAAGTAGAATAAAAATAATAGTGAACCTTAAGAAAAAGGCAGGGGGAAAAAAGCCTTAAATAACGGAAAATTTTACAAAGTATAGAAATCGGCTCAGTCAAATAATTCTTTAGTTTGGTTAGAGGTGTAAAAGTATACACACTCTCATTAGTGTATTGCCTAGAAATAATGTTCTTTTTTTCCCCCCAGAAGCTGAAAGTCATCAACAGGAGATACAAACATTAGAAGAAAATAAAGAGGATGCACAGGATGCCATAAGAAAGAGTAATAAAAAGGATTTTTGGAGCTATGGTGAGAACAAAGCTGGTACAGTGCCGATTCACATTCAGAAATCCTCAGAGAGAAGACCTAGAAAATGTGCAGGTTTAAACAGTGTAATCGCGTGTTAAAAAGTGTTTGATAGTAGGTAACAGGAAAATAGAGCAGTGGAGTTTTAGGGTTTCTCCTTCGGGGGTGTTTGCTGGCTGCTAGTTTGCCACCCTTAACAAATGGGAATTACCACAGGAGGAAAGACATTTCATAAACAAGAAATTACAGCTGCCTTTTCAGTTAGAGACTATTAACCTCGCAAGTGGCATTTTTACATTTTGACCCTTAAAATTAAAAGGCATGTTACAGGTGATAGGTATTTTGAGAAGGTAGACTAACCTAATAGTTCATTTCTATAACACATCTTTATATTATATTGTAGCAACGTATTATAGCAACAAATACAAAAACTTAGCTTTTACCTTCTAACAAAGATATTGCATCTTCAAATAACTAAGTCAAAGAAATCAGAAAAAAGAGTGTATCTGGGAGATTTTAAGAGTAGAAAGTTTAAAGGATTTTGGCAAAAGAAACTCACCACAACCCGTAAAAATCTAACAGTATCTCTGCCTCATCTCAGTTTACCAGGGGTTTTATTTCTGACTCACGCTCTCTCCTTTTGTTGTTTATCTTTTTCATTCTCTGACAGGCTCCATCTTTCTTGTCTTCGTGGTGGCTCTTGTTTTGCTAAGCTCCGCCCAAAGCTACTATTCCTCTCCAGCACAGCAGGTGCCCCCAAACCCAGCGCTGGAAGCCTTCCTGGCCCAGTTCAGCCAGCTGCAGGACACGTTTCCGGGCCAGAGCGCTTTTCTGTGGCAGAGAGGACGCAAGTTCCTCCAGAAGCACCTCAACGCTTCACACCCCACCGAGCCGGCCACCATCATCTTCACCGCAGCTCGAGAGGGAAGAGAGACCCTGCGGTGCCTCAGCCATCGCGTGGCGGACGCCTACACCTCCTCCCAGAAAGTCTCTGCCATTCAGATCGACGGGGCGGGAAGAGCCCTGCAGGACAGTGACACCGTCAAGCTACTGGTGGACATGGAACTGAGCTCCGGGTTCGAGGATGGCAGGAAGGCCGCCGTGGTACACCGCTTCGAGTCCCTCCCTGCAGGCTCCACCTTGATCTTCTACAAGTACTGCGACCACGAGAACGCGGCCTTCAAGGACGTGGCCCTCGTCCTGACCGTCCTCCTGGAGGAGGACACGCTGGCCGCCAGTGTGGGCCCCAGGGAAACGGAAGAGAAAGTGCGGGATTTGCTCTGGGCCCGGTTTACCAACGCGAACACTCCCAGCTCCTTCAACCGCATGGACTCGGACAAGCTGAGCGGGCTGTGGAGCCGCATCTCGCACCTGGTGCTGCCCGTCCAGCCCGTGCGGGCCATCGAGGAGCAGGGCTGCCGGCTCTGAGCCAGGCGGGCAGGCGGTGGAAGTGAGGGGTTTATTAAAGGCCTTCCCTGCCTGTGGAAGGAATGTGAGGAAATCGCCTGAAAAGTACAAGTGGGCTTATTTTAGGAAAAAATCGTTGATTTTTTACTTTTGGTAAAATTTTTCTAATCTAAGCTTGACAAAGCTAAAAGCTGACCTGAATTTTTTTTTCTTTGCTTTTCAAGCAAATCAGGTTTGAAATAGATAACAGATAGGGTATATATATATATAACAGGATTTTTTTTTAAATCTAAAAATATAGTAGCAGAATTATTGCACAGGAAAATAATTTTCTCAGAGTAACTACAGAGTGATTTTTGTTTTCTTGAGACTCTAAAAACCCTTTAGAATCGTGTTTGGACTAAAGCAATTACAGTTATGAAGCAAGGATAATTTAAACAAATTTCTATCATGTTAAAGATTTAAAAAACTTACTTTAATAGCTTTATTGTGGAATTACATTTTACAGTAATTTGCACTGTTGAATAGTATGGAAAAAGGAAATTTTATTCAAATATCTAATTACTATATGTAAGGCACTGTGTTTTTTTTTCTGTTAGTAAGCTGAGGTAAAAGCAGTTATACTCAAGAAATAGTCTTAAAAATTGGAAACAATGGGGAATTGGTTATAATCATTGGGAATGGAGAAATTCTAATTGGCTGTATCGTTACTTCAGCTTTTAAAAAGTATTTAGAGCAATGATTTTACGCTGTGTTTACTCAC
>NW_006284340.1:1955623-1957537 GCF_000327345.1 Myotis davidii
CCCCCCAGGAAGAGCAGTTCTGTTCTGACTTTTTCATTGGGATTCTTCATAAGATTTAATTGGAACCGAGAGTTACACTGATAATGAAGTTTGAAAACCACAATTAAGGAAACATCTTAGAAGATAGTAAATGCATAGAAAAGAAAAAAAGAATGTATTAAAATTTCTGAGTACGAAGAGGACAAAATATAGGTATCATGCTTTTTATGAAAGTTAAAGACCTATCAATGAACAGTTGACTGTTTAAAGTAACATTTACTAGCATATTTCTGATGCTTTTGTTAATTTCTATTAGTCATCATTTCTGTCTCCCCTGAATGGAATTTTACAACTGTCTACAGTATGAGTGTCCTTCATGGTCATAACTTGACCATACTGCTTACTTGTTAAGCAGTGATAGAACATTCTATACTGCACCTCATTTCTTTATCTGCTAGTTAGAAGTGCCATTAGGTTAACAGTTAGAGAAATGGAAGAGGTGTGGATGTAGTGAGAGGAAGCAACATGGTAGATAGTTTCTAAGAGGTTCTAATGGTCAATGTTAATTCTTGGCCGTGTTCTGTGATTGTAGAAAGATTGAGACAGTATTTATGGAGAAGGGAGTTTTTGTTTTGCATTTCAGCTCTGAAAGCAGAACTCTAGTAAATGGCTTTGACCTAAGGAAGGGTGTCCCATGACACAGCAGTCCTATCCCAGGTTCCTGGTCTATTTCAACTACTGGAATGTTTCAACCAGGATTTGGCCTCTCTGTTGCTATGAGAGCAGAGAAGTCATGGGATTAAAGTTTGGAAACTGTAGGAAGATGTAAGTATGTTTCTTAATACCTTAAAATCAATCATAAAGACATGGGGGGAGAATGTATTTGAAAATATCCGTCACAGGAAACATGGATAAATCTATTCTAACCAAGGCCTACCTGTGCTCAGTTGAGGTAGAGGCATACTAGTACCTAAAGGAACTATTTTCATTTGGGACTTCATGAGGGAATCTTCCAATAGAGTTGAGGCAAGACCTGCCTGAATAAAAAGTTAAAGCAAAGTGATTATAATATCTAGCCAATATACACTCAGAGGAAAGTGAAGAGAGGTCTATATGCCATATTCAGATTTTTTTCTGTATTTCTAGAGCTCAGATGCTAGCATTACAGCCCATAAACCAATGGTGCCTTGTAGAACTGTGACGCTGGCCAGCTGACCTGGCTCCCTCAGGTGTATAAAGAACCAGTGTGAAGTGTGCATGTCTAATACATCAGTGACTCAGATCATAGTTGAAGCAAAGATTCTTTTTTTCTGCACTCAGTTGAATATGGTTTTTCATAATTTCTTTTGGATATAATTTAGAAAAGGAAATTTCAAAGTCATAACTTCTTTTTGCTATTTAGCCTTTGTTAAAAAAAACCACTCTTCCATATATAAGTGCAATCAACTGAACTGTTGTCAATTTCTGTCTATTCAGAAATCATTTTAAAAAGAAGCAGTATATTAACTCTGGGTCTTTGAAAAAAGTGATTATTTTTAAAGCATAAAACTTTATATTTTTAAATGAACAAATAAAATTTATTATCTAATAGACTCAGGTTAATTTCTACTCGATTGTTTCTATTTTTTTACATTTTTCAAGTTTCCAAATTTTCTTTTGTGTGTCTAGTAGTTCATCTTTCATTACTATAATAGATATTTTGCTTATTTGACTTAGAACAATGACTTGTGGGCACATGACACCGTACATCACCGTTTAATTATCACAGAAGAAATCTCATTACATTATATATGAACATAAATCACTTTTTGATTGACATCAGAATTCTAGAAGCAATGGGTGGAATGAGAAATCGTCTCTGGACTTGAGTTTTTTTCCCCTGGGATAGTTTGTAAGTGTTGGCAGAGAAGTTCGGGGGGGGGGGGGGGGGGGGGG
>NW_006284340.1:1957739-1961289 GCF_000327345.1 Myotis davidii
GATTGATCATACTAAAGGTGATAATGACATTGTTTCTATTTTTTAAATCAATAAAATAATTTAACTGTGTTTCATTTGAAAGCCTCCAAGTTTACGGGCCTCTGGTAAGGCTCAGATGCCTGTGGCCCACCATCCCCCAGCTACGGGCCCCACTGAGCAGTGCTAGCTGCTGAGGTGGCTTTGACCCTTTCAGTCTTTAACTGTTTGGTTTATATTTTTATCTGCTAAAGACAGGTAGTATAATGAGCACGACATTAAGAAATAACCAACAAATACAGCATGTGAAAGTGATAGTTCAACACGAATTTCACCAGGACCGAATTGGCATATTTTTTATGCAGCATATCCAGGTGTTGAGCACTTCAAGAACTAATGTTAACACAAAAATGTAATTCTTATACCTGATTAGGGTTATCATTTGATGGGAATTAAGCTATATGTATGCAGCTTATTTCAAATAGCAACATGAAAACTTTTTATCATTTGAAAATAAAACAATTATAAAAATAAACCAGTACCTCTTTGTAAAGTGCTCAATATATCATTTTATAAAAGCAGTTTTTAATCTGTTTCTCAAGTTGACTGTGTAGTTAAACAGCAGTATTCATTTTCATATTTGGTTTACCAATCTGAGTATTCATTTTGAGATTTGTGGTAGTCATAATGGTTTTATTTTTCAAAATTGTATCTTGAACACTGTGTCTCACTGTTGCTATGTGTCTTTATATATGTATTTGGAATATTATTGATGACAAATACTTTCATCATAATCCTTGAAATCCAAAAAGATTATTTTAAAGTTTTTCTAAAGGTGCCCATGCAATTATCAAATACTGATCCTCAGAGTCACATAGCTGTGGATAATATATTTGCAAAAAAGATGTTGCCAATTCGAGACAGAGCTAAATTAAGATATCCATGTTAAACAGTGTCTCCAGGTGGCGTTAATCTAGGCCTTATTCCTGTGTGTTAACGGTAGGCGTCAGGTTGTGGCCTAAATTTGCTTCATTGACACTGAGAATGGGCTCTTGAAGCTCGTTTCTAATAAACGGCCCTGTCACAGCGAGGGCCTGGCTTCTCTGCCTGTTTTTAAAAATACAGACGTAAACTACGGAGGAGCCCGAGCACATCGCCAGCATCCTCTAACCTGCGAATCATCTGAAAGGTAAGTGATGTAGTCTTCAGTGACTTCCCTGCCCGTACTACCTGCAGTATCTATTTCAGCTTGTAAAAATCCAGAGATCGGTTTCTGTCCTGGGAAATGACCGCCCACTTTCCTCATTGGGGCTCAGAAACTAAATTTGCCGTTGGCTGCCCTAACCGGTTTGGCTCAGTGGATAGAGCATCAGCCTGCGGACTGAAGGGTCCCAGGTTCGATTCTGGTCAAGGGCATGTACCTTGGTTGCGGGCACATCCCCAGTGGGGCGTGTGCAGGAGGCAGCTGATCGATGTTTCTAACTCTCTATCCCTCCCCTTCCTCTCTGTAAAAGCCAATAGAAAATATATATATTTAAAAAAAATAATAAAAAAATAAATTTGCCGTTGGCTAAGAGCACTCACCGGAATGAAAGAATGCTTTGGACTTGGGAAGCCGCAGGCCGAGAAACATCAGGGCAGGGTAGAGTTGGCAAGACGTCAGGCGCAGCGATCTCGATCGTCCTTTCCCGGAGCCCACGCTGGGCCGCAGCCTCCTCAGCACGAAGCTTAGGCAGCTGCTCCTCGTTGATCAGATGACAGGAGATGTAAACCTACTTGCCATCCCTGTCATCTAATAAAGAAGAGCACGCTGACTTTCAAACAACTGCACTTTGCTTTTTCTCTACTTACCAAGAAAGCAGGGGCTGTGCCAGTGTTCGCGTCAGGGGTCTTGGTGTGCCCCTTCCCTCCTCACTGTGACTGCTTTTGCGTTTGTTTCTTATGGATGTTGGAGAACGTGCCTTATTCAAATCAGTCGTCTGGTTTTACCAAAAATAAAGTTCCTTACTTCTCCTCAGTTGACTGATTCTTGATTATATCTCCAAAAATAGCAAGTTTATAGAGATGGGCACGTGGTCATCAATGGAAGGAAAGAACATTGCCCTCATTTGGCAAATTCAAACACCGACGAGCCCTGTGTGGTGTGGTGACCTCATGGCCAAGAGAAGGATGCAGGGCACCTGCGCCTGGAACCTACCATTCTCATTGGGCTTCTCCGGTGCTAGTTCTAACGAGGCTTTGGCTTTGGGGTTGTTAGCTAGAGCCTGGGAACGGCTCCCAACCTGGGGTGTGCCGATGGGAAATGCATTCCGTTGCGTGTGGGGAGTGGGAGAATCCAGACAGTGCTGACAGTTTCTGCCTCAGACTGTTGCCGAAGGAGAATTAGAAGCAGAAACCCTGCAAGACCCATCTCGGCCCCCTACCCCATTCCGGCTTTCTACCCCACGATTCTATCCTCAACTAAAAGCAACAACCTACTGACATAGTTCACAGAAGAGCTTTCTACCAAATCTGAATTCGACTTTGAAAACCTGATGTATGTTTTGCAGTTTAGAATAATAGGCCTGTATGTTTGGAGGAAGAATTCAGGGGATGCTGTTAGCAGGGTCAGGCCTCTGCTTTGATTTTAGGATGTTTAGTTAGACCCGGAACACACATCCTCTCGGGAGAGTAGTCCTTCGTTAAGAATCAGGATGCAATTCCCTCTGGCTAGGAAACCTCTGGCCCATGGGAAAACCCAGCCCAGGAGGGTGCATGGGTATCAGGATGGGGTGGAGAGCAGCGGGGACTGGCATGTACCTGCAGGAGAGCTCCACGTTCCTCCAGGTGGTCAGGTGTCTGTGGCCAGGGCCGATGAGCCTCGTCCTCTTCTATGGAGACCTGGAGGGAAGGCGATCTCAGGTGCCCAGTGTGAGGCAGCCACCAAGCCTCCGGGCACTAGCTCCTGTGAAGACCCAACTGTCCTGCATCGCCACCTCCCAACTCCTGTGTTTCGGGCTCCTTGCTGGTGGTGTGTGTGTTTGTGTGTAGAACAGGGGTGAGGGTGGGGTGGTTGATGACAGGAAACACAGGAAGGGTGGGAGCCAAGTGCTGCCCTTGGGGCCTGGGCAAATCCTCCCCCAGGGACCAGCCACCCTTGGAAGAGGACCCCCTGGGGAAGTAGCTCACCTGTGATGCTGGGGTCTTCTGGAGAGAGGGGTGCTGGACTGCGCAGCCAGGCTGCCCGCTGCCCACCCAGCTGCAGTCAGGGCTCTGGGTGGTCCGAGGTGGGGAGAGCATCTCGCTTTCTCTCTCACACACACACTCCTGGACACACATGCAGACCCACGTCCCCTGCTTCCACCCCCTGAATATCCCTCTCGCACACAAAGCTGTTTCCTGGTTCTCTGGCCCTCACCCCCACTGCTCCTCCCTCTGCTGGGGTCAGAGCTGAGGGTCTGGTTTTCAAAGTCTCCTCTCATCCTGAGGAGCCCCATCCTTGGCAGGCAGGGCTGCATCTACCCCAGGGAGCAGCCGCTAGCTACACTGCAAGTCCCCTTTCCCACAGCAACACGTCTCCCTGGACATGAGCTGG
>NW_006284340.1:1961312-1966797 GCF_000327345.1 Myotis davidii
AGGGAGGAAGGGGGTGGCCAGACCTGTTAGCAGCGAAGCAGGAGGGGAAAGGAAGCTGGTGGTCGCCTTACATCCGTGCCCAGCTCCCCCCGCGAAGAACGGAGGACCCTGTGGGATTTCTGTTTCAAACTCCTCATTTATTGACATTCACTTGGTTGTGACTCCAAGTTATCAAAGACGCAGGAGAAACCCGCAGCAGGAGCAGTGGTGGAGAGAGGATGGCAGGAGGACAGGGTGTCCCAGCCTCTCCTCTTCCTGTTTAGGGTGCAGCTTGGAAAGTGTCCAGTTAGTGTCCCATCACAAAAAGTGCAGCGGAGTGGGGTGAGCCTCCTCCTGCCAGGTGAGGCCCTGGCGGCTACAGGGAGGCGGGCGGGCAATCTTGAGCCTGTGCCCGAGCAGCGTGGGGCTGCGTGTGGGAGAGCCGGCGCCCACCGTCGCTCCAATGCCCCCGACACGTTTTCATCTGTGGGTTGACAGGATTTAGGCTGGGAAGCTAAGGAGACAGGACTGCACACGATGGTTCTCACTTGGGGACCCTAATAGATCAGGGGTAAGAGGCGGGTGACCATTGACCAGGTTGTTCTGATTTTTGTGAAGGCAAGAGGTAAGATGACACTGTTTTTTGGGGGGAGAGGGGTGAGAGGGAGGGAGAGCCCTTGCTCAGGGTGATTGGCAATGGAATTCCAGGGCAGCAAGGCACTGGGCTGGTCGTCGGGATGTGGCAGGGCTACCAGGCCCAGCTACTCATGTCAAGGGGGTGCACTTGACGCGGTCAGGGCTGGCGGAGGCATGGGGGGTGTTAAAGCTGCTGTCCTAAGCTGGTCCCTCTGGTCTCATCACACCCACCTAGGGCTGCCTCCTGGTATAAGAGAAATGGTGCCATCTGAGGTCTCTCATGTGTGTTTTTCACATACAGTTCGAAATGCTTTGCCTGCTAACCCCACGCGTCCCTGCACACAGGATCAGGCAGTTGGCAAGTGTGTCCAGCGCCTGTGAGGACTGGGGCGAGAGAGTGTGGCTGGCTGGCAGACCTAGGCAGGCAGTCCTCAAAGGGCCCCTGGAGTCCATCTGGGCAAGTCTCAGTCACCTGGAGGGAATGGGGTCTCAGAGAAGATAAGTGACTGTTTCTGGAGCGAATGAGTGACCACAGGGTGGCTCGGCCGAGGTCCTCTGGTTCTCAACCCAGTGAGCCTTGCAGACGGAGATGCAGGGTGACCCGAGCCTGAACGGTGATGCAAAGGTGCGGTGAATTCTCCCCGCCTCCCCTCCCCTGGCTGCCCCCCGTCCTTTCTCAAATACAGAATCAATATTTCAGCGCAGAAGGGCCAGCTCCTTTCCTGCCCCACCCTCTGCAGCATTCAGTGAGTCTGGAGTGGGTGGGAGTTGGTTATGCCCTTCAGAGGGGGTGCAGCCACTCCTTACTGCATCGGCAACTGGAAAACTCATCAGAAGCATTCACTCCCACGGTATGAGGCCAAGGCTGAGTTAGAAGTGGGAAGTGGGAGTTGGACTCGGGCTAGAGTGAGACAGCCATGAGAAGGCCCTCTCCCGGAGACGGGGGGTTGGGCAGCAAGCAGAACCCAGCTGCTAAGTCAGATCCCTCTGGTCCTCAGGCGCTGGCCCTGGTGGAACCAGCGGTCTGGCTCTACTGGGTCGTGGCTGCATGACAGAGGAGAGGGGCGATCAGGGCGGCAGCATCCCCGGGGAGGCGCCTCGGCCTCCTCCTGTAGCAGCCACCTCACTGCTGTGGGGCCTGGTCACCTTGAGCACCCTCTGCTCATGCTGCCTGGGGGTCAGGTTTTCCCTTCTAGTTGCTACATCGAGACCCTTCCACGCTGCAGCTCCTGGAGGCAGCAAAGCCTGGTGCTGGTGGTGACAGGCGTGTGTGCACACACCAGAGAAGGCACGCGCCCCGCGGGACTGTACCCCCACACACCGCTCGCTGTGGGGGACCACGGCCCCGGAGACCGTCAGCAGGACCTCACTGGCTAAGCTACTCGAACTCTAGTGACAACTCTTGAGAAGGTTCTCAGTGAGGCAGCTGGTTCCCGAAGCACAGCGTGGATGTGGGGGGAGGCAAGGTTAGACAGTCGCTTGTAGGTGCATTCCTCACAGCAACCTGATGCCTTCAGAGCCAACTCCACGCGTCCACAAGGAAGGGTGCAGTCACAGCTGTGCTGTGGTCAGGAATCAACAGCTATATCTGAGCAGTTACAGGCTTTGCAGTCTCCGACAACCGAAAAGACAAAACTAGATGGTGAGCTGGCTTTTGGATTTGTTTTAGCAAGCAAGTCCTGAAGCGGTCCCTTTAACACCATCCCCTTCCTTCTCAAATGCTGCAGGTTTACTGTGCCCTGGCCCCCTGCCCTGTGGCCCCCTTCTCCTTTCACCCCCCAAGGATGCTGGAGGCCTCCAGACCTTTGCACAGCTTTCCTTCCTCTCACAAGACTGGCAAAGCCGGGGGTGTGGGTGGGGAAGGAGAGGGCCTGGGGGTGCTGGAGTTGGCCCCAGGAAGGAGGAATGTCCCAACAGAGAACCCGGCACAGCTGCCATCCAAGCACCCCATGGCTTCAATCCTGGGGAGCCTCCCACTGCGAGGCAAGAAAAGCCAAGCAAACGGAGACAGTCCTGTGGGGTGTTGGGAGGCAGCCGCGGGCCCAGTGTCCCTGACGGAGCGGCGTGTGGGTGAGTGTGGGGGTTCGGGGTGAGAGGGGTTACACGTCTGTACTGATAGCCCTTGGATTAGTGAAAGCCTCGCGCGCAGAGCCTGGCCACGTCACCGGGTAACCCTGGGGTGCTGCCAGCTGGAAGGATGGGAGGCCCCCCTCCTTGTAGTATGTGGGAGCGAAGGAGAACCTCTCGCTTCCGCCCCCATTGGGCACCAAGTCCGCTGTCCGTATGTAAAAGGGGGAGCTGTATGGGGAGCAGGTGGCGCAGTGGCCGGCTGCCACCCCACATGGCTGGCCGCAGGGCTCACTGGTGATGGGCGCCAGGCTGCCTCTGCCGTCCAGGGCTTGGGCGCTGCAGGCATTGCAGGGGGGCCTTCTGGAGGGGGTGGGCAGGTCGTGCTCCTCCTCCTCCTCCTCTGCATCCTCCTCTCCGCTCTTCTTGCAGCAGTAATACTGAGGGGAGAGGCGGAGGGCCCCTCTGAGTGGCACAGGCAACCACGCCCCTGCTCCACTGTTGATCAACTCAACCCCAGAGACCACGTTCCACAGGTATAGAGTCCCAGCCTTGCAAAACTTTCCCTTTCCCTCCCCTGCTCCTGGTGTATTAACTCCAGGCCGTGGCTGGGGAGGCAGGGAGGCAGAGGGAGGGACATAGAGTCATACTGAGGACAGGGCTGGGGGCCGCTGGGAGCAGCTGTCAGAGTCCCCCCAGATGGCGCCCTTCCCCCCACTCCTGACTCTCAGCCCCCCAGCCCGGGGAGACATAGCACAGTGAGCTCTCTGGGTGCTGCCTTCTGACCGCCCTCCAACTCCCAGGCCCCTTGACTTGTACTTCCCACAGCTCACAGCTCTGGGCCTTGTCACCCGGAAGTGGGCTCCAGGGTCGGCTCCCATAATGGGAAGTGGTTTGCTGGTGGCTCCTGGCCACGGCCCGGAACTGACCTGGAGCCTACAGTAGCACAGGACTGCGATGATGGAGAGGAGGATGACCGCAGCTAGGATTCCGCCAGTGATCACAACTGTTCCCGCTGTCATCCGCCCGATGCCCCATCCAACTCTGCAGAGAGATGCGTGGAGGTGAGGGCAGCCGCCATGAGCAGGGAGCCCTCCTGGAACTTCCTGCACAGCTGGAGCCAGGGAGGCCCCTCCATGCACCCCCACTACCCCGCTTCCCTGGGCCCAGGGACACCTGGGGCTTCCTGGCGACAGGGGCGACAGCCTTGCACTGGCTAGGGAGGATAGAGAGGAGGCCGAATGCTAACTGAGGCATAATTCTGCTTCCTGTTTCTACCCAGTTTCAACCTCCTTTAATTCTCTTTTCCATCTCCTGTCTCCTGTCCCCACACCCTCTTAAACTATACCCCTTCCCCCCACCGTGTGGCTCCAAGACACAAAGGAAAATAGCTTCTGTTTTCAATGCTCTAGGCCAGTGGTTCTCAACCTTGGCTGCACATTAGAATCACCTGGGAATCTTTTTAAATCCTGATATTTGGGCCTCATCTTCCAGAAATTCTGTTTCTTTGTTATGGGGTGGGGCCACAACATTAGTAACAAAGAAACAGAATTTCCAGAGGATGAGGCCCAGAAATCAGGATTTTAAAAAGATTCCCAGGTGATTCTAATGTGCAGCCAAGGTTGAGAACCACTGGTCTAAGCACACCCCTGGTTATCTCAGTTAATCCTCCACATAATCTTTGGGCTAGTTCTTTTTTTTGTTTTTTGTTTTGTTCCACTGATTTTTAGGGAGAGTGGAAGAGAGAAGGAAAGACAGAGAGGAACTTCAATGTGAGAGAAACACATTGTTTGGCTGCCTCCTGCGTGCCCCGACCAGGGCCCAGCCCAGGGAGGAGCCACAACTAAGGTACGTGCCCTTGATCAGAACGGAACCCATAGGCCACGCTCTATCCACTGAGCCAAACCGGCTAGGGCTAGGCTGGTTCTTAATGATCTCTATTTCACAGGCGATGAACGAGGCTTTGATTGATTTAGCTGAGATCCCACCCAGCCTGGTTCACCCCAATGGCTATTCTCTCAACCACTGCCCTCCGGAGTCGAGACACCAGTGGTCTCTGAGCCCTTGATCCAGGTGGAGAAGACAGGGTCTGAATCTCTAAAATTCTCCCCAATTCTGCCCTGGCTCAAACCCACATTCCTTTTGGGGGGAATCTCTCCTCCCTTTCCAACTCTGTGGAAGAAAACAAGGGCGAGGTAAGCCTAGAGGAAGCAGGTAGGCGGCCTTCTGGCTCCGGGAGGGTTGTGGCAAGGCTGGGGAGACGGTCCTGGCTAATGTGGGTTCACGGGACAGAGGCCAGCTCCATGCAAGGCTGTCTGGCCTCAGGCCGACTCCCCTTGCAGGGATTTCCAAGTGTCCCGGCTTCATGGGGACAAGGATGGTTGTGCCAACAGAGCAGGAGGGTGGAAGAATGACCGGGAGCACTTACGTTCAGTCAGGGAACGGTGACCTGCAAGACAATAAAAGGGACAGAGATGTTGGAAGAAGAGTGTTACCCCGAAAAAGGCCCCACAGGTTAGCTTGGTCCCTGAGCTCCACCTCATCTCCTCCTCTCCCCTCACTGTGTGCTCTATCGTCAGGACGCCTACAGATTCCAAGCCTGGGTCTCCAGCTCTGTCTCCAACTGCTGGTGGACAGACATCTCGCTCGGATGTCCCACTGGCAGCTCGAACTCAGGCTAAGTCATCACCCGCTCTCCCCATGGAACCCTCTCCGACCTCTGTCAGTGGTTCCACCGAGCTGCTATGGAGGCCCTTGCAGGTTGTTTGTGACTCAAAGCGCACGTGGGGCGGGCGGGGGGGGG
>NW_006284340.1:1966825-1975558 GCF_000327345.1 Myotis davidii
CTTCTGCTCAAGAAGCCACGCACCACCATGCTGTGTTCACGAGGAGGAAGGGGCACCTTCTCTTCTCCCAAAGACACCATCTGCTCCTCACCATGTGCTCCTGGAGCACAGCATGTACCCCAACCCTACTTATAATTCACTCAACCTGCTCACAGCGAGGGCTGCGGACCACGGCATGGGCAGCACCCGGGAGTCAGTTAGAAACGCAGCATCTCAGGCCCCACCCCAGGCCTAGCGAGGCAGAATCTGCACTGTAACAAGGTCCCAGGTGGTTAATGTGCACAGTAGAGTTTGACAAGGCCTCACATGTTCCCCTAGTTGCCCAGATGTTCAAATCCTCAAATTCTTCTTCTTCTTTTTTAAAATATATTTTATTGATTTTTTACAGAGAGGAAAGGAGAAGGATAGAGAGTTAGAAACACCGATGAGAGAGAAACATCGATCAGCTGCCTCCTGCACACCCCCAACTGGGGATATGTCTGCAACCAAGGTACATGCCCTTGATTGGAATCGAACCTGGGACCCTTGAGTCGGCAGGCCGATGCTCTATCCACTGAGCCAAACAGGTTAGGGCCAAATCCTCAAATTCTTCTAAGGCTCCCCTAGTCTTCTGTTGTTCATCAGTGAAGACACTTTGCATGTCATGCCTGCCCTGGTGCAACGGCTTCCTGATCGATTTCACTAGTTTGTCTCTGAGCACCCCCCACTTTAGCCTTTCATCATGCCCCGATGCCCCTCTCTTTCTCCAGAGCCTTCCCAGCATCACACTGCCTGCAGGATGTTTACCTGGGCGGGAACCTTTAGACCAAACTTCAAAAGCTTTGTCCTGCCCCACATCCCTGCATGCTCACCACCAATTCATGTTCCCCCTCCTCGCACCCAGGGTCCCCCCTACGTGAATCCTCTGCCCGTCAGGCAGGCCTCATTCTCAAGAAGCCTAAAGCCTGGGCATAAAATGACACTTAATGTAGCTTCCAATATGGTGTTTATAGCCTAGTGATGAAAAGACACTGACCACACCTTATGATCTGGTGTAAGACACACAAAAGGAGGCATACAGACCAAGGGCTGGGGGAACACAGAGGAGGGGCCACCGAGTACTCGGGGAAAGGCTACAAGGAAGGTGTAAGCGTGAGCAGAACCCTAAAAGCTGAGTAGAAGCTTGTCCAGTAGACATGGTGGAGAGGGCAGGAGTGTGAAAGAACATGGATGCTCCAGGACCTGTAAGGAACCTGAAAGGGCCTGGACAGGGAGGGGGAGGCATGAAGCTGGACAGTCTATAAGCCAGGCAAGGGATTTAACTCCTGGAGATGATGGGGCTCCCAAAGGGCTTTCGGGAGGGAGTTCATGACCTCGCTTTCTCCATCTATTTAAGTCCTGCCCGTATCTGGAGACTCTAGGAAGCCTCCCTGACTGCCCCACCGCGATGCTCCCTTTCTGTGCTCCTCACAACGCCTTTCCACGTGCCACTCTTCAAACCCTGACTTGGTAGGACGCTTGTCAACATCTATGTGCGAGTATCTTGACTCCTCTACTAAATTTTGAGTCCTTTGGGATTAGGGTTGTGTTTTATATTGCTTTGTATCTCCCTGCAGCATTATACACAGTGCCTGGCACCAGCAACTCATCTGGTATAGTATTTCTGGCAGTTATGACTCTGAGCCACCACCAGGGGGCAGCAAGTTGCATCTCTCAGTTCACATCCTACATACAGATGTGGTTCAAGACCAGTATAACTTTGTCCAGGCACATGGTGGTCCATGCTTCAAGGGTTCACTGGACATTTGATGTGGGATGCAGCTCATCCTCAATCCTCCTAGGGAGGATTTATGTACCTTCACATGTCACTTACCACCAAGGGCCGCTTAAGAGACACAGGCCTGTGGAGTGAACTGAAGTTGGGGGAGGCAGCAGAGACCCACTCTGCTGAAAGTTCTGGCCTAGTCCCCTGGGGTGTGCCCAGCCTGTTAGGAGACAGGGGACTGTGATGCCTTATGAGAACAGTGCCCTCCCTCCTGCCCTCCAGCCTGGCCTCCCTTCTTTCAGTACCTTGAAGGCTGTAGAGCAGAAATGGTTGGGGGAGAAGATGGCAATGAAAGCAACCATGGGTGTGAAGGCCCATTCAAGACCCAATTTTACCACTTACCAGCCACCCGAGCCTGGAAACTGACCACCTTTCTCATTTGTAAAAGGGCAATTAACCAAAAACTCAGTTTACAGGTTGATTCTGAGCAAAAAGTAAGATTCATGTTTGCGAGGGCCCCTTGTAAACTAAAAGTTTTAGTTGTGGGGGAAAGGAAGACCTAGACATTTTGTGGCTGCTTAAGTCTGGCCTTACAATCATAAACCAAGAAGGCATGCAGTGAGCTAGAGAGGCCCCAGTCGGTTTCCCTGAGGGCCCCGAGCTAATGGCACAATTTAGCATTTAAATTTCCACATCCAGTGGCTCTCTATTACTTCAGATGGGCTGGTTTTCTCTTTGTAACTATATGCAAATGAAAACAATAACTCAGTACATCTAAATAGCACTCTACAGTTTACAACATGCTTTCATCTGTATCCTCTCCTATGATGGGCAGGCTCTCAGGCCCCAAATGAGCCCAGTGTCCTGTGTACTCCTCTGCCCATCAGGCTAGGTGTGACCTGTGACCTCTTCCACCCAACACAATACAGTAAGGTGATGGATGTCACTTCTGTGAATAGATTATGTAAGATTCTGGCTTCCCCTTCTTGCTGGTCAACTTTCTCCCTTGCTGGTTTTGACACAGTAAGTTGCCAGGTTGAGGAGGCCCATGTAACAAGGAACTGAAGATTCTTCTGTCCTTCAGTCCACGGGACAGAAGGAATGGAGGCCCTCAAGCCAATGGGCCAAGAGGAACTGAATAATCACATAAGTCAGAGTGGAAGTGGATCCTCCCCCAGTTGAGCTTTCAAATGAAAATGCAACCCCTGTGGACACCTTGAATGCAACCTCATTTCAGACCCTGAAGCAGTGGACCAGCGAGCCACGCCTGGAGTCCTGTCCCACAGGAACTATGAGATCATCGATGTGTGTTGTTTTAAGCTGCTCAGTTTGTGGTAGTCTGTTAGGTAGCAAAAGAGACCTAACACCTCTTTTGGACCGTACAAAAACTCCACACATGAGGGGAACCCAGGCCATCACATGACTTGCCCGGTCATACGACAGCAAGCGTCTCAGTTAGGACCCAAGGATCCCTGCTGTGGAGTTTCCTTCATACCAGCCTCCTCCCGAGGACAGGAGAAAGAGGTCCCCTGTTTCCTCCCAGGGCCTCACAGATCTGGACAGAATGGATTTAGTGGGGGCCAACTCAGGGGCTGAGGGCAGCCAAAAAGGACAAACCTGTTGCCAACTAAATACCCCAAGGCTGCCCTCTGTGACCAGGACTCACTGGAGCTCCCTCCCCACCTACACTCCGCACCTTGTTTTTTGGGGTAGAGGGTTGGCCTGAGCCTCACACTTACCTGAAACACCTGGGGCAGC
This sequence comes from Myotis davidii, assembly GCF_000327345.1. NCBI lineage: Eukaryota > Metazoa > Chordata > Mammalia > Chiroptera > Vespertilionidae > Myotis > Myotis davidii. The sequence continues at coordinate 1,970,328 of NW_006284340.1, forward strand.
GATGACTCCGTCAAACAGGCTGAGCCTGAGCAGACAGTGGCTGGGGCTGCGTCATGGCCAAAGGCATCAGTCCCTGTTGGAGAAGAGAGGGGGAGGTCAGTGAGAGCTGGAGGGGAGGCCGAGAGGATAGACAGGCTCACTCTGGCACCAGGTTGTGACCCCAAGACTCTGGAGTGGAGGTCCCCCAAAGGGCTTCCTTCTTGACCTCTGCAGCTGCCTTGGTTTCTGAGGTCCTGGCCTAAGAACCCAAGGCCACGTTCTCTCTCAGCGCCACTGTCCAGAACCCTCTGCCCAGAGCAGCAGCACGGTGCTGGGCAGGGGTCCCTGCCTGTTCTTGGAAGTGAGGCTCCGTGGGTGAAGAGTTCTGCCTCATGCTTCCCTGGAGAATTCTGACCTGTCTGCTGGTGCGATGTCCCTGTTGCCTGCATGGATGATACCTTTCTCAATGGCCCTGCACCCCTCTTTCCCATTCTCTCCTTCATTCTCCTCTGGGCCTGTCCACATTCCCGTAAGCTGCACACGCCTTTCCCTTTCTGTGATATCCCGGCACCCCTCAGGCCAGCATAGCCACTGGACCATTGGATGAACAAGTCTGACAACATGACAAGATCATTATGTGACAACAAGATCATCATCCTGACGTGCTCACGGAGGATGGAGGAAGCAGGATCCAACGGAAACATTTAGAAACCCAGTGTAGACTAATTAGTGGGGGTTCCTTCAAACCAAAAATTTTAAAATATCCTCTCCACATTATTTAGTGGAGTATGAGCCTTACACTGGGAATGGGGTGCGGGAGAAGAAGGACACTCTGGTGGTGATGCCCCATCCTGCTCACCGATCTAAGCAGGGCAGGTCCCACTGCGTGTGTGTTTGATTGGGGAAGGAACCCAACCATTAACAGGATTGGCAAAGCCGCCTTCTTTGGGGACAGAGCAGGGCAGGAGCAGGGCTCCAGGAGAACACAGATGGTTACCTACAGAGTTGCCCCATCCCTGCCTTCACCTCCCTTCTAGATCTAGGCTTTAATACCATCACCAGCCCCTGCCTTGGGTGTACAAGAACTCAGGTTTTCTTTTCTCAAAGATGTTCTCACCCTCATTAAAATGGAAGCCATACGGAGCTGGATGCCAGAGCAGGACTCACCCTCCCTAAGTTTTGATTGAGTTGTGAGTTTGGGATGGGTCCCTCTTCCCGGGTTATGCGCAGAAGACTGGACATGGAAAGGTCAGAACATCCGTTTCAGGATCCATGAACCCTTCACTCCACTTTGTAAAATACAAATGGGTCAAGAACTTGGTAAGGAAGATTTCCTTCGCAAGAACTGTGGCTGAGCCGTGAATCCCTCACTCCAGGCCCCAAGGGAGGAGGGCTGTGGAGCTGGCCTGGGTGGCCATCTTGAGTCCTGTCCAACAGTGCCACCTGGAGGCCTGAGAAGACCCCAGCCGATGAGGTTGGAGGTGACCGCCAGAGGCCCAGGTGCTGGGCAAGTTGTAAGGGACACCTGGGGTAAGGGAACGGCAGAAGAGGGGGACCCAACAGGGAACCTCAAAAGAGCCCACAAGAACATTCGCAAAAGCAAGAGCCATCTTGAAGCATCTTCCCTGGTCTCTTAGAATTTCCATTTCAATTCTGGCATTTAGACCAGCAGCTTGGGGGTGGGGTGTAAGAGGGAGTGTAGATAGCAGGTGGACATGGCCGGCCACCCCACCTGCTTCCAGACTGAAGCAGATCCAAAGTGGAGGAAAGAAGAAGCCTAACGCTGCCAAATTAGGAGTGGATTTTAAAAAAATATATATTGCCGAAACCGGTTTGGCTCAGTGGATCGAGCGTCGGCCTGCGGACTGAAAGGTCCTGGGTTCGATTCCGGTCAAGGGCATGTACCTGGGTTGCGGGCACATCCCCAGTAGGAGATGTGCAGGAGGCAGCTGATCGATGCTTCTCTCTCATCGATGTTTCTTACTCTCTATCCCTATCCCTTCCTCGCTGTAAAAAATCAATAAAATATATTTAAAAATAATATATATATATATATATTTATTGATTTCAGAGAGGAAGGGAGAAGGATAGAAACATCAATGATGGGAATTATTGATTGGCAGCCTCTTGCACGCCCCTTTATGGGGATCAAGCCCGCAACCCAGGTATGTGCCCTTGACCAGAATCAAACCTGGGACCCTTCAGTCTGCAGGCCAATGCTCTATCCACTGAACCAAACCGGCTAGAGCAGATTAGGAGTGCTTTGATTACTACTCATTTTGATATAATTTCTGAGTTGAGATGGCATCTGTAACTTGGAGTGCCTATCTATATATATAAAAGCCTAAGCTACCAAACTACTGGTCGTGATGATGCACACTGACCACCAGGGGACAGATGCTCAACGCATAGGATCGGGTTCCCTCCTATCTGAATTGGGCCTGCAGGTATCGGGCTAAAACCAGCTATCTAACATCCCCCAAGGGGTCCCGGATTGCGAGAGGGCACAGGCCAGGCCGAGGGACCCCATGGATGCATGAATCCTTGCACCAGGCCTCAAGTAAGACTATAAGAGTGGATGAAAAAGCAATGAGATTGGCCCAAGTTTTTCTCTCAGGGCAGGGGAAGATTTCTCCCAGTAAAGTGATGGCCTGGCCGGCATGGTTCAGTGGTTGAGCGTCGACCTATGAACCAGGAGGTCACAGTCAGATTCCTGGGCAGAGCATATGCCCAGGTTGTGGGCTGGATCCCCAGTGTGGGGCATACAGGAGGAAGCTGATCAATGATCCTCTTTCATCATTGATGTTTCTCTCTCTCTCTCCCTTTCTCTCTGAAATCAATAAAAATATATTTTAAAAAATAAAAGGATGCTTGAAGAAAACAAATCAAAATTGCTTTTTGAGGACAAACCATGCAATATGCTTGCTTAACATGCCAGTTACTTATAGAAAAATGATCCACAGAAATGGGAAAACTCTGAGAACTGGATCAATATTTTTATTTTCTAGATGAAGAAACCAAGCTCAGAGAGCACGGGTGACTTGCTTAATCACACACAGCAAGAGAGAGACAGAGTGGGACAGACACTGGGAGTGGAGCCAGGACCCTGCCGTTAAGGATGCTGTCTTTCTTTCTGGAAGATCTGCACGTATTTCACCAGGAACTAAGGTGTCCCCTAGAGTAGGGTTTCTCAAACTGGCTGATGGTAAGAATCACCTGAGCCATGTGTTAACCGGGGTCTGTGCTCTCTCTGAAGGGTGCCTGCCCTCATTGACTTCATTGCGCTGAGGCAGGGTCACCTACCTCACTGCCTGGGTGAACGCAGGAAGGAAACGCCAGCCGCAGCTGGCACCAGCACATGTAATTAATGATGGCCGTCCCCTGCTCCCTGCCCGGCCCCCTTAGGAGCAGAGGTTAATTGAGTGGGGTATAAGCTCTGGCTGATCTCAATTTCTTCTGATGCAATTAAACCTTCTCCAATCATTTATTAGCTCATGAAATTGACACAGCAGGTTAGCAGCCCCAGGAAAGAAAAAGAGTTTTTTTCCTTGTTACCTGTCTTCGTGGAGGCAGCTGATCAATGATTCTCTCTCATCAATGATGTTTCTCTCTCTCTCCCCCACTCCCTTCTTCTCTAAATCAGTAAAAATATATTTAAAAAAACACACAAACACAAAATTCCTCCCAACAAAGTCCAGGATCAGACGGCTTCACTGGTGAATTCTGCCAAACATTCAAAAAAGAATACCAATCCTTCTCAAACTCTTCCAAAAAATACAGTAGAAGGGAACTCTTCCAAACTCATTTTATGAGGCCAGCATTATCAACCAAAACCAGACAAGGATGCCACAAGATGGATGAGATGAAGCTGATGGGAGCAGATTGATGGTGAACCCCAACAACAATGATCCCATAACAGATGGCCAAAAGGACATCCAAAACAGTGGTTTTCCTACCAGAACTCTGGCGTAATCCCAATATCAGAGGCACTGAACGCTGGGAAAGGAGCTGGCGTTGGGCCTTGAACTTGGGCCTTCAGACTCCTAGCTGAGCCAGCTTCTCCCCTTACCATCTGAGCTGATGACTTGGGTGTTTGCTTGCAAGATAAAGCTCAAGTTCAAGGCTCTCTGGAGGTCTGGGCCATTTATTAGTTCTGTGACCCTGGACGGAGCTCTTAATTGCTTTTGAGTTTGTATTCTCATCCTGCAAAATGTGGGTGGTGATATTACTTCATTATTGGATGACTTTACCTTCCTCCTAGGGTGGGTGGGTAGACCAACAAAGATAATGTGACAGCACTTTGTCAACTTAAATCCTTCTGCAAATACGGTGTTGAGTTTTCAGTCATTGCAGGACTGGTCTAGGATACTCTTTGCATTTCCCTTTTAAGGGACACCTCTAGGCAAACTTCCTCCTGGTTGGATAATCAGATGGAGGACTTGAGACCTGCATTGGTCTTCATGGGCTTTGACATGTACAGGGAGGCAATAGGGTAAGTGGAAGAGCAGGCTTCCCTGATGTCAAGGAAGCCGCTCTGAGAGGAGGTAAATGGGCTCTGAATGGTTAAAAAGTGCAGTCTGGGAGTAACAGTCTTATTTAAAACCAGAGGAATATCATTTGGATTTACCAAATATATGAACTGGTGTGTGGATGGTGGGAAGGAGGGAAGATTAGTCATTTTCAGAATGGTTCCCTTTTGTTTCCCTTAGCTGGAGAAGAAGTCTCTGCCTTGACTGGTCAGAGGCTGGAGGACTAGGAGTGGAAGGTCAGGGCTGCCACCAATTACACACATTGAGAGATGTGATCCGGGGGTATTTGACAAAACGACTTTTACTGAGAAAATTCCTGAGAAACACATCACTCTTATTTGCATAGCATTTCATAGCTTACAAAGCCTATAGGTTAATCCGTTGTCTTCTAGAAGCTCTGATCTGGAGGACACATGGCCAGGGGTTCCCAAGCAGGCACCAGCTTCATCTGGGAGTTTTGTTACCATCCAGACCAATGGAATCAGAAGCTCTGCAGGTGGGAAGCTGTATGGCTAAACGCTCCCACGGGGCTTGGATTTGGGCACTGATCTCAACCAGGCTGACAACCACTGCCTCCCATGGTCTCTCTCCTGGCCCCTGCAGTGGGCTCCTGTCTCCAGTTCTTCTCTGCCCAGTCCCTTCAATCTGCCCCAGACTGAGTTCCCTAAAACACATCTCATCAGGTCCCACCTCTCTCTCCCTCCCTAACTCCCTCAGGGTTAG
>NW_006284340.1:1975590-1981128 GCF_000327345.1 Myotis davidii
GGGGTCTGTAGAGTGAATATTTAGACCTCACTCTTACCACCCCCAACTTCTTGTGCAAAGCCCCTCTGTGAAGTGTTTCCTGATTTCACCCAGACCTGTAATAGGTGCTATGTATCTTCTATTACCATTGCTCTCAGGTATGCAGTTATTTGATTATAGACCCAAAAGAATGTAGGTTAGGGGCTGGGTCTTATTCATTTCTGTATGGCACATGTCAGGTCAGGACCAACACATGCTAGTGGCTCTACAGACACCGAATGAATGAATGAATGAATGAATATAGGCTTGCATGCAGGTACCCTGAGCTGTCATTTATGTTCACTTTAGATCAAGCAGGTCTCAAGAACAGATGTGTTTAGGGTGAACACTCCTTGCTCAAAGGCCTAATAGCGCTGCTACATAGCTTACTGCATTTACCACACATTAAGAGGAGCCTGGGCTAAAGAGATTGCCAGGGAGTTGGAAGACTCTGCTTTGGGTTTGATACCACTTATTTCATGACCCCTACATGCTTCTGAAATAATCTCATTTCCAACATTATTAATATACTGTTTGTAAGTCAAAGGATGTCAAGGTTCGCCTAATGGACGTTATCTAATTCACCCTCCCATCTTCCTTGGGAGGTCCCCCTCCCTTTTCCTGGCAGCAGGCCTCATGTGGCCAGTGTGCAGGCAGAGCTGGTGGCAGGGTGCCAGTGTGGGGCACAGGTGCCCTGCTCTCCCAGCCAGCTTATCCTCTGCCAGGCCCTGGAGAAAGGGCCCTGGACAGGGACCCTTCACTAACCTGTGCCTGGTACTAGATCTACCTGGGGGGACCTGGGACCTTGGTGCTGTCTCTGTCACCCTCCTGCGGGTGAGGATCTCAGAAGAGCCTAGCTGAGGGTGGGGGGAAGGAGCGTCCACTGCAGGTTAAGCTCCTGGGGGTTCTGGGAGCTTCCGTGATGTGTGAAGAGGTGGTAAGTAGTGGTTTAGATTAGAAAAACATGACAGCTTTTATTAATCCACCAAATTGGTAGTCAGTTTGTCTCAAGGAAGTGAGGAAATGGCCACAAGCATACACATTAGTGAAGTGTAACTAGGTTAAACCTTCTAGAACAGCGATTTTCAATCAGGGTGTTGCAAAAATTTTTTGCTTAATGGACTTAGCCTGGAATAGCCCAGCCAAGGCCTAAGACCCCAATCTAGTCTCGAATAAACAATGCCAGTCCCGAAGGGCGAAGCCTAGCCCCGAAGATGGGAGCCCAGAATCGAACAGCTGTAGCCAGACTGGAAGAGCCCATGCCAGTCCCAAAGGGCAAAGCCTGGCCCCGAGTAATGGAGCCCAGAATCCGAATAGCTTTAGCTAGCCCCGAAGGGCAGAGCCTAGTCCCCAAGAACCAAGTTCAGACCCAAAGCACAGAACCCAGACAGGAAGAGTGGAAACACAAACTCTACCTTTTTTTTTAAATCAGATCAGCATAAGATACAACATATTTTTGGCATGCCGCAGAATTTTAATAATTAGTTTTTGTGTGCCAGGAAATGAAATAGGTTGAAAATCACTTTTGTAGAAAGCTATGTGTCAATATGTACCAGTCTAAAAAAATCAAGGACCCATCACATCCACTTCACATATTTATCCAAAAGAAGTAGTTACCACCGGGCTGGCGTGGGTGAACATAGACCTATGAACCAGGAGATCACGGTTCAATTCCCAGTTGGGGCACATGCCTGGGTTGCGGGCTTGAATCCCAGCATGGAACGTGCAGGAGGCAGCTGATTTATAATTCTCTCTCATCACTGATGTTTCTCTCTCTCTCTCTCTCTCTCTCTCTCTCCCTCCCTCTCTGAAATCAATGAAAATATATTTTAAAAAAGAAGTAGTTATGTTATCTGCAAACTCTAAGTCAATAATGTTCACTGCAGCATTACATATGAGTGACAGTCTGGAAGCAATCTAAATGCTTAACACCAAGGGCAAAATTGAATACATTATGGTACATGTAGAATACTATGGAAAAATAGTATTAACATAAATACCGCTGAGGAAGCATACTATGAAACAGCATTACTAAATGATAGTCTTTAAACATGTTTTTGTAAAGAAAAAAATATATACATAGAGCCCAGTGGGGGAAAAGCCTGGAATAATCTATAATAATAAAAGCATAATATGCTAATTAGACCGGATGTCCTTCCAGACGGCCTTCCAGACGAAGCCTGGACTTCAAGGGAAGCCCGGGTCCTGGGTGCCTGCCAGCAGCAGAGGGAATCCCAGGTCCCAGATGCCGGAGGAAAGGAAGTCCTACTCTTTCATGAATTTCGTGCATCAGGCCTCTAGTTGATTATAAATCTCAGAATATGGACACAGCTCCTCTCCAGTGCATCCTTCTCTGTACCGGTAGGTTTTGTCTCCCACAGGTAGCACCAGTGACACACCTGCGAATGAGCAGCCAACCCAAGCTGTACACAGCCCACGGAGGACCCTACCAGCCTTTCCGACGGGCATGTCTCTCACCTTCACTGTTCAGTTTTATAATAGCATCGGAGAGAAATTCCACACACACAATACCCAGCTTTATCTGGCTTGGAACAGGTATGCCAGTCAATGACACTGTGGTAGAAATCCTTGCCGATTAGGCTAGTATATTCTAAAATGCTAACAGATTTTTTGTAAGGGGTAGGACTATATGTCATTATCTGTCCATTTTGCTTTTCAATGTTTTCCAGGTTTTTACCTTTAACTCATATACCTTTTATACACCGTGAAGAAACAATTGCTATGAAGAAAACCAAAACCAACCCAGGAGTCTGGCTGGGTGCCTGGGGCGCACAGCCCGCTGGAGGCTTGGCATTCCCAGGTGCACCCAGACAGCGCTGCCGAGTGAGCCTTGTGACCCCCAGCGGGATGTGCTCTCATCCTGCCAAAGGAAAACAGCTGGAAGATGTGGGTGTGGAGGAGGGAACGTGCTACAGACTTCTCCCGCTCCTGCTTTAGAAACGCCTATATTTATAGCCTGTGCAGTGACCTTTCTAGTCGACAGCAATTTATGGTTTCTTAATTGGTTTTCTTGACACAGGCAGTGGTAACTTATGTCCCAGGCGAGGGAGGAACAAATTCCCCCAGAGGCCTGGGTGAGGGTTGGGGGTGGATGTGGGGGTGTGGTAGGGGTAGGATGGGGGGCGGGGAAGGCAGGTAGCAGGAGAGGCTGGACCTTGTCTCTTCACAGCCTCCCTGACACACTGAATTACCGTGCCTTTCATCAATCTGATGAATCACAGCAAGGAGATGTTGGAGAGGCTGGGCTCCAAATGAGTGATCCTTTATTTGTCCTCCTACAGTGATGTCCATGGCCAACTTCTAAGGTTGGGTAGCTTTTTCCCCACATTTGGGACCGCCTGCCTGGTAGCCAGGCAATGGAAGAGTCAGCTTCCCTGGCAGCATTGAAGGGACAGGGATGGGGAGGATTCAAGTCACTTGTTAAGTCACTGAAAGAAATAATGACAGGAAGGGGACTGGAGGGAGTGCCCTACACCCCCAGCATCTAGCTTTTGTGCACTGCGATGTGTCTCCATTCTGGGCCATCTCCTACATAAAAGAAATGAGACACAGCACCTTTTTTCTTTTTCTGGCATATAACAGGAATGCAGCAAAAGGATATTTTTCTCTCTAATTTTGTGTTTCATGTGTGCAGGTGTTTTTGCCCTTCACAAGATAAGCCCCTCTAGGGACGATGCCACGTCATATTTTCTCTGGACTTGGGTATGTAGGTACAGTTGTCCCCCGAGCAACACAGTTTGAACTGCACAGGGCTAATTAACTGTCTAATTAGCATATTATGCTTTTATTACTATAGATTATGCCAGGCTTTTCCCCCACTGGGCTCTATGTATACATATTTTTCTTTATTCACACATTGTTTTCAATAAATATGTACAGTACTGTAAATGTATCTTCTTTTCCTTACGATTTTCTTAATATAATTTTCTTTTCTACAGCTTACTTTATTCTAAGGATACAGTATATAATGCATATAACATACAAAATATGTGTTAATCCACTGTTTTTATTATTGATAAGGCTTCTGGTCAACAGTAGGTTATTAGGTGTTAAGCATTTGGGGGAGTCACTTGGGGGAGTGGATTTTTTACTGTGTGGGGGGATGAGGGTGGCACATCTTACCCCCCATGATGTTCAAGCATCAACTGTATTTAGGACAATCCTGAACACAGTGTGAAGGGAAGTGCAGGAGGTTGCGCCAGAGGAATAGCTTTATTGTGCCAGGCACTGCATTAACTGCAAATTTATTCATCCTCACAGCGGAGTCTATAACACAGACTTGTCTTTCTTTTCAAACCAGGCGAGAGTTTCAGGGATTAAAGTAACCTGCCCAGGTCGCTAGGAAGCAGCATAGCTGGGATGTGGACTTAAGCAGCACGGCTTCGAGTCCCCACACTTACCCCTCCACCCCTGCTCTCAAAGAGGAGGCCTGGGCCTCGGGGACGGGGGTGGGGAATGAGAGAGGAGGACACGGGGACAAGTGTAGCTGTGGCCAGGTCATTCTTAGAGAGGACAGGAGGTTCTGGAAGACTAAAGGTTCTGGGGGTATAGGACAAGCTTATCTTCAAATATAACCAACTCTGCCCAACCCGGAACAGCCCAGCCTTCCAGAAATCCTCCAGCCGGGTCACTGCAGGCCAGAGCTCACCTCCAGCTCGTGTGCAGATGGCAGGCCTCTCGGTGGGCCCAGCGGAGGCAGGAAGCTCACGTGCACGTCTCTCCTAAGGGACTTCTGTTCCCAGTGTGTCCCCAAGGGTGAAGATGGCCAGGGTTTGAGCAAACTCTGGAGCCAGGAGGTATACTTAGGGAACTGTCCCTTAGAGCCCCTAGCCTAGCCCACCAGGAAGCACAATTAGGTTTTTTATGTGCTCAGTTGTAGAACATTTGGGAAGTATAGAGAAGTGACCGTCCCACACAGTGACGAAGGTTTCACATAGGCTTAGGATCAGTACCAATGTGACCTTGGGCAGCTTTTTAAACCTTTCTGTGTCCTGCTTTCCTCATATATAAAATAATATGATCTTTTCCTACGTCTTCTGTTGTTTCAGTGGAATGTTGGGGGGTAGAAAACAGACACAGGGAGGCCTGGATTGCAACCCTGAGCCAGTCTCTAACGAGCTGGGTGGTCTCAGATAAGCTTCTCAACTTATTTACAAAAGGAAGGTGTGGACTCAGGACCTCAAAGGATCACTTTGGCCCTCATGTTCTTCATTCTCAACCGGGAGGGCTGCCTGGTGGAGTGGGCCTAAAATTGTGGGTTCTAGAAAGGGGAGGAGGGAGACGGCAGTAGCTGCAGAGTCCGTGGGAAGGCAGATGGACACAAGAAACTGTCCAGAACCCTGGCAATGGTCCTGAAGAACCAGGTCTCCATGAGCAAAGGCCCCTCCCCACCTTATCAGAACATAAGGAGGCTCTGCCCCACACCTACTTGCACAGCTCCTTCGACAAATGAAAGGCATCCAGAGGCAGCCCCCTGACCACATCACCTGGCCTCACTGT
>NW_006284340.1:1981376-2007575 GCF_000327345.1 Myotis davidii
CCCCTCGCCCCTGCCCATCTCTACCCCGGCACCCCTCACATTAGCGCCCTTCTCATCCCCCTCTACATTTGCTAATTCAATGAGTCACAGGTCTGTTAAATTAAGCCCACTGCTGCCCTGCCAGAATCCTCTAACAACCCTAATTGGAAAAACAGCCTCAACCTCTGCCTATCACAGCTGATTATATCTGCAAACAGAGGGGCCTGGTCCTTGTCCAAGCTGCACGCTCCACCCAGGCCGTGAGATCATGCCGCCCGGTCCCCGGGGGCTGTCTGAGTGGGCAGGAGTCAGCCCGGGGAGGCGCCTTCTCCACACCAACGGGCAGCAGCTGGCTTCCTGGGCTTTGCCTCTGCCGGCATAAACCAATCTGTGCTCATCACAGGGCACTGGAAACAACTCGCTCTCGAAGCAGGAAGTCTTTTTTCTCTAACCTGCGTCCACAGTCCCAGTGGAATCTCGAACTAGAGGGGAGGATTTACTCCAGCGAAGGGGACACTTGCCTCAGGGAGTGTCCCTATCCTGAGGGACCACAGTCCAACCATGTCTTAATCCCCAGGTGCCTGCACATTCGAGTTCCCTTCTCAGGGCTCAGAGCAGTCAGCCGATCAACAGAGAGCTCTCTGGGCACCTATTACGTGCCCCAGCCATAGGCGGCTGGAGGCGGGGTGGGGGGAGGCACACCGAAGTTTAATCACTTTTCCTCATTAAAACACCACTAAAAAACTTTTTGAGATGAAATTCAAATTTTAACCATTTAAACACGTACAATTTGGTAGTATTTTAGTATACTCACAATGTTGTCAACCATCACTGCCTACTTCCAAAATATTTTCATCACCATCAAATAAACCCTGTATCCATTGGCAGTCACTCCTCATTCTCCCCTCTTCCTCGGGCCCTGGAAAACCACTAATCTCCTTTCTGCCTTTATTAAATCTCAGGGTTTAATAGTCATCTGCACACCTGCTTCCCCCCTTTCCATCTCTACATTTTTTCATAACCGGGTACCAAGAGACCTTTGCAGGAAGCACATTGGATGCTTTCACTTCCAAGATCTCAAGGCACTAAAAACGGCAGGTTCCTCGGTTCTTGCCACACATTGTGATTGACAGGTGCCCTCTGTCCCCACATCACCAAGACGCTGAGAAGCACACTCCTGGTCCTTTGAAGTCTGGAGCATAGCTCCAGTCTAGCTGATATCAGTAGATAGTGTTAGACGGCTCACCCGTGTTAAGAACTTGAGTTATTTTGGCATGAAAAGTAAGGCATCCTAAGCAAACATGAGAAACCACAAAGAAAGCTAATGCAAACTGTTTTGGGGCAGGTACTGGAATAGGAATCAGGAAATGTTTAGCGAGCACCAGGATGGGAGGGCTGGTTACAATGCACTGCCGGCCCCGGCCCCGGCCCCAGCCCCAGAGCCACTAATTCAGCAGGTCTGGGATGGGCTGGAGAACGCGCATTTCTGACAAGCTCCCAGGTGATGCGCATGCTCCTGGCCCAGCACCACCAAGAAGCACTGAGGTGTGGACTCAGGATCCCCACCCCTGAGTGGATGAACGGCCACAGCACAGAACAGTCACCATCTCATGCATTTGGCTTTGTTTATGGGCCACTTCTTCACGCTCACTGACTAGAGTCACTGGTAAATTACACTGCCTGTATTTTCATAAACATGTTTTACATTCAAAATTTTCCATTGCGCTCTAGAGAGACACGCTCAGCAACTCCTAAATGTGCTTGCAGAGGGCATAATCAAATAGTAAATAATTCTCTTTCTGAATAGAACCATGACTGTAAATCTACATATTATATTCTTCTACTGGTTATGGTCCCCTTGGAGATCTTTACCCATAACATAAAAATACACTTGCATAGTCCTGGGCCCTTTTGGCCCATCACCTACAGGGCTCTCTTTTGAACGAGTGTGTCTAGCCTTGTCCCATAATATCCACATGAACCTGCTCGGTCCCAGCCCCCCAGGGTTTTGCTCCAGGGACGGAGCCAATATCAGACTTTGGGTCATGGCCAGACATCCTTCAGGGCATGCATGCTTTGTAAAAAAATCATATCTCATCGGGAAATAAATGATAATATTCACAGCAGTATCTTTATACACGTATACACACACAAGCACATACAGTATTTTCACATCATCTAATATAGAGCTCAAAGCAACCCTGTGACATAAGTGATATAAGGTGGGATGGCATTATTATTATTTTATTTAACACATACATCAATTCGGGCTCAGTGCACAGGTGATTTTCTCAAGATGCCCCAGCTAGTGGAAGCCAGGACTCTAACCAAGGCCATGGCCACCTATCATAGCTTTCTCATTCACATGAATCCCCAGAGTTAAAACCCCACTTGTCGCCATGGCCAGTGTTGCTCAGTGGTAGAGTGTTGGCCTGTGTACCAAAGGGTTGTGGGCTTGATTCCTGGTCAAGGGCATGTACCTGAGTTGGAGGTTTGACCCACAGCCCTAGTTGGGGCATGTGATGGAGGCAACCAATCAATGTCTCTCTCACATCAAAGTTTCTCTCTTTCCTCTTCCCTCTCTTGCACTCTCTCTAAAATCAGTGGGGAAAAAATATCTTCAGGTGAGGATTAACAAAACAACAACAAAAAAACAAAACTCCACCTGTCTTTATGGAAGCTTTGGGACATCCGCTTGAAAACAACTTAAATCTACCCGTTAATCTACAGTGGGATAGCAAAAAACAGTGGGAGAAGATAAGCAGGAAATGGGAATGCATATTAGTATTCAGTTTTTAGTCTCAAATGCCGAAATGCAAAACCATGTTCCCTGGAACATTTCAGTCTATTCATTTAGCTGAAACATCATCTTGTAACTGCCTGGCTCCTTCTCTGAGACCACTAACCAAGTCCCACTGGGGCTTTTGAGGCCTTGGGAGGAAGCAGTTCTCTGTGCCAGCTAAGAGCCACCTGACTCCCATTAAACTACTGGGAGATCAGGAACACTGATGGGCCAGGGGCACCTGGGCTCTCCTGGGGCTGCTTTATTAGGAAGTAAAGGCAGGACCCCCACCGCTCCAGCCAACTCCTCCTCCCCCTCAGCCTAGGCCCTAGGCTAACTCCCTCCTCAAATCCAACCCTTCTTCTACTTCTGCCACCAAAGCCTTGGTTCAGAGCCCTGTGACCCAGCTCAGGCGATGGACAGTATAAAGTATTTTAAATGCTTATTTTGATATAAGTTTTGTTAGTACTGACTCCTTTCCTAGTAACATAAACAGTAGTAAAGATTTTTTTTTTAAATCTAAGGGAAATAAAAACCACCCAGATTCATAACCCAGGATAATCACTGTCAATATTTTCTACCATTTTCAATATATGAGTATATATTGAAATATGTAGGTTTTATCTCTGAGATAAAGATAAAACCTAAACACTCTTTGCCTCCCTGGGTCAGTCTTATCTCGGCCTAGAACCTCTTTCCCAAGCCCTGTAATTCTAGCTTAGAGCCTGAGACACACAGCCATCAAGTGTGTGTCTGTGTGTCTGGCTGGCTGGTCTGTTAGGCCCTGCAGTGCTTTGAAAGGACAGTGTTATTAGGCAAGGCGGGTGGTACCAGTCCCCACTGCGAGCCCTTTGGTACCTACCACCTTACACTTACACACACACACACACACACACACACACACACACACACGTGTGGCTTTTAGAGATGTATGTCATCTGAATAGCCCCTCGGCCTGTGTGTGGAGCTGCCTATAAGCCTTTGCTCGAGAGACCTGGATCAAACCCTCCTTTTGTTTTAGGTCCCATGGTATGAAAAATGTCTTGCTGCCCTTTGCTCCTGGGGCATGTGACAACTGCTCCACTTCCATGTAACTAACCACCGTCCGTAATGCGCGTGCCGTCTCGCCCTCTAGAATTCCCAGTGGCCTGAAATCATCCTTATGCTGCCTTTTATTTTTATAAAGTGCAATTCACAAGTAGGTGCTCAGGGTCGGTTAAACTGAAATTGGTAATGGATGGATAGGACCCTGGGCCCATCCACCTTCACCGGATCTGTCCTGGGTGGCATCTTCTTGAAGCCAAGGTCAGCGGGGTGTGAGGAGGCTGCTCTGGCCGCCCACGATCTTTCCTGGGTCAACGGGGTTCTGTGCTCAGAATTTATGGCGGGAGGACAAGTACTAGTATAGTCACGACTGCCAAGATGAGAAACTGTTTCTTTATACCTTACTTCAACCCACCAAGGATTTTAGGTGCTTCAGAAACACATTAATATTCCGTAGAATAAAAATTAAATAGATGGAGATGGCAAGGAGGGTAGCATAGCAATGTGTGGCCAGCCATAAAGTCAGGAAACAGAATGACTGGACATGGGCTGCAAATCGAACTCTGAGGTGCTTAGCAACCAAAGCAAAGAGGGAAATACGGTCATTTAGAGCAAATCGCAGTTTAAGAGAAGCTCAGTTTGCTTCCCACTAAGCCTCGAGAGGAACGTCTCCTGAGGATCCTCTCAGAGGGGAGCTGAGATCTATAGAGGAAGGTTGAGAGCTACTACGCTGTCAGCAATATAGAAAGGCAGCTCCTAACAGTATCTCCCAGGGCTGAGGGCCTAACCAGGCACAGCTCTCTGAAAGGAAGAGTGCCGAGGTGGCAGTGTTCACACTCACAGCTCTCGGTGGGGGAGCGTCATCTGGAGCTTAGGGCATCTGGAGCGGTTCTGATGGTGGCTGCCCAGAGCCCAGGAGGTCTGGGGAGCCTCCTCGAGGTTCGGGGGCAGGAGAGGGGAGAGGGCAGAGTGGCTGGTGGTGCAGAGGCTGATTTCACAGACCTCTGGCCTCTGCATCCATCTCACCTGCAGCATCTCTGCTCTTCTATTTTACATAATAGAGTTTGGGGTCAGCTGTTTGACAAAGGGGTTTTGCATCAACAGACTGAAGCTCAAAACCCTGTCACGAGTAATATTTCTCTTCCCTGACCTTTTGACAAGCATTTGCCAGCAGACTTTAAATTCATGTTTAAATTGTAGGGCAAAAACTTAGAAGATTTCTATGACTAAGCATATACCCAGGAGAACTGAAAACAGGCACTCACACAAATACATGTGCACACATGTTCATGGAAGTACTATTCACAATAGTGAAAAGGTGGGAACAGCCCAAATACTCACCAATGGGTGAATGGATAAAAAACTGTGGCATATACATGCAATGGAATATTATTCAACCGTAAAAACGAACGACATTCTGATGCTACAACACAGATGAACCTCAAAAACATTATGTTAACCCTGGCTGGCATGGTCAGTGGTTAGAGCACTGGCCCATGCACTGAAGGGTCTCAGGTTCGATTCCTGGTCAAGGGCATGTATATACCTGGGTTGCAGGGCGCATGCAGGAAGCAACCAATTGATGTGTCTCTCATATTGATCTCTCTCTCTCTCCCCACCCCCTCCTTCACTCTAAAAAAATCAATGGAAAAAGTATCCTAGTGTGAGGATTAAAAATAACAACAAAAAACATTATGCTAAGTGAAAGAAGCCAGGCACAAAAGTTCATATATTGCATGATTCCATTTATATAAAATTTCCAGAATGGGAAAATTCATAGGGACAGAATGCAAACTGGGGAGAAACTACCTAATGGGTATGGGGCTTTCTTTTGGAGTGATGAAAATGCGGAACTAGGTACAGGTGTGATGGCACAGCACTGTGAATGTTCTAAATGCCACCCAGTTGTACACTTTGAAATGGTTATTTGATGTTATGTGAATTTCACTTCAATAAATTAAACAGAAAAAGTTGGAGGGCAAATCATCAATGTTGCCAATTAAAGGCCATGTCACAATCTGAGGGGAGGACTGACATCCTCGTGGGAACTGAAGGGCTCCATCTGGACTGACACACACATTCCTCTTTACAGAGCGCAGCTGAGGGAATAAAGGGCCGTACGTGGATGTCAGGGTGGGAAAGTTGCAGGTGGCTTTTCTTTCATGTGGTTCCTGCCTAGGATTCGCACTGCTCTTATCTCTTCAGCACCTGGCCCACCGTAAGTACTCTTACGTGCTAACTGGCCAACTAGACCACAAATCAGTGTAGGCCCCTGTCATTCTGACTCCATGACTCACCTACTTCACTTACCCTCATACGTAACTATTTCCCTATTGCCCTTCACCTCCGTCAATTCATTTGGCCTCATCTGCTTTTGAATATATAACAAAGAATTAATGAGCATAAATCCTCCCTGCCAAGGACTCCACAGAAAGTATAGAAGTAGGCTTACCCTCAATGAAGATACAAAGTCAGACTCACCTTTCTCCTGTTCTTGCCTGCTCATTAAAGGTCAGCCTCAGCTGCTTTCTGAGGGGCCCCAAGCTAATCCCAGGGTGTCATGTGCTCGCACATAAGACAACATACTCTTTCATCCATCCAGCCATCCATCCATCCATCCATTCACTTGTTGGCCAGATGGATTAGACATTGGTGGTGAATGGGCCAGCAAAGGGAATCTCAGCCAATCAGATAGTCCCATTAGAAATTCAAGTGTGGGCCAGAGTGAGTTCCAAGCCAGTTGATATTTATTGACTACTGAGTGTCTATCATCTGCCAGGCACTAGGTGAGCCCATCACTGGGGCTGGAACTGTGGGCAAGACAGGCAGGGCTAGAAGAGGGAAGTGCAAACCCCAGGCACACAGACAAAGGTGCTGGGGCTTTGACAGGAAGTGCGGGGGGGTTATGGGAGGGGTTTCCCAGTGGGGCAGACAGGTCTGGGGGAGCTGAGCTTGAGGGATTCACTAAACTGAGAACAAGAATTAGATCAGTAGGAGCCAACATGGAGAAGGGCTCCTCCCGGATCTGGAGTGGAAACAGGTTGTCCTGGCTACCCTGGTCTTGACCTCCGCCCAGACTGAGAGCAGCTTAGGACATCGAACCCCACAGGGAACTGAGAGGATCAGTGCTGCTGGCACCAGCTCAGCCACAGCTAAGTACTTTTCCACATGCTTTTCTATTCTGGCCCTTTACCTACAACTCCCTCCCCACTCAAGCCCCCTTTCTTTATCACAGGGTATCATTCTCAGCTTTTAGTGGTTTGTGGACCCTTTTGAAAATCTGATGTATGACGTGGACACGCTCCTGAAAAATAAACCCATCCTCACAGAATTCTGCCCACAAATTCAGGGAATTCATGGAAACCCCCAGAGCCCATCCCT
Source organism: Myotis davidii (assembly GCF_000327345.1). NCBI lineage: Eukaryota > Metazoa > Chordata > Mammalia > Chiroptera > Vespertilionidae > Myotis > Myotis davidii. The sequence goes on from NW_006284340.1 coordinate 1,988,563, forward strand.
GGACCCAACTCCTCCCCGCCTCCTCCTCCCGCCCAGAGTTCACGAACTCAGGGTTGAGAGGGCAGCCCAGGAGGCTTCTCCCATTTCACTGGCCTGGCTGATGGCCCTTGTCCCTCAAAGTGCTTGTCCCTCAGGGCCTGGGGGAGCTCTGCCAGGGAGGGTCCATGTTCTCTTTCCAGCCCTTTAATGCTGGCTCTGCCTGGCCCCTTCCTCCTCCTCACTTTCCCAGGCCTGTGCCCTTTTTCTTTCTCCAGATGCTGTCCCTCTCTCTCTTCAGGATCTTTCTGCCACCGAGGGCCCCTTTTCAATGGTTGAGGCTCCACTCCAGGCCCTGATCCCTCCTTTCCACCAGCTCACAGCAGTGCTGCCCTTGGCTGGGAAAAGCCTCTGGAAATGGGAGGATTCCGGTGGAGCAGAAGCTCCTGACAAGCAGTGTACTTCCTTCCCAGGGGGGCACACTCAAGTTCAGCAAAGCTGCTCAAGGCCGAGGCAGCAGCTGGTGCGAGAAAATGCCTTGAGGAAAGAGCACCAGAACTTGGAGGGAGAGGACAGGCTGGTTCTTTCAAAGTCATTTTAAAATATGCTTCAGTGTGTCGTGCTCTCACTGTACCTTGCTTAAGCCACTTTTTTTAGTTGTTAAATCCATCCGAACTTAATCCTTACTAATGAAAGTGTTTTAACTGTTTTTGATTGTTTGTTTGCTTATTGGCCATTTTGTTTTATTTTTTTAAATCTTTATTGTTGAGAGTATTACAGACGCCCCTCTTTTTTTTGCCCCCAGTGCCCTTCTTCACCTGGTTCCCACCCCTAACTTGTTAAGCAGAGGAGAAACTTGCTTAATGCTGGTTTAGGGCAGTGATTCTCCAACTTTCGTATCCACCAGAATCACCCAACACAGACTTCTGGGTCCCACTCGGAGCTCCTGAACCAGCGGGTGTGGAGGGGGGGCTCAGAGCACGCACTTCGCAGCTGATGCAGAAGCTGCAGGTGCAGGGACTGCGCCTAGAGAACCACGCCAGTCGATGGACAAACTTGGCAGCAGAAAGAACAGTGGACTAGAGGCACAAAGACTGAAAAGACGATCTAGGGGAGGAGGGGGTGACCAATGGCTTCTGCCAGCAGCAGTGAGGCCCACACCAAGGGTGGGGAGGGGGAACTCAAAGGGAAGGGTGTGAGAACCTCAGGGGCAGCAGAAGTGACAGGGCCCCGTGGGCTGACCGGATGTGAGCAGAGGAAGGTGCTGAAGGCGAATGTGGGCATGTGAGCCTGGGGCACCAGCGGACGACAGTACCACTAACAGAAAGAGAAGGTCTGGAGGAGCCGCCACTTAGAGGGGAGCAGTTTGAGTTTAGCCTCATTCAGCAATGTTAAAGATAGGGCAGGAGAGAGGTTTGGCCTGGAGATCATGACCTGGGTGCTTTTGGAGCAGCTGGGTAGATGGTGTAGGAAGAGGACGGAGTCTCAAAAACACAATCCGAGGTGAGGAAGAAGGGGATGTGCCAGCAGACAAGTCAGGAAGAGTGACAAGGACAAAAGCCAAGGTAGGCTGGCTGGTCAGTGCCGGGGAGCCCCAGAGTGTCCGAGAGAAGAGGATGTCATCCGTGCCCAAGGCAGCAGAGAGGTCAAGGAGGCTGCCTGGGATTCGAGACGATGGGCATGGGTAGTTTTGATGATGACTGTGAGGCCACGGGGTGAGGAGTGAATGACACGGAGGCAGTGAGACTTCCTTGGTGAGGGAAGGAAACAGACAGGAGGTGTACTTACCGGGGTTATGGTGGGAGGGGGAATTTTATAAGAGTGAATGTCCAAGCAGGAGTGTAGACAGGAGGGAAGAACAGGCAAGAGGGAGACAGAGCAAAGATACTAGAAAAGGGGGCAGCGGTGGCACAAGGTCCTGAGCGAGGAAGGAGAGGATGGGGTGGGAGCACAGGCTAGATCAGTGATGGCGAACCTTTTGAGCTCGGCGTGTCAGCATGTTGAAAAACCCTAACTTAACTCTGGTGCCGTGTCACATATAGAAATCTTTTGATCTTTGCAACCATAGTAAAACAAAGACTTATATTTTTGATATTTATTTTATATATTTAAATGCCATTTACCAAAGAAAAATCAACCCCCCAAAATGAGTTCGCGTGTCACCTCTGACAGGCGTGTCATAGGTTCGCCATCCCTGGGCTAAGGGGGACACTTCAGAGACAAGATGACAGAAGGGGAAAGGACAGACCATTGCAAAGGAGAGAAGAGAAGTGATAGTAGCTCTCATTGGAGTGCCTCGGGAAGGCCCAGGGGTCAGAGAGTAGAAGCTGATGGATTTGGAGCACCTAAGGGGCAGAAGAGGACCCCTGTGTTGGGTGAGGCTCTGTGGGTGCAGAAGTGGCAGAGCTACAAACACACGAGATGCACATGGGCAGGACCCTCAACGAGGGCTGGAGAGGTGAGACCACTGGGCAGACCACCTGGGAAGGCCCAACTCCTCCAATCAAAGGGGGAGTGTCCAGAGGGCACTGTGCAGGTCCTGCACGGGTGGTGCAGCCAAGGCGGGGGTGGGTGTGGGGGGTAAGAAGACAGATCAAGGAGGGTAAGTGACAGATACAAAGAAGAGGGTGAGGTCACATGGTGAACACGCAGGCCCTGCCAGCAGAGGGCGGCACGAGGGCTTCAACTGCAACTGGAAAACTGTCAACGATAATAGGACCAGGAATATTTGTGGGATGACTGAGAGAGCACAGGGCACCTGTCACTTCTTGTTACAATATACGTTGCTATATTTTCCCTTTCTTTCAAATCAACAATATTTCCAGAACACCTACAATAAGTGGGTCTAAGTGCTATGACGGGGGATTACATGATGAGCTCAGAGAAGGCACACAAATGACCCCATCAAGGAACGCTTCTAGGAGGCAGTGAGGTTTAGCTGAGGCCTGCGGGATGACTAAGCCATCCAGGTGGGGTGAAGAGTGTCCTAAGCCGAGGGAACAGTATGTGCAAAGGCCTGGAAATGAGGAAGCACACTGTATTTTGGGAAAGAATTTCAGGGTGGCGGGGGCACAGGGAAGAGGGGAGGGGGTGAAAAATGAGTCTGGAGAGGCAAGTAGAGTCAGGAGCCGAGGCCTTACCTATAAGGCACAGCCAGAGCTTAGAGTTCATCCCAAGGGTCTTAATAAGGAAATCTTGTCACACACCACATGGGTGAACCTCAAGGACAACATTTATGCTAAGCACAAGGAGCCAGTCACGAAAGGACAAACACTGCATGATTCCACTCACATGAAGCGTCTAAACTAAGTATTCAAAAGCAGAGAAACGTAAAGTGGAAAGGTGACTGCCAGAGACTGGGGTGGGTGGGGGGGAGAGACTTGTGTCCAATGGGTAAGGGTTTCACTGTTGCAAGATGACAAAGTTCTAATATTTGTTGCACAACAATGTGAATAGACTGAAAGCTACTGAACTGTACACCTCACATGGTGAAGATGGTAATTTTTATGTTGTTTCTCATCACAATAAAAAGCAAACAAAAAAACAACCTCTGAGGGCCATTCTGGCTGTAGGGGATGGAGGGACATAAAATCCTGGGATGCTGCTACTTTGATTTGTGGTGGAAGGAGTATCAGAGCACCATTATTTTCCTTCCGGGCAACGTGGTGGAAGGGAAGCTGTATCTGGAACCTGCTCAACTCTGGCCGAATCATTAGGAAGCAGGAGGCTGCGTCCCAGCTGGCTGCAGGTAGGGGGCGCCAGGGGGCTGGGCAGGCTCTGTAAGGTAGGAGTTGGGGGCTGGGGCTGGGGTTCACCAAATAGGAGAAACAAAAGCAAGTAGAAGCCTTTATCACCACGGGGCTGTCCTTGGGGAACAGTCTGGGAAGAAAGGAGAAGGCCCAGTTGGCTGGAACAGTCATGCAGAGGGATCAGAAGTGACAGATACAAATGTGTGTACACTGGGCAGACATGTGGGAGATGAGTGTGCGGCTGCCGACAGCAGGATGTGGAGGGGAGTGCACTGGGAGGACTGGGTCCCCGAATCTGCTTTCAGGGCTGCACTGGCTGCAGTGCTCTGAGCACTCACGATCATAAGCCCAGCCTGGCCTCGGGGAACCCAGGTGGCAGTGGGCAGGACTGGTTGTCCAGCTCCACCTCTCAGACCTCTCCTGAGAAGGTTCCTCTGGAATCTGTACAGGCCAGAGAGCTGAGAGCACGCTCACGGCACTGGCCGGTAGTATGACTTTGGTGCCTGGGAGAGGGATGGCAAGAGGACCCTAGAGGTCCAGGCTTCTAAGAAAGGAGTAAAGACGCCTCAAATGTGAGGGCTGGCTCTCCATGCTTACTTTGATACTCAGATTGTTAGTTTGGGACAGTTGGATCCATCCTAAGTGGAGGCACAGGATGCAGACCCATCTGAGTGGCCGAGGCCTGGCCAACTGCCTGCGAGGAGTGCGGAGTAGGGAGACTGGAGGCCCAGCTTGGAGGCTCTGTCCCTTCGGGTCAGCAGTTCTGAGCCTTTCCGCAGTCACCCCCTGGGTCCGTCACACTCACCGTGCGTGACTCCTGGGCACTGGTGGTGCATACACTCATCTGTCTACCATTCAAGGGAGCAAACCCATGGACACAGTGAGTGAGAAGGGTATGACTGAAGCACTAGTCTTGAACCAGCTCTGATTCTGAAAATCAGCTGTAACACTCCTCACCTAGAGTCTTGGTGCCCTGCTGGCTTTTCCAGGCCCTGAGCTGCTCTTTACTAATCCTCTAACAACTCCCACCCCTGCCCCCAGTACTGAGGCTCTAATCCAAGGAACTGCAGTTGGACATGAACTTCACAGCTTTTTCAGACTCACACAGGCTGATGGCTGGTGTGGCCTTGGTCTTAAGAGCAGTGGTTCTCCACCTTCTGGCCCTTTAAATACAGTTCCTCATGTTGTGACCCAACCATAAAATTATTTTCGTTGCTACTTCATAACTGTAATGTTGCTACTGTTATGAATTGTAATGTAAGTATCTGATATGCAGGATGGTCTTAGGTGACCCCTGTGAAAGGGTCGTTCGACCGCCAAAGGGGTCGCGACCCACAGGTTGAGAACCGCTGTCTTAGAGTGTTGTCCTTGGACCAGCAACATGAGCATTACTGAGGAGCTTGTTAGAAATGCAGAATCTTGGACCCCACCCAATCAGAACCCTGGTGAATGTGTGCACATCCAAGTCCGAGAGGTACTTAGACATCACGGCCGGCCTGTCCTGCCACCAGGGAGAGTGGCATCCACTGTGAGGTGGATGAAACAAACCACCAGCTACAGCTGTTACCACTGTGGGAGGAGGCCAAGGGGGGCAGGAGGTGGACATGGAAGGCAGGTCACTATAATGCATGAAGTGCACTTAAATTTGGGGGCACTGAGATAAAATCTACGAAGACATCCAATCAATTCTGAGATCCTGTGATCTTTGTCATTCATTAACAGGCATATGCTGACAAAATAACAGTTGTACTTAACTTTTACTGAGCTCTTATTATGGGACAGGCACTATTTTAAATAGAAGTGCTTTACATGTGTTTGTTTATATGATTTTACATAGCAACCTCTTGAGGTATAGATTATCATTATCCCCATTTTACAGAAGAGGCAACCGAGGCACAGAAGTCAAGTGACTTGTCCCAGGGTCTGGCATGGATGTGTGCCAGAGCCAGACTCTGAACCTGGCCAGGTGCCCAGAGCCCACCCTCGTAACTACCATGTGAGACTGTCTTTAAAAGGGAAGCATTCTTCCCTGACAAAACTTTCTCTGGAAGCCATGACATACCTTTAGGGTGATCAACCATCTTGGACGGCCCAGAATTCAGAGAGGTCCCTGGATGTGAGACTTTCGGTGCTAAAAGTGGGAAAATCTTGGGCAAGTTCATTGCTCTAATGATACCTGATACCTTGCCTCTCACAGAAGAGTAACAGAAGGGGAGGAAATTAAATGTAATAGGAAATCCTCGGGATTCTAGAATTTGAGCCATTGGAGCACTGACTCATGTCTGGGAAACCTGCTTCTATTTGAGGAACCCAAAGCCTATCCACAGGACGTTAGCCAATGCTCGTTCTCCGTCTGTGGCGCATGCTGATGGGAACCAAGCATCCCTCGCTTTCTACTTGCTGACCCAATAACCAATCTCCAAGCATTCCTAAAGCTGACAGCACACAACTGTCCATGAAAACCAGTTCTTCATCTAAGCCAGGGGTGGGGAACCTTTTTTCTGCCAACGACCATTTGGATATTTATAACATTATTCACAGGCCATACACAATTACCAACTTAAAAATTAGCCTGCTATGTTTGGTCAAACATTTAATTAATTAACCCCTAATGTACTGGCAGGGCCAGACCAAATGATTTCTTGGACCTTATTTCTCAGGACATTCCCAGGCCTAATATAAGCCAAGAGAAAGAAGGCTGTCAGCTTGACACAACCTTGTAAAAAAATAAAAATAAAGCATTTTTCTAACACGTGGCCCAGGAAGCACAGTGTTTGGGCCTCCTTGCTGCTCTGTGTCCCTAGACCATGAGGTCAGAGCCATGCAGGCAAAGAGCTAGGACACCTGGTAACCAATTTGCAAATGAACACAATAGACTTCCAGCTTTGTGCCTGGGAACCAGGATTGCACCTCTTCTCCCCAGGACAGAGGACTGACTGACCCTCATACCCAGCAAGATCCCAGTTCTCTCCAGCACTTGAAAAATGACTCTCCTGCCGAACCCGGTTTGGCTCAGTGGATAGAGCGTTGGCTGGCGGACTGAAAGGTTCCAGGTTCGATTCCGGTCAAGGGCATGTACCTGGGTTGCGGGCACATCTCCTGTGGGAGATGTGCAGGAGGCAGCTGGTCGATGTTTCTCTCTCGTCGATGTTTCTAACTCTCTATCTCTCCCTTCCTCTCTGTAAAAAATCAATAAAATATATTAAAAAAAAAAAAAGAAAAAGAAAAATGACTCTCCTAATGTTCACTCCCATTAAAGTCATATACTTGTAAATCTTGGGTAGGGAACAGAAAGAACTATTGAATCCTGTCACATCCATTTGTAGAGATTATCTATGAGATAGGTTACTAATGTGATTATGACTCTGTCTTCTTGTGGTTATATGACTTTTTAAAAATCATTCTTTCTTTTGTTCGCTCATTCACTCATCCAGCCATTCATCCACTTAACAGTAACATTTGGCATCTTCTCCATGCTGTGTAATTTCTAAGCCCAAACCAAGAGGACATTTTCCAAGCTTTAAAACTCCATGCCTTTAAGCAGTATCCATTAAATAGAAAGGTGGGCGAGGGGGGTTGTTCAGTGAAGAAACAGCTAACTTAAAACCTAAGCTCTGTTACTAACTAGTTATCATTCTCTCTGAGCCTCAGCTTCAACAACCCTAAAATGAAAATAATTCCTCTTAGAACTGTTGTGAAGTTTAAACGGAGAACAGTGTATAAAGGACAATGCTCAATGCTTGGCACACACACACAAAAAAAAAGACATTCAATAAATGTTAGCTTAAAGACACTGACCCTAGAATCCAGTTTGTCCCTCAACGCTCAATTCACCTAACACCTCACCAACCCCAGTCAATATTCTTTCAAGCTCATTCTGCCTCCTGTTCTCGTTGCTTTGGTCCTCTGAGGAGCTGGCCCTGACTTTATTCTGACTCCTAGGCTGTACCAGTTGGAGAATGTGAGCTGTATCTAAGTAAGCTGTGAAGGTCCTGGAGCTTGTGGGAGGAGGGGTACACAAAATCCTGTTAATAAATAAACACGCAGACATCAAGGCTACCGGCTGTCATAGTAACAAGACTTTAATGCTTTCCTGGCTCCTGTCATCTTCAGGACTGAAAGCACTTAATGAATTAGTCTCGCTTGCAGTCCTGGACAGAAATACTGCCGTGTCTACAAGGAGCAATCAGGGTAAGCAGCCAGAGGCCAATCACTCTGGGGAGCATGGTCAACCAGAGAGATCCCTAAAGCAGCTTTGTTTGTAAAAGTAATAATTGTGTATGAGAAAAATGTAAAAGTATAGACGTTAAAAATTAACTGTAATGCTTGCACTTGCTGATAAGCAATGTTAACGTTCTGTCACACTCTCATACACATACTTACTGGGCTCATGCTGGTTTCTCATTTAACAACAGATCATGTAAAATATGTTTCTACATCACTTTAAGTAGCTGCTGGTTTATTAGAGAAGACCTCCATTTTTCAACATTTCAGTGGAGGGTAGTTATTTTCACTGTGAGAACAATCTTGTGATTTCTCTTTTGGGGATTTCCTTTTAGGATTTAGGGAGCAGCATGAGGGAGGGCACATGGATGGAAGAGAGGGCTGGGTTTGCAGAAGTAAACGACGCTGGTGCGCCAGGAGTGGAATGGGATGAGGACACTCAGAGCCGCAGTGGAGAACCTCATGGGGCACACGAGGGGAACACTGAACAGTCTTAAGAGGTTTTAGACTTTAGAAAGAACCCTGTGGTAGCAAGAGGAGGGATGCATGGAGGAGCCTAGACTGGGAGCTTGGAGACCCCACACCTCTCATCTGCTCCTGTTTCCACCATGTAGTCACTTGCCCCTTGAAACCCAAAGGTTGCATCTGCTGTCATGATCTGGCCTTTGCTAACCTCCTCTTACCTGTACCTGTCCCAGGTTTTATGCTTCTGCCCTGGGTAAACATTTGGGAAGATTAACTGGATTGAGGAAAGCTCTGAAATCCAAATAAGCACTCCCGCCCAGGTCACATCAGCATGTTCTTGCCCAATCTACTTTTCCACATTTGACCTTTCAATTAATGAGGCATCAGGAATCCAGTAACATATCAACACCTTTTAGCCCATGTCACTCGGCGCTCAGAGACTCTCCCACAGCAAGCACTGAACCTCTCATCAGTTTCTCCTCCCCCTTGCTCTGTTATGCAGTCTGGAGGCTGGAGAGGATGCTGGCTTTCACCTGTAGGACTTGTTCTTATTGGTTCCCTGTTACTGCCCCACATTTAACATGCTCTACAATGTCCCTCCCACTCTCCCGAGTTTCCCCCCAAATAACTCCCATTTCTATCAACACAATCTTCACTGTTCAGTTGTCTGGGCTTAAAAACTTGAAACTTTTAGTCACAATATTTCTATTCCCCTTAGGGACTGTCCCAAACCTTCACCCTTCTTCTTGTGACCTCATTGGAACGCCATCTTCTTCGTTCTTCACACACAACTTTGTCTACATTATGGAGGGTACTGATACCAGCAAGGGTGAACTACTTGATCTTCTTGCCCTCATCCCTAGCCTAACCCAAAATCTTATCTAAGATGATCTCAAACTGTGATACAGTCATTACGACAAGATCTGATCAGATTAATATCTGAGGGCAGAAACCACTCCTTTTCATCTCTGCATCTCAGCCTGGGTACAGGCCTGGCTCAAAGTTGGCTTCAACAGATATTATGAAAGAAATAAAGGAATGAATCCCATAAATGCCTTGTCCTCTGTTATATGAATGAGGTCAGGGGAGATTGGGCTCTTGAATTAATTGAACCTCTTCTCTCTTCACCCTGGCCTAGTGCCCTGCCTGTATGATTAAATTCCTTAATAGAATCTGCCCTGGCTAAGCACCACATACAAATCCCTCAGCATTAAGTAGTGGAAAAGCTTCCAAGTGCTTAGAGAAGAAAGAGATTGGTGCTTCAGCATTGGGATGTGAGACAAGTGTCGATGGAGGAATGTCCATTTACTCCTTACGTACTAACAATCTGGGAGTATTGATGACTATTTCATACCAGAACCAATTATGTGTTCGGCACTGCACTGACAGGATGAAAATTAAAACAGCAGCCCACATTTGTTGATCACTTACTGTGGGCTAGGCACAACTCTGGAATAGGCAACCTCATTACTACTTCCATCTTACAGGTAAGAGAATGGGCTCAGTGTCACATAGCTAGTAAGTGCTCCAATATTATCATCTTTCTTTAGGTTCTTCACCCTTTCTCTTCACTGTCCTCATCACTTCCATTAAGTAAATTGATTCCTCCATCCTGTCTCCCAGCTATCCACCCTTCCTTCGATGGCAACATCCTGGTCTTCCCACCACCACATACAAATATACTGACATCTGCCCTTCTCCTCTCCTCCTTCTCTTCTTGGCCCAAAGAACGGTCCCTCCTCTACTCAAAGCCAGTCCCTCCACCTGCATATCTGATGCTGTCCACACATCCTCTTAGGAATCTTATTATGAATTATCTTTCCTTAACCTATCACTTTTCCATTCAAGTGGATCCTTTCTGTTGGCATTTAAATGTGCTCAACTGTCTCTCATTAAAACATAATGAAAACACAAACACTGTATCCTCTGTGACATTCAATACTATTTGCCACTCAATAAATATTTGCTGACATCTTGTGAATGCAAGCCTCACTTTTCAACCCAACTCTGTCTAGCTTCTGGCCTCATTACTCCTCTGAAGTCGCCCTTGCTAAAGTCATCAACAGCCTTCACACTGCCAACACTGTGCTCCCGTGGGGCCCTGGGGTTCTACCAGCTGGACTGAGGGTTTCCTGCACTAAAACAGAATCTTGGCAGTCCTTCCTCAATTCACAGAAAAGTGAGCTGACAGAATATTCTCAATTAAAAGTTTTTGTTCTATAAAGTTCTCTTTCTTAAAACTTAGTGCCTGCTATTCTATGTCTGTGGTAGAATCTAGCATAAGATGCTCTCTGACTTAAAAATTATCATATATTCAGCCATTTTAATATGTAAATATTTCACAGTGTTATCCGGAGAGCATCACAGTTTCCATGGAGTTCAGGACATGAACTAATGTTTGATACTCACTGGCCAATTCCAAAGAAATAATGTTTTGCTCTTTGATTTGTTCTCCTGGAGGTATCTGGTACTGTTTACCGTGCTGTTTGTTTATTCTAGCAACCAGCATTTATTGAACATACATTTCCCCATTACCCTTCGTCCCTATTTCACTAAGGCATTTATTACCTTCTCTTGTGATCTCTCCCATGGACAGGCATACCTTGTTTTATGGGGCTTCACAGATACTGCGCTTTTTACACACTGAAGGTCTGTGGCAGCTCCATGTTGAGGGAGTCTATGGGCACCAATTTTGCAACAGTACTTGCTCACTCCATGTCTCTATGTCACATTTTGGTAATTCTCCTAATATTTCAAACTTTTTCATTATTATTATGCTTGTGATGGTGATCTGTGATCAGTGATCTTTGATGCTGCTAGTGTTAAACCCTCCACCAGCAACAAGATTACAATTCACTGAAGGCTCAGATAATGATTAGCATTTTTTTTAGCAATAAAGCATTTTTTACTTAACGTATGTAAACTTTTTAGACATAATGGCATTGCACATTATTTAATAGACTACAGAATAGTGTAGACGTAACTTTTATATGCACTGGGAAACCAAAAAATTTCTGTGACTTGCTTTATTGCAATATTCACTTTATTGCAGTGGTCTAGAACCGAACCTGCCATATGTCCCAGGTCCGCCTGAGTTCCTGGAGGTCTTTCCCTCGATCTTCCTGTGGTATTTCCTTTTATCTCTCCCTAGCCAGCCGAGCACTTGGCCCAGACACACGGATTATGTCTGCTGAATGCAGGAACAATGGAATGAGTGAATAAGCATGAATAAAATGGTCAGGAGGAAGGAGAATGCTCCTCCCAGTGCTCTTCCTAGGCCCTGCTGCCTCCTCACTGAAACACTAATGGTGACAGCAGTTTGATGCCCAAAATGTTGATTTTCCATCTGTAAAACACCATCCATTATTTTTAAAGCAAAATGAATCTGATATAAACGTATTATAGCTTTATAGATCTTGGGCCTGTGGCCTTCACTTTTAATATCTAATCTATGGTCAAGCTGTGTTGATTTTACCACCCCCCAAAAAATCATAGTGATTGATTATTTTTATGGGGATAGAAACAGTTTCATTCTGTGAGTACTAAAAAAAATACTATGTAGTATGTCTATGACAGAAGTTGGGTAAATGAAGACATTACGCATATTGATTTATTTTAAACACTCTATATTCTATTGTAGCCCTATGCCTTTAGCCAAGCTGTTTTCTTAGCCACTTCTACTGAGCTTGCCTATCAAAATCATACTTAACACTCAAGGTCCAATTAAAAACTCACCTCCTCCAAAAGGACCTTAATAATCGACCAGAGTTCCTTGGGCCGGCCTTTGATTCACTTTAGCTCCTCTGCACATGACAGCATATTGCTTGTATCTCTCCTGAGGGTGAACTGTAGTCTGCAGGGCCCTCTTGGTGATGTGAATGCTCCTCTCCCAACTCTGCCTTGTGGGCAACTCAAGCCCAGGGACCATGCCACCCACATCTTTCTGTCTTCCCAGGGCCTTGAACAATAGCTATTTTCTAAATTGAAGTGGTGAAACAGGTCATCCATTACAGTATGCTATGCAAACAACACTTTTTTGTGTGCGATATAAGGTGACTTGTAGAAAACAGTTGGGGCACCCTCCTGGCTAGGTTCTGGCAGCCGTGGCCGAGAGCCTGTTCCAGCTTCTTGCTCTCACCCCTGCGGGCAGCAGCAGCACACAGAAGCAGCAGCTGCCCAGTGTGCCCCAGAATTTATTTTGGGGAAAATTCAAGCTGTTTCTTTCTGAAGTGGAATGTGAGTCAGAGGTGAGCCCAAGCCTGTGAGCTGCGTGGGAGGAGAAAGGTTTGCAATGAGCAGGGCTCTGAGTTCTCAGGTTATTTCTTTTTTCCCAAACAGACTCCCAGCACAGACCTGCGGCTCAGAGACAAACCCGTTCCCCTTCCTCCTTGGGTGCAGACACAGGGCCTCATACGCCCATCCTCACCGCCCTTCTCGGCACTACATCTGGACCAAAGCAGAGGCAGTCACTCCTTCTCCTCCCTCCGTCCCTGGGGAACATCACACACTGCCCACTCAGCCCAACCCTAATGTGCACACAGAGAGAGCAGCAAGACAGATGGAAATCCAAACCAAGAACGCTGACTGCTTTGTCCCTGAACTGTGCCTTGTCCAAACCTATCCAGACTGCAAAGACTCCAGATCATCTGTCAAGGCATGGAATGCTCAGCCACATGCTGTTAATGCCCAAACCCAGTTTGCGAGCACCTGTGTGCAGAGAACAGAAAAGTCATTGAAGAGGGAGCAGAAAGGTGGTGTTTGCTTGAAGGCAATGAGCCTGGGCTCTCACACATACCTGATCAAGAGATTAAACAATATAGTGTGGGCAGAGTGCTTAGCAGACTAACTGAAACGAAGCCTAACCACCCAACAGTGCAGGGCCGCCCCGTCTGGTGTGGCTGGAAGTGAGCCTTTCTTCCATTGCTCCTGCTGCTCAACAGCCTGTCCTACCTGAAGGAGTGGAGGCAGTGCCTGATACCCGCCTCCATCCCGCTCATGCATCCGCTGGCCTCAAGCCTGGGTGATCAAGAAGGCAATTCTTGGGGGAGAGGGGACACAACGGAGCTGGGCATCTGTGCTGATAAAAAGCACCCAAAGGGGCATCCAGGGACACATGGACTGATAGTATGAAACTCAAATAACCTTCCCTCCTCCTCTGGGGCAATAGAGCCCTGGATCCCAGAATAATTTCCAACCCTCTTCTTTCAAGCGGATCTCTCTTCCTCTCCAAATACAACACCATAAATAAACGGATATACCCTCTGCCCCTCAGATATCCAGCCACAGAGCTCCTCCCGTGCCCTTATTAATGCCATCTGATTGCTGATGCTTCATCCTGTATAGGGGAACATTATGGGGTAGTTTCTATTTCTCCATTTTGCTTTCAAAGTTGGAGGATAAGATCCTGCCTATCCAGCTCAGAGAAGTCTAAACACACACACGCACGCACGCACGCACGCACACACACACAATTCCAGTTTTCCAAGCACAACCTACACAGTGAAAGGGATTTTGGATGGCCAGATACTATGGGCTCTGTGTGGTCTCGCAGCCTGTTGGCTTTTATTACAGTGGAAACCTCTTAAGCAACCCAAGGGTGTGTGTGTGTGTGGGCGGGGGGTAGTCCCACACCATTCAGCTAGAAAAGAGCTTGAAAGAATGTCAGGCACAGAGCAAGGAGAATAATTTTTAAAATAGTTAATGCAATCACATGGTTCAAAATTGAAAAGATGCAAAGGGTTTACAGGTCCACTCTCCCTGGAGGCAACAGATATTAGGTTTTGTGTATATAGTTATGCACTGACAAGCAAATATCTTGGAACACTCCCTCTTCCTCCTCTTTTATAATGTGAACAGTAGCATATTATAAACACTCTATGCATGTTTTCCACTTAGCCATGTATCTTGCAAATTGTTCCATGTCAGTTTTAGAGTAAGCTTCTCCTACTTCTTTTTTTAAGGATGAAGAGGCCAGTATTTGACTATCTGGAAGTACCACAAAGTATTTAACTACCCCCCTGTGATGAGTATATAGGTTGTTCTTTCACAGCTCAAATAATGCTACAATATACGTATGCTTCTTTGTGCCCTTAGGCAAGTATAACAGCAAGATAAATGTCTAAGAAAACGGAACCACTGTGTCAATAGCATGGGCATTTCAAATTTTGGGAGATGCTTCTAAAATGCCTTCCAGAGAAGTTGTACCAATTTATTCTCCTACCAGCAACATATGAAAGTGCCTGTTTTACCAGAACCTCATCAGTAGCTTATCAGTCTTTATGAAGTTTGCTAACTGAATGGTAAATAAGTATGTCATTGTAGTTTGCATTTTACATGTTAAAGAATTAAGCTCTGTGTATTAATGAAATCCCTGAGTCCTACGTGGAGTGAAGAGCATGCATTTACCAGGCCAGCATTATCCGGGAAGCCTAACGGGGTCACAGACATCTCTTGTTCACAATGGCTCTGGGTTTTCAGTTACCGCGTATGTGTCAGTTCTTTGTGGGAGGAGAGTGGCCCCATGGAAGGAGCAGGGACTTTGGAACCAGAGAGACCCGCATTCCAAGCACAGCTCTGCCACTTACCAGCTTAAAGATCTTAGCAAATCATTTAACCTCTTCCAAACTCAGTCCACTCACATGAAATATGGGGATAATAATACTGACTTCACAAAGCTTTGTGCATGGCACATAGACGGTACTTAACAAATGGCAGCAACTTTCCATCAGGCCAGATCCTAGACCTCAGGGCCCTTTTCACAACTGACAGAACCTGGAACAGCCCCACGAGGGCCAAATAGCTCTTTTGTTAAATAGCTACTGGGAGGATTCCCAGCTCCTCCTGTGACCCACCCAGCCCCCTTCCACAGTTAGCAGGAGATATCGCTAAAACCCCTCGCTGTGCCTGGAAGGTAGAGGGGCTGTTTCTGTGCCAGGCTTCCCTGTTACCAGATGATGTTTGCATTCAGACAGCGGCACTCTCTGGACTGAGCAGAGCTCATTTCCAATTACAGACGGGCAAGCTAGAGACAAAACAGAGATCCTTGGGCAAAACATGAGGGATTTGCCCTCATTAGCATCGGAGCCTTTCCTGAGCACGGTTTTCGATGCGACCACAAAACGTAGATTTCTAGTTCTGGCAGAAATGCCAGTGATGCCCCAACCAAGGTTTCTATGTATACATGGGACCCCACCATCACCCCCCCCAAAGGACTTCAGAGGCTTTTTCCATTCCCACATGGTCCTGTCTCATTTCACCCCCCAGGCTGCAGAAGCTATAGCCATGCCCCTTATGTGAGAGGGGAAACGATGCTATTGACTCAGCTAATGCCACAGCCAAACCTTGGGAAGCACATTTTAGTTCCTGTCTGGGTGCCAACATGACCCCCTATCTCTATATGCTGGTTTAGGTCCCCTCGGGCTTGGAGCTGAGACCTCCTGAGAGAGAACTGAGAAGTTACAACTGCTTTCAGAGAACATTCCTTTGCTCTGTTTTCCCTTAGAAGGGAAGGGGCAGGACCTGAATGTACTTAGGAGCGCTGCACTAGCGCTGCACTAGCACTGCCTTTCCCCTGAGGTCTCCGAATCCCCCGATTCTGAAGCAGAGTGGGCACACGGATCTGAAGTCCCTGTATCACTGTTTGTCTCTTACGTGGGCCTGGCTCAGTCACTGGAGGATGTGGCAGGGCATTGGGATCCGACTGCGCAGACGGCCACCCTGCCAGTTACACTGCTGCCTCTTCAGAAGCCCCTAGCCCAGCCCATGAGGCTCCCCTCCTCCCAAACCCTGCCCTCCTGCCAGGCCATGAGTGCGGGCTGGGGTTAGGGCTAGGGCTCCTGGCTGGATACCTACCCCCCAAAGTTGCTAGAAGAGCAAACTTCCAGGTCTCCACACAAACCCACTCAGAGAAAAGGAATGCTCGAGTGTGGCTGAAAAACATGGGCAGTGTATGGAGCCCCAGAGTGCTGATGGAGAAGACAGATCTCCCCGACTGTCTCCTTCGCTGCCGTGGGGGACCCAGGACGCCACCTTTGCCGCCAGCCTGCTGGAGCCCTGCACTTGGTTCACCCCAGCCTGGCCAGAGACTCAGAATGAAGGAGCAGAACTAGGCTTTCTTTCTGACCCGAGGCTTTTTGCTCGCCCCTTGGTCTCTCTACTTGGGCCAAATCTTCCTCCAAGGCCACTGAGCGAGGGGGAGGGAGGTGGCTTCGCTGTGGTGGGAGTCTGGAGCCCAGAAGGCCACACCAGCCCCAAGGGATAAGGGTACGGGCCACCAGCTCTACGCCCTTCGGGAGACTTGCCTGGTGGCTCAGGCGAGGGTCCGGTGTCTCCAACCCTGTTCTGGACCCGAATGCACAGGCAGATGGGTGGAGGCGCGCCGCTAATGCACCGCCTCCCTCCTCAACTCCAGGAAAATCTCCAGCAAACCTAGCCCGGTGGCCAGGCGGGCCCAGAGGTGCCTGCGCTCTCGGACCCACCTGGCCGTGCAGACGGACCCGGCCGCTCCCCCCACTCGGTCCCCGCGCCCCTCACTCACGCGCGCCCAGCGCTCAGGCCACCGCATGGTCCTCGGGTGGTCTCGGCACGGAGGACCAGCAGCCCGTCCTGTGGGGTCCGGCTGCAAGAGGAAGGGGCCGCGGAGGAGGCCGGCGAGGCGGGCGGAGGAAAGGCAAGAGCTAGGCTGCACTCTCGGGTAGGGACTCCCGAGTCCTGCCAGGAGGCGGGGCGCTCGACCTGCAGCCGGGCTAACCAGGCCGGAGCCGCCCGCCTCCCCCAGCACATCCGCGCCCTTCAGAGTGAACGGCTTACTGTGCCGAGGGAGAGCCAACTGCGGACCCAGCCCAGCTCAGCCCGACAGCGCCAAGGTCAAGCTCAAGATGGACAGTGGGAGGCAGCCCGGGCGCGCTATCCCGGTGCAGAGGCGCACTTTCGAGGGACATCCACACGCGCGGACCCAGTGTCCTGCGGGGTCCTGCACTCGCCCGGCCCGTAACCGCCCTCCTCTTCCTTCCTTGGAGGAACCAGGTGCCCAGGAGCGCCCCAACCCGTTACCGTTACCGAGGCTGAGCCAGCTCCGCGCCTGAGGCAACTCCCACGGGGTCTGCGCTCGTCCTTCCGGGCACCGGGGGCTGGGGCGGCGCTCTGAGTACTGGCCCTGCACCGAGCCAGCCCAGAACCTCACGGCCCCTCCAGGTGGCCAGGGCTGGGGCAGGTAGCGCGCGACCTGATTGGCGCTGGCCCCAGCCCTGGGAGAGCCCCCACCCCAGATCCTGTTCACAGGAGAGCGAAGGGAGGAGATAGAACAGCGCGGGCTGGTGCCTCCCTCTAGCTCCACTGTCCTTGTGCCTAAGAAATGCAAACTCCGAGCTCGGCGTGCTATGCACAGACAGGTCCAGCACGGGAAAGCCTGCGAGAACAAGTCTTAGGACCAGGGTGAGTGGCTGCCCACAGGACTCCCGGCGGAGCAGACTGTGTAATTATGGTTGTGATGGGGAGATCTGGCAGGAAAGAAGCAAAGCCGACAGCCGCTCCATCCACAGTGAATGTTTAAAAGTCTACCGGCTGCTTCTGCGCTGTACCCCTAACGACCATCAGTCTGCCCTGAGAACATGACCGGAGGAGATGGAAGGGAACTGTCACTTTTTAGCACGTCCGAAGCATCTCAACGTGGAACTCTTCCCTGCCCTGGTCTGCTCATCTTTCTCCTCACTCTGCTCTCCAATCCTGGTTGGACTGAAGACCGGGAGGAGGGAGGGATGGGGCCACCAGGTTAACAGGGGCTCAAACAGGGAGTCTTCTCCTCAAATCAAATGTGTTCCTCTGCATAGCCTGGGTAGTCTGGATGATTCAAGTCAATGGTGAATAATGCAACAATAGAAAATAAAATAACATATAATAAAATAAAAAGCTTGGTCCCTCAGCCCAGGCCCAACTTGTAAAGTAGAGGGAGTAAGAAATTTAGCACTTGGAGCAACCTGTATTATTCCTAAATCTCTGTTCTAAACTAACAAACAAACAAACATCCAAGGCAAGCTACCCACCTGATCCTTCCAGCAGGTTTACCGGTGGCTTCAACACTCCACTTATTTCCTCTCTCTTATCACAGGTTTTTAATTTTGACCTCAGATTTTCACGTGCTGCCTTTTCGTACACAAACTTCACACCTAAATTCCTCCATCTCATTTCTTCTCAAAGGCAAAACTGAAATATGAAGAGATGTGTTACTGGTTTATAAACAATTAGACAGAAAGTGAAGACAAGATACATGCATAGCCTCATGAGTCACCATAAACCAAAGCTGTGCAATCAGCACCCAGGTCCTTGCCATCACCCCAGAACCTCCCCTGCCCACCAATTTCCATTCATAGCCTAGCCCTGCCCTGCCCTGCCCTTCCCTTCCCCCCAAAGCAACAGCAATCCTTACTTTATAGTATTTACGTCCTTTATATCTTTAAAGTTTTATAAAATTGTTAAGCATCCCTAAACATGACCATTTAGTTTTACTTTCTGTTTAGCATGAACGTGTGTGTGTGTGTGTGTGTGTGTGTGTGTGTGCTTCTGGGCTCTTTTTTCACTTCATTATGTCTGTGAGGACATTTA
>NW_006284340.1:2008617-2014059 GCF_000327345.1 Myotis davidii
ATTTACTTATTTGGCATGGCATCTATACTTCCATCTACATATTCTCTTTGGCTATTTATTTATCTTTTGGCCATTTCTAATTGGATTTTTTGTTTTTGTTTTTTTGTTTTACAAAAACATTGTTGAGTTTTGAGAGTTCTAGATCCTAGTCCTTTGGCAGATATGTGGTTTGAAAATATTTTCTCCCAGTCTGTAGCTTGTCTTTTTACCCCTTTTACATGGGATTTTACAGAGAAAGTTTTTAATTTTAATAAGGTCCAAATTTTCACTTTTTTATACAATGGACCATGCTATTGGTGTTAATCTATCTAAGAACTCTTACTCTAGCCCTAGATATCAAAGATTTAGCTGTCGGTATCAAGTTGACAAATTTTCCTTCTATTTCTATTTTTGTGAAAGTTTTTGCTATAAATGAGTGTTGAATTTTGTTGAGTGCTTTTATATCGGGTTATATAATCATGTGATTTTTTGTTCCTTTTTTAGCCTGTTAACATGGTAGATTACATTGACTGAAAACAACCAGCCTTGCCTTCCTGGAATAAAGCCCACATGGGTTAGCATATCATTTTTTTTTATATTGCTTGAAACAATATTTACTAATATATTTTAAAGCATTTTGCATTGATATTCATGAAAGACATTGGTCAGTTTTATTTTTGGTTTTGGTACCAGGGTAACACTAATGTCATAAAATGAATTGGGAAGTGTTCCCTCCTCTTCTATTAATGGAAGAGTTTGTGAGGGATTGGTGTTAACTCACCTTTAAACAGTGTAATTCATCAGCTATCTGGGACTGGGTTTTTCTTTGTGAGTAGTTTTTAAATTATCAATCAATATCTACTTGCTATAGGTATTCAGATTTTTCTATTTCTTCTTGAGTCAGTGTCATAGTTTGCATCTTTGTAGGAATTTGTCCATTTTATTTAGGTTTTCTAATTTATTGGTGTACAATTGTTTATAGCATTCCTTCATCATCCATTTTATTTCTGTGCAGTTGGAAGGAGGTAGGAGATTACCTCCCTTTCATTCTTAAGCTTAATAATTTGAGTTTATTTATTTATTTACTTTTTTGGTCAGTCTAGCTAAAGGTTTGTCAATTTTGTAGATTTTTTCCAATAACTAGTTTTGGTTTCATTGATTTTATATTTATTTTCTATTGTACTTATTTCCACCTTAATCTTTTTATTATTTCCTTCCTTCCTTCTTGCTTTGGGTTTAGTTTGTTATTTTTTTCTAGTTTTCTATAGTGGAAGTTTAGGTAATGAATTTGAGAGCTTTGTTATTTTTTAATATTGCTGTTTACAGGTATAAATTTTTCTCTTAGCACTGCTTTTGCTGCATAAGTTTTGGTGTATTGTTTTTATTTTCATTCATCTCAAATTTTCTAATTTCCCATGTGATTTCTTCCTCGACCTATTGGTTATTTGGGAGTGTATTAATTTGTTCATATTTCTGAAATTCTCAAATGTTAGTATTATCTAATTTTATTCCATTCTGGTAAGAGAACATGCTTCCTATGATATCAGACCTTCAGAAGTTATTGAGGCTTATTTTATGGCCTAACATATGGTCTGTCCTAGAGAATGTTTCATGTGCTGTTGTTGGGTAGAGTGTACTATAGATGTATATCTAGTTGTTTTATAGTGTTGTTCAAGTCTTCTATATCATCATTGATCTTCTGTCTAGTTTTCTACCTATGATTGAAAGTGGGATTTTAGAAGTTTCCAACTTTTGTTTGTTGAACTGTCTCTCTCTTCAATTCTATCACTTTTTGTTTTATTTATTTTTGAGCTATAATGCCATTTTTCAGATCTGAATATGCAAGCACAACTTTTAAAGTTTCACCATTAAGTATAACATTTGCAGGTCTTTGTAGATGCTCTTTATACAGAAGGAAACTTCTCTCATTCCAGTGGCCATGGCATTTTGCAGTATGACTTCGTACTTCTCCCCTGAAGAGGTGGGGTCTCTTTCTTCACCTCCTAGACTCTGGCTGTCCTTGGGACTTACTAACAGAATACGGTGGAATATGGTGCAAGTAATACTGTATGAGTTCCAAAGTCTAAAGCTTCAGAAAGAAGCCCTATAACATCTTCCCTTGTCATCTTAGAGCCCCAAGACCACCATGGTGTAAAGAAACCCAGGATGAGACCATGTAGAGAAAGAGTATCCACCACTTTTGCCATATACTGTTCATTAGGAGTAAGTCACTAAATCCAGCCCACACCCAAGTACAAATACTGTTCCCCTTCCCATTCACCTTACCCTAGAGCAGCGGTTCTCAACCTGTGGGTTGAGACCCCTTTGCCAGTTGAACAACCCTTTCACAGGGGTCGCCTAAGACCAACCTGCATATCAGATATTTACATTACGATTAATAACAGTAGCATCATTATAGTTATGAAGTAGCAACGAAAATAATTTTATGGTTGGTTCACAACATGAGGAACTGTATTTAAAGGGCCAGAAGGTTGAGAACCACTACCCTAGAGTATATGATCCCAACCATCAGCAGGGGGTGGGGCAGCAGCCACACCTTGGGTGAACCATGGACTCCAACTTTGGACTTCTAACCAGAATCCCCAAATGCCCCCCAGTGGCCCCACTGTAAAGCTCATTTCTTTGTACTTCTATTTTCTCTTGGGGCTTAAAGCCAGTAATTCTTCATTAACTTGTTAGCTCTTTGGTGTTTTCAAGAAGATTTAAAACATATTTTAATTTAGAAAATAAACCTTTAACCAACCTTTTATTTATCTTCAGCTTATACTTCAGGAGGGTGGGTCTGAATTACTTAATCTGCCACTATCGGAAGCCATGGCATGTGTTCATGTGCTGTTGTTTTAATCTGCAGGGACTTATTTAGGCTGAAAACGGCCTTTCTGCTAAAGATATACATATATATAATATCCTTTGCTCTCTTAGTAAAGTAGCTTGCAAAGTCAGTAATATTTATCTATTGACTTTCATTATAAAATCAAAGGACCATCTGCCTGGCCGTTGTGGCTCAGTTGGTAGGGGTGTTGACCTGCACACAGAAAGATCACAGGTTCCACTCCCGGTCAGGGCACATACCTAGGCTACAGGTTCAATTTCTGGTTGGGGAACATGTCAGAGGCAACCAATCGATGTTTCTCTTACACATCAATGTTTCTCTCTCCCCCCTTCTCTTATCTCTAAAAATGAATGAAAAATGTCCTCAGGTGAAGATTTTTAAAAAAGCAAAGTAACATTCAGACAGGGGCCACATCACCTAACAGAAGTGCGATGATACTCACGCATCAATCTAGTCTCCTCGGCCAGTGGAAACTTTTCCTCCTCCCTTATCTGAGGGGACTGTTCTTCATTTTCCAAAGCAGTTTTGGTGGTGTTGGTATAACTGGGGGAAAATATTTTTTAAAATCCAAAAACAGGTTCTTCTGTTGCAAGCTTCCTGAGATGTCAAAAAGGAGAGTTAGTTTAATTTCTTCCACATGGCCAACTCTGCCATCTGACATTCACGCCGTGTATTAAATCAGCATCAGGATTTAAGTTTGCTTTTTAAAGATGCCATGTACTGCTTAATCAGTAATTAAGATCACAGATCTCTCTAGAGAGGGACCAGATTATGAAGCCTAGATCAATGGGTTTTCTCTTATACAAGTCTATAAGTCCTTATCCACAATTTGAAATTTAAAAATGTCCACAAGTTAGCTTCTTTCTATGGCACTGGTTTCTACTTTATATCAAATGACAAGAAAGGGATGGTACCAGGGGGCCTCTTCCTTCCCAGAAGCTCACTGCCGGTCCTCTGAGGCAAGAGTCTACGTACTGCTTGGACGCAGCAAAACCACATCAGAGAGCAAATGTGAAGGCTGTCTGGCTGTAACACCTGTCACCGTGACCGCCAGGACTGTTTGGAATGACTCTGCCTACTTTGATGGGAGTGGGGTCTCCTCCAGCACTACTCCATATTCCCCCAAAGAGGAAATCCATTCCCTTTCAAAGGTGTACAAAGGTTATAGAGGTTTAGCCTTGATTTTCCACTACTGTTTTCAAACCACTTTATGGATGCCAGCGCATGGCCTTCTGATGGCTTCCCGAATGCAGCCAGCGCTTGCAAGTGGGAGGATAAATGCCCCTGTGCAATATGGAAGGTGAGGTGGCTGGAAGGTTGGTGGGTGGGGGCTCTCTGCAATACCCAACCTATCTTTCTTCCAATCTCAAACACCATCCTCATTTCTGCCAGAGCTGATGGGAGGCAGGCCCCAGAGGTAGGAGGCTGATGCTCAAATCTCCTAATGAAGTTTGACAGCAGCAAGATTAAAAGCACAAATGCAGCACCCAGAAAGCAGCGCAGGAAAACATATGCACCCTTTCCACGCCCATTCTCCTGCTACTGGCGCTTTCTTTTAGAGAGCTGAACCATGAGATAAATCTTTTCATAGAAACAGAGGCTTAAAAAAAGTAATAGTGATGAAAGAGCTTTGGATAGTGAGTGGGAAAAGAGGGCAGAAATAGAGTTTGCTGTGAGATTTCCCAGGGCCAGGAGCTGGGAGGGTCTGCAGAACAAATTCCTTTTGGGAAGCAGAGATCAGTGTGCAAAGGACAAAATGACAGTTGCGGTAATACTGTCATGCTAGCGAGATTCAGTGGTCAAACCAGGCCAACTCTGAAGGCAGCTACCGACTTCTCTCGGGACACAGTGAAGACTGTTACAGGCAAAGTACAAGCCTTCTCAGACTGGCCCAGCCTCGTGACGTTCTCTCGCCTGACATCCTCAGCACAGGACCTCCGGCTCTACGTTTCCACTCTGGCATTAAATTGTTGCCTTGCCCTGTTCTTCATCATCAGCCCACTATTTCATCTGGTTACCCCTCGCCTCCCCAGTGAAATTCTAAGATCCTCGAGGGTAAAGCAATGCATTAAAACTAATTCAAAAATATTTACAGAATGCCTGTCTATACTCTATATGCAATTGAAAGGAATTCAAAGACGTTTAAGGGGCTCACAGTTATAGTTGGAAAAACCAGATGCACACAAAACAACTATATGCCAGTGCAAGGCAATGGGTGACTTGAAGTCACAAATACATGGGATGATATAATGAACATACACTGTATTGCTTGGGGAAAGGAGACTGCGAGAGACAACAGGAGGGCTTTTAAGAAGCAACAACTCCAAGGGACGAAGCTTCAGGGTGCTGCCTTTCAGCTGGCGGGAGAAGAACAGGGGGTCTATTCTGACTGTCAGCCATGAAGACGAGAAGGGATGTTCTCTTCCCAGAACAATAGTTGGCCAGCTGGGAACAAACAGGTGCATTAACTGAGAACGCTGGGATTAACTAACTGATTCTCCAACAGGACTTGGTGCACAGATGCCCAGGTTTGGAAACATCTGGTTCTGCTGCCTGGGAAGTGAGTTGGTGCCCTGCAGAGCAGCACTGCAGTGACTTCAGGAGGAGAA
>NW_006284340.1:2014846-2045742 GCF_000327345.1 Myotis davidii
TCCCTACCCTCCCCTGCCAAGGTCACCAACCATCTTCATGTTGGGAAATCTTATAGACATACCACTACTTACTTAACTTAAGTAACTGGTATGTCTATACCAGTAGTGGTATGTCTATAAGTATCTTACTCCATACTTAACCTTTTGGCAACATTTGCCAGAGCTGACTATGATCTCCTTGGGAATCTCAAAGGCTGGCCCTCCTCAGGCTATTTTATTTTTCTCATAGGATTTATCAATTCCTAAAGCTCTTTTGTGTCTCTCTAGACTAGAATGTAAGCTCACTGAGGATAGGGGCTCTGTTTTGTACGCTGCTCTATCCACCGGACCTAGAATAGTACTTGGCATCACTGCCCCTGGGATAAACACCGGAGGATTAAGGGAAATGGATGGGAGGGAGATCTTTCTCTGTAGATACTTTTGAATCTTCTAAGTTTTATACAATCTGCATGTTAGTAGCTATAAAAATAGTAATTGCACAGAATTTCCCAAACATTGGATTTTACACTAGGGGTAGTTAAGGAATCTTGAGAAGTCCTTCATCCCTCTTTTACAGGGCCATACCAAACTGCCCTACATTTTGTTTTAGAGGAAGAGGAACGAACACAGATGGGAAATGATTTTTGTATGTCATCTTGATAGTTAATTTTGGTTTTCTTGTCATCTCACTCAAACCCTGCTATATTAACAGTTACTTTTGTTAGATATTATTAATAGCCACTCATGAATCTGAGAAAATGTTATACTTGGGGAAGATTGGCATTTTTCATCAACCCCATAATCCTGGGAAAGTTTGCAGTGGGATTCCTTGGATGTTGACTGTCCTTGGAAACCGGGAGCCAGTTCAGGTTTTATTAAACTTGGCCCAGGTTTCAGGCCACAGATGCAAACTTCTCATCTATAATTAAGCAGACGATAACTTTGCAGGGAAGAAAGGTGATTCGTGAGCCCAAGATAGATTCAAGATGGTATATGCCCCTCTGCCAAAATGTCAGGCACGGCCTCTGCGGGTTCGGACCACATCGTGGGAGCCACCACTGAGGTTGGGGATCATAAATCATAAAAACAGACGAAGGCACTCTGCAGGGTTCTTGCCATGAGTCATTCTTCTTCTTTTGGGACCCAATTTGTTTGGAACGGAACAATCCTCGAGAGTTTGTGTTCTAATACTTGCCAAGACGGAGGTTGTGAGCAACAGGCTTACATACACAATGCCATTCAGTGATGGAAGTTTCTAGTTTTCACTAGAATTCACATAGACTTTAAACAAATTTAATCCTTATGCTAATTCTTTTTATTCCAAAGGCATTGCAAGTATTATTACAGAAGCTACTATTCCAAATCCCACTAGGGAAAGCTGTTCATTCCTCTAGGGGTTCAGACATAAATTGCCATAAGGGAAAATAAATGTCACCTGAGTACCCCTAACATGCCTGCATTGAAATTTGGAAAGAAGTATCAGTGACTAATATACTCTGTAAATATTCTTCATGAAACATGAGGGGTAGGACAAAAATCATTGCTAAATCCAAGATCACTAAGATTTATGCCTATAATTTCCCTTAAGAGTTTTACAATTTCAGTTCTTAAATTAGGTCTTTGATCCATTTTCTGTTAATTTTGTATATGATGTAAGGTAGGGTCCAACTTAATTCTTTTTCATGTGGCTATTCGTTTATCCCAGCACCATTTGTTGAAAAGACAATCCTTTTCCCAAGGGTGCTACCTTGGCACCCTTGTCAAAAATCAATTGACCACAAATGTATGGGTTTATTACCTATCAATTCTGTCCCATTGATTCACATGTCTATACTTATGCAAGTACCACACAGTTTTGAAATCTGAAAGTATAAATCCTTTAACTTGGTTCTCTTTTTCCTCCCACCCAAGGTTGTTTTGGCTATTCTGAGTCCCCTGAATTAACATATAAATTTTAGGACCAGCTTATCAATTTCTACAGAAAGCCAGCTGGGATTTTGATAAGGGTTGATAAGTTTAGGAACATTGACATCTTAACTATATTAAGTTTTCCAATACATGAACATGGAATGTCTTTTCATTTATTTAGGTTTTCTTTCTTTCAGTAACATTTTGTACTTTTAATGCACAGGTCTTGGACTTCTGTTAAATTTATTCCTACGTGTTTTATTCTTTTTAATGCTATTGTAAGCTTTTCTTAATTTCATTTTCAGATTGTTCATTGCTAGTGTAAAGGAAAACAATTGATTTTTGTATATGGATCTTATATCTGAAACCTTGCTGAATTTGTTTCTTAGCTCTAATAGGTTTTGTGTGTGTTTATTGGGGTTTTCATTTACATGAGATCATGTTATATACAAATTGAGATATATTTTCTTCCTCTTTTCCAATCTGAATGCCTTTGTTTTAGTTATCTGATTGTCCAAACTTGAACCTCCAGTGTAATGTTGAATTACATTACAGAAGTCACACAAGTACACTTGCTGTCTTGTTCCTGATCTTTTGGGGAAAGCTTTCAGTCTCTCAGCACTATGTACAATGTTACCAGTAGGTTTTCATCAAGGCCCTTATCAGCTGAGGAAGTTCCCTTCTATTCCTAGTTTGTTGAGTGTTTTAATAATAAAAGGGTGTTGGATTATGGCAAATGCTTTTCTGTATCTATTGAGATAATCATGTGGTTTCTGTATATATTTTTAGTTAACGTTTTAGTGGTTGCTATAGGGATTACAATTAACATCCTAAATCAGTGGTTGCCATCCTTTCGGACCCCACGGACCACCAGGGGTCCATGGACCACTGGTTGGCAACCGCTGTCCTAAATTATAGCAAATGCTTCAGATTAATACCAACTTTCAATTTCAATAGTGCGATGGCAATTTTATGTAAAAACTTGACTGGGTCATGTTTTTTGGTACTTAGTCAAACATTATTCTGGGTGGGTATCTCTTTAAGGGTTTTTTTTTTGGACCAGATTAACATTTAAATATCATGGACTGAATAAAGCAGATTACCCTCCCAGGCGTAGGTGGACCTCATTTAATCAGTAGAAGGCCTGACTTGAACAAAAGGAGTGATTCTCTGTTGAGTAACAGGGAATTCTCCTGCCTGTCTTTAACCTGGGACATTGGCTTTTTCTTACCTTCAGGCTTGAGCTGAAAGACTGGCTCTTTCTGGGTCTTGAGCCTGCTGGCCTTCGGACATGAACTACACCATTGGCTCTCCTGGGTCTTCGGCTTGTTGACTAACCCTGCAGATCTTGGGATCTGTCAGACTCCATGATCACATAAACCAACTCAGAATGAATGAATGAATGAATGAATGAATGTCCTACTGGTTCTGTTTCTCCTATTTTTTGAAGTGCCTTTCCCCTCCTTTTTCATGTTACTATTTTCATACAAATTACATTTTTATACATTACATATCCATCAATACAAATTTATAATTATTACCTTATACATTTGTATTTTAAATCAGAAGAAAAAGAGTTAAAACAAAAAATACATTTTACCATCTTATATATTTACCTATGTAGTTACCATTACTAGTGCTCTTTATTTCTTCATGTGGATTTGAGTTACTGTCTAATGTCATCTCAGCATGAAAGGGCTCATTGTATTATTTCTTACAGAGCAAGTCTGCCAATAACAAATTCAGTTTTTAACTTATTTTGGAATGTCATAATTTCTCATTTTTTGAAGGATATTTTTGCTGGCTATAGAATTTTTTATTGACAGTCTTTTTCTTTCAGCATTTTGAATAGGTCATCTCATTGCCCAATAGTTTCTGATGAGAAACAAGCTGTTTGAGGATTCCTTGTATGTGATAAATTACTTCTCTCTTGTTGCTTTCAATATTATTTATCTTTGGATAGCTTGAATATGATGTGTCTAGGTGTAGATGTGTTTGAGCTTATTTGATTAGAGTCCATTTGGTTTTTATTTTGTATCAAATTTGGGAAGTTTTTGGCCATTATTTCTACAAATATTTCTCTTACAGCCTATTCCTCAAGTTAAAATGTGTCCTTTGACATTGGTCTTCGTGGTGTTTTTGTGAATTTGACTCCAAAGGCAAGTTAAACAAAAATAAATAAACAAATGGGACTATATCAAACTAAAAGTTTTACACAGCAAAGGAAACCATCAACAAAACAAAAAGGCAACCTACTGAATGGGAAAATATATTTGCATAAGGTATTCCCAATAAGAGGCTTAATAACCAAAATATATAAAGAACTTATACAATAAAAAACAAACAACACAACTGAAAAATTGTCAGAGGATCAGAATAAAAATTTTTCCATTGAAGGCATATAGATGTCAAACAGGCACATGAAAAGATGTTCAATATTACTAATTATGAGGGAAATGAAATCAATACCACAATAAGCTATCACCTCACACCTGTTAGAATGGCTAATATAAAAATAAGTAAGAAATAACAAGTGTTAGAGAGGATGAGGAGAAAAGGGAACCCTCATTGGTGGGACTGTAAATTGGAACAGCCATTATGAAAAACAGTATGGAGATTCCTCCAAAGATTTAGAGCTACTATATTATCCAGTAATTCCTCTCTGGGTATTAATTCAGAGAATAGGATAACACTAAATTGAAAAGCTGTCATGTACCCCTATGTTCTTTAAGAGCAGCATTATTTACTATAGCCAAAATATAGAAACAACCTAAGTGTTCATCAACAGATCAACAAATAAAGATGATGATGTGCTTATATACAATGGCATACTACTCAGCCATAAAAAAGATGCAATATTGTCATTTGTGACAACATGGATGGATCTCAAGGGTGTTACTAGTATACTAAGTGGAATAAGTCAAACGGAAAAGGACAAAAACCACATGATTCCACTCGTGGAATATAAAATAAAAAAGTACCAAATGCACAAACAAAAAACGTGAACTATGGATACAGGGCAGGGAACTTTGCCATGGGCTACAGTGAGCCAAGGCCAGCGGGAAAAGAGATGAACATGAAAATCAGAGAATGCTGAGGATGGACATGGCTCCCTCCCAATTTTGCTGGGACGATCCTGCTTTATAAGATCTTCCAGGGACAGGATTTCCCCGTTGAACCCAGGTTGTCACCAAAGGTGTCCTGAGACATCTGGTCATTTTTACAAGAGAACACATTCTTGCTACTGGCATTACTGGCATCTCGTGGATCCCCAGGGCTACTGTTTATCCCCTCTATGCCTGGTCAGCTGCAACAGGCGCTGTCTTTTAGTAAAGGATGAGCTCTTTTTACCATGGAAACAGGAAGCTGCACAGCCTGCGTCACATAGGCCCACAGTAAATGCTCATTGAGTTAGAAGATGACAGCCCTCTCATTTAGCGACGAGTACATGTCAAGGTGCATCTAGAGTGACGGGGGAAGGAAGAAGAGAAAGCCATCTGCCGCCAAAGACGCTTCTCTCTCCATTTTCCAGTTTCTGCATTGTAGCCATGTTACTACTACACGCCCGTAAACTGCCCTAGATTTTTCTACTTAACAATTGCCTATGAAGGTGGTAATTTCTCAAATCAATAATTCAGGAACACAGTAGTGCAGAAATAAGGTGGGTTGAAAATTTATACAAGGCTACTGAGTAAACTTTATCATCGCAGGCATAACATATTTTGTTTTTTCCCCGCTCCTAAGACGTTGTGGGGGGAAATGATTTTCAGCAGCAAATCTGCTTCTCTGTGCCCATATGCACACTCACACATCCTCCCTCTCCCATTCCACCTTCCTGTTGGCGTCATTCGAGAAGGACGCCAGCAGGCTTCCTGCGCTTGCTTTAATTTATCTCCGCGGAGCTCCTGCACTGGGGTCACAGGGAGGTTAGAGCTGATGCTCTTCTCACCGCCCCTGCTTAATATTCACTGTGCTTTTCTCTTGGGGTTCACCAGAGTAGAAAAAAATCTCCTGGGGGAGATACAAGATACAAAGGGGACTGGGAAGCTGGGAGATAACAAGATACAAAGGGAATCGGAAGCTGTAGTGCTTTCTTTGGAACTGTGACTAGAGAGGTCCAATGAATTCCCTTTCACTGTATCAGACAGGCAGGAACCCCAACCTCATGCTAAGGTCTTTCTAGGTAGGGCTGATCTTGTTTATTCTCATACCCTTGGAGTTCTGCATTGGGCCTGGCATACAGGAAGTAAACAAGTTTTATGTTAGGAGGTAATGCTGAGAGTCTGGGAACATGGTAACTGCCTGGGCAGAGAGGCCTTGTCAATCCCGTGCCTTGACCCAGAATGTTCCAGCAGAAGGACCATAACAACTGGGAGGTAAGTGCACTCCCGACTCTGGCCAATATCTCCTCTCCGGATTAGGCTCGCTAAGGTTCTTCAAATATTTGTCATAAGACAAGTTGAAACCGAGGGGATATAATGCAGTGGAAAGGAGCATAGGTTTTTGAAATCATTCATTCAACAACTACTCATGTACCTATGTGTTATTGTTTTAGTCCGTTAGGATACAATAATGAACAAAACGGATAAAACATATGCCTTGTGGAATTTACAATGTGGTTGTTGGAGACAGACAGGAAACATTTATATTGTATCTTAAAAGTAGGTGCTCTGGGAAAAAAAAGTAGAGGCGAGTAAGAGGGATCAGGATGAGTAGTAATTTCCAAAATGACATCTCTGAGAAGATGCAGGTACTGGAGGGAGAAGAGCCATAGCAAAGCCCAGGGGTGGGAGCTGCCTGTTTGGATTCCAGGAAAGCAAGGTCGGTGTGGGCAGGGAAGGGAGTGAGGAGGAAATTGTGGGAGGGGAGGTCAGGAAGATAATGGGGGGCACACATCATGTGGGGCCTGTCGGTAGGGTTGGCAGATTTAGCAAATAAAAGTATGAATTCCCAGTTAAATGTGAATTTCAGATAATGAATATTTTAAAAGTATAACTGTGTCCCAAATATTGCATGAGAGACACTAAAAAACTATTTGCTGTTTATCTGAAACCCAAATTTAACTGGTCGTCTTGCATTTTATCTGGTAACGCCGCGTGAAGGCCACTGTAAAACCAGGAGTCCTTGGAGGGTCTGAGCAGAGGCCAGATTCCTGGGGTGCTTTGTGGAAAAGTGAAAGAGCAATGTAGGAAGCAGGGACACCAGATGAAGGTGTTGATTCAGACCAGGCGGCAGGAGTGCAGGTGGAGAGAAGGGGCCAGATTCCAGATACATTTTGAAGGTACAGCCAACAGGATATCCTGTCTGATTGGGTGTGGAGTAGGAGAGAAAGGGAAGAGTCAGTGATAACTCTGAGGATTCTGGCTGCGTAGTTCGATGGAGGGAGCTGCAATCAACTGGGTTAGTGAAGACTGTAGGTGGTGTGGTCTGATGCAGATGGGACGAGGACATGGAGCTCTGTGCTGAACCTGCTAAGTTTGACATCTGAGTGAAGAGGTCAAATATTTTACTATGGAGTTCAGGAGAGAGGTTCATGCTGGCGATACAAATGGAATCTTCAGCAGATGGCAATTAAAGCCACGCGATTGGAGAAACTCAATAAACGAGACCTGCTGCCCTCCTGCACTTAGAGGAGGAGCCGGAAAAGGAGAAGCGAAGGACTGACCAACAAGCAGGAGGGAACCCTGGAGAAGGTGACGTCCCTTAAGGGGAGATTTGTCAGACTACTGACAGGTCAGGTGAGACGAGGACGGAGGGCTTCCTCTTGGAGTCAGCAACAGGAGGTCACGGGAGACCTCAACAGGAGCGCGTTTGGTGGAGTGGAGTTGGTGAAACTGGAGGGGGCTTACAAGGGAAAAGAAGAAGCGTAATGGGAGGCAATATAGGCAACCCTTGGGAGGAACCAGACATATTTAGTTCCTGCCTTTTATGTGACTTTGCCAAAGATGTGACTTTGGGTAAATTAGTTTTCTCAGCCTTAAGTTTCTCCTCTTGTAAAAAAGGAATAGCAACTGGGACACTGTGAGAATTAAATAAAATATGTAACGGGTATGGCATATACTGTTAACAATATTATGATACAATATGAATTTGTCATAGTGTGGGCAAGACACTTAACCTTTCTGGGCTTCAACTTCCTTTTCTGTAAAATGGGATTAATAACAGTACCCACCCCATGGTGTTGTTGAAAGATTGAGATAATCTACATAAAGCACTTGGAACAAGCCACTTGCGGCACATTATCTGAACTCAATAAAGCTGTTAATATCCAACCAATTCTCTCATACATGCTGGTCTACCTCTTTTGTAAAGGCACTGCTACCCAGAAGTGAACAGGGTGCTGCACTTACAACTTCCCCTCTCAGATACTATCCTTGTGTTAATGTGACCTAAACTCATTCCCTTGTGATGGCAGTGACTCTGCTGCTTTGTGACACGGGAACCTGTGCACAAGTGATGGTTATCGTAACTGACTCAAGATCTTGTTGGGAGCTCAGCCCACTCACTCTCTGAACCACAGAAGTTGCTTGTCTTCACTTGAAAGTGAGTCAGAAAGGTTAGTAGTTGTTTTCCATCTTCCCAGAGAACCCAGAAAGCATAGAGGTTTATTAACTCAGGGTGTAGAATTCCTGCAGGCATTCTGAATCATTTTTGAGAATCTGAGGAGGCTAAGAACTTTCCTCCAGAAAATATACAACCACTCAAAATTTAACACCCAGAGATTAAAAAAAAATTCCTTCTAAAGACTCAAAATGTGTTTAAATTGTAAGAATTTTGCATTTCTCTACAACAGAAACTTATAAAGGAGGTAAAAATATATCGACTTGGAAAGTCCAAAAGAATGATGGAAAGGTGACTTTTCCCCTTTGAATTTCCTCAGTGGAGCAAGATAGAATTAGTCGCTGTAGCTTCCGAATATGATGAGGGGCTGGTGGGTGTTTCCCCACCACCTTATGTAATAAAGACAGACAGACAGACAGTGTTTAAGTTCTGTAAACACAGAAAGCTTTGTGGCAGCTTCCAGTAGGGTTAAATTAGGAGAAACTTCAAATTACTCTAAGACCCTTACTTCCCAAAGGATTCACTAATGTCACTTACCTTGTTTTTCAAGTAAAGAGAGGTTAGACGAAGTGAATTCCAAGTTCCATTTCCAACTCTGAAACTACAGGGCCATGAAACCAAATATTTTAAGGAAAGGAATTTTATTTTAGCACAGGGCTTGGCACCAGAATTCATCCTAGAGCGCCACCTAGCAGTGAGGAGAGAGAAAAACCTAATCTCCAAAGAAAAGCTATTTCATTTGACTTTTAGAACAAAACAAAATTTTAAAAATAAAAGTTGATAAACTAAAAGATGCCAATTTGGTACATCAAACTTTTCAAAAGGAGGGTGAGAGCCTTATTGTTGAGAACCTGCAAATGTCAAACTGCTTTTTTTTCTTTAATACTTTCATTTACAAACCAAACTAGAAAAATAATCAAACATGGTTTGTGCAAAAGAATAACCCAGGCAAAATACTTCCAGTCTTCATACTCAGTTCATATCTGGGGGGGGGGGCACGCTCTTTAATTCTAAATGCAAAGTTTAAATGGGATGCTGTTTGCTCGTGTGTCATTAACTATTCCCAACAAAGCCTGTTTTATATCCAGAACATAGCAATGTAGAAAAGAGATCAAGGTTTCAATGGACCTTATTTGTATCTTATTCTTTGTCCTTTTTACTTATTTATTCATTCAATAAGACTGACTGAAATTCTACTATGTGCCAGAAAAGACACGAAGGTGGCTTGGCCTACGCTAGTGGCAGCAGGTCTGCAGGAAAACAGGTGGACTATGAGGTACTCAGGAGGTAGAATCTGATTGGAGCGTGGCAATGCAGGGCAGGGAGCGGTCACGGATGGTTCCACTGCTGGGTTTGTATCTGAGGCAACTGGTGGGTGGTGGCAGGGAATACAGGGGTAGAGATGGGACAGGGGAGGAAGAAGATTTTCCTCACTTTTTTTCTGTTCAAGAAAGTGTAAGGAGGGTTTCCGGAGTCATGGACTCCTAAAATTAGGGAACAATGTGTATGCACGCGTGCTTTCTGGGGAGACAGTCCTCAGTGTCCGACATTTATTTCAAATAAAGTGAATGACCCCACAAAAGGTTAGGGACCACTCCCCACAGCATACAGAACTTGGAAATTCTTAAATATTAAATTCATGACAAATAGAGGGCTCTACCAAGTTTCCAAGCACATGGTCTTTAACAGGACTCTATCTCAGGAGTATCCCATGTTTATGATCTGGTCCAAGGACAAAGCAGGACCTGTGAGCCTGAATTTCCTTCAACTTAGCTGAGAGACTTGACAAAAATTCCATAGAACTCTACGTTTGATATCACAAATTGATTTCTACAATATGTTGAATGACTGTAAATCTGAAAAGATCCCAAGTAAAGCCAGTACTGATAATCACATGGTGTTTTCTACAACTGATTTGACTATTATTGTTAAACTCACCATTTTCCTCTTAAATCAAGTTTTTGAGGCAACTTCGCTGAGTCTCATGAATCCTGGTAAAGTCAACAATTGGACCAATTCCAAGTAGAAACTAGATAAGGACCAAAAGGTCTTGGTGGAGTTATGTTTTTGAATCCAAAAAGTTTAACAAATATAAATCTGCATCAACTGAAGAAAAGATTGTTGAAAAAGCCATTCTGCCCTGACCGGTTTGGCTCAGTGGATGGAGTGTTGGCCTGCGGACTGAAGGGTCACGGGTTCGATTCCAGCCAAGGGCATGTACCTTGGTTGTGGGCGCATCCCCGGTGGGAGGTGTGCAGGAGGCAGCTGATCGATGTTTCTAGCTCTCTGTCCCCTCTCCCTTCCTCTCTGTAAAAAAATCAATAAAATATATTTTTGAAAAAAGAAAAAGCCATTCTACTTGATCATAATAGATGTTCCACTGCCTAAAATGTGAGATGTTACCACCAAATGTTCCACCCCTCTAGTCTCAATTTGTTTAACTGCCCTACTCCAGATCAGTACAGGAACACTGTGACTTTTAAAATTCACAAAAGGATAAACCTTTGGCTCTTCTAGCCCACGTCATGTATCTTTGCTTAAGTTTCATTCTGCTAAGGAAAGGGGAAACATATTGTGAGGAGGAAATACGGAAAATCCCTCAGGAATATGCTTTGCCTAACAGTATCCTAAATAAATAAAGTTTTATTTAACTGACAGATATTTTCATGTGTGGTATAAGAGGAGGCTTTCCGTGAATATCAACATTACACTAATAGTATGCTTTGTCAAGAAGTAATTTTTCTAGTAAGTTATGAACTTAGCTGCCTTTGGTTTCCACTTAAGAGTACAGTGGGATGACAGATGAAAGAAAAGTTTGTAGGAAATGTCACCTGAGAGGAGTCTGAGGAACACCAGTAAATAATCTGCTTTAGGCGGAAGAATTATTGCAGCAAAGGCTCTGAATGTGGCTTCAGGAAATCAAGGCAACACAGCCACAAGATGCGATGAGGACTGGTATTCAGTGATTTAAGAACTTAAGAAACCAGAAGATGGCTTATAAGGGTTTGCTATGTTCCTATAAACATAAGAAAACAAGTCTTAGAAATGTGACTGTCAGATATTTAAGAAGTGGCTCCAGTGCGAGTTAATTTCCAGCTTCATGAAATAAAGGTATTTATTTACAATATAGCAAAGGTTTACAAAGGCTAAAGTGAGAATAAAGAGGTCGCGCCAAAAATGAAGACAAATATTTTAGTCAAGAAGAATATCAAATCTCTGGTTTCACAACTACACAAGGAAATTTGGTATTTTACTCAAGTTCTTTCAGTCACATATTTAAATGAAGTTTTCATTTCTGCAGAATCATCACAACAAAAAAGCTAATTAAAAAACAAACAGCCTAGACACTTTTGAAGAAACAAATTCCAACTTCATAAATATTTAAATAAAGCAAGCAAAATGCTGTTACAAACGCCAAAGATTAGGTTAATAATAATTCCTTAATCCCAATAACTATCTGTTTGTTCTATAACAAACGTTTAGAGAGCAGAGATTCATGAATTTGGTTTCCTCACCAATTTATCTAAATTGCATCAAGAATATTAAACACATTGTTGTATGACCATTTTTCCATAAATTAAAAAATATTTTTAAAGACTGACTTGCCTCCAGTCACACTGCTTAAATTCCCTTATCTGCTGACTCCTGGCTCAGTGCCTTCTCTACAGGAAAATATTTTTTTTTAATTTTAACAATAATATAAAACAAAATTTAAAATAAAACAGAAAGCTAAAAGCATTTCCTGAAAACTATGTTTATAACCAAGAAAATTTAGCTATGTATAAATTCTCTACTCAGTTTTGGGGCAGATCAAGGAATTTCAAGTGAAAAGTGGCACACCAATGAGTCATGGTTCTAAATATCAGAGCAGTCCTTGACTGTGAGGTTAAAAGTTTCTGTGTACGTGGTTCAAATAGCAGAGTTTACACATTCTGGTTCCAATTGGATGATTCCAAAAACTTAGTAGGTTGGTGACTAACTGTATGAGACAAATGAATAGGGCTAAGTTCAAAGTAAATAGATTTAGTTGATATGCGCCTTGGAACACATCAAGATCTGAATGGGCTATGGGAAATGAAATTTTTAAATGTCTTAGTCAGTGGTTCTCAAACTTCTGGCCCTTTAAATACAGTTCCTCATGTTGTGACCAAAGCATAAAATTATTTTCGTTGTTACTTCATAACTGTAATTTTGCTACTGTTACAAATCATAATGTAAATATCTGATATGCAGGATGGTCTTAGGCGACCCATGTGAAAAAAGGGTCGTTCGACCACCAAAGGGGTCACGACCCACAGGTTGAGAATCGCTGATCTAGAGGGCTCTGTCTTCCCTAAATAAAGGACACTTAAAAGTCAATTATTTGTTGTTTGCCTCCCTAAATAGAGGGTAAATAGTTATGCCAAAGTACTGAGGAAGACTAATAGGAGAAATGAGTCGTTCGACTGCCAAAGGGGTCGCGACCCACAGGTTGAGAACCGCTGGTTAATGATGACTCCTGCAAAATTATGAATAATACTGTCTGTGGCATATATATAAACATGACGAATTTAAGTCTGAAAAGACATCAGAAGTTTGTTAGAAAAGCCTTGCCACACAGTACAAACACTAATAGGAAGCTTCAGGAAGATGGCTTTATAAGATGTTGGTTTCTCATCCCTTACAATGCCCCCTGCCAGGTTCTTTTTAAAAAAATACATTTTTATTGATTTCAGAGAAGGGAGAGAAAGAGAGAAATAGAAACATCAATGATGAGAATCATCTATCAGCTGCCTCCTGCACACGCACGCCCCCTACTGGGAATGAGACCCACAATCCAGGCATGTGCCCTGACCAGGAATGTCTTTCCAGGCTTCAAATTTCCTCATCTAAGATCCCTTCTAGATCAAATGTCTATAATCCTCAATCTCTCAGACGTAGTCTGACTGCAGGCTGAAGCCTCTAGTTACGCCCCCCGTAATGGACAACTGGCACCTCGATGTGTGAGACTCAGAGGGAAGAGGCATGGTTGGCAGTAGCTGGAATGGCCCCCTTTTTTTGATACCCCACGTGTTTTTAGAAGGAAGAGGGGTATTGGCAACAAGCCACTGGAGTCAAAAGTTGAGGTCTGTCAGTAAAGCCACCCCCTCTTCCATTCCTAAAGAGCTTATAACCAGGAACTTCCTGTACGTTCTCACCCCCATTCCCTCTCACACACCTCAGGCTCCTACTTCCCAGCCAACATTTCTTGGGGACTTCCATTACTTCTAATAGATCCTTAACACCAAATATGTGGGAAGGGGAGGGGGGCTATTCTAAGTACAGTAAATGTCAACCCATCTTTTAACAATAAAATACAATTTAACCCTAAACCACGGAGCATCTACCTATCTTCTGAACAGTGCTTTGTGCTGTTTCAGTTAAACAGAGACCTATTCACTCATCTTCAAATGACCTATTACATTTGTTTCATGCTTTGACCTCCAAACAAAGCCCACCTTTCGGGAGAAGACAGGTTAAACGGATAGGCAGAGTGGCTGTCCTAGTCAAAGCTAAGTGGTCAAAATATAAAGCCACTCAAAGGTCCGCTCTTCACTCTGCTAACTCAAGCAGGATGTTAACTATTAATTATTAGATGGGTTTCTAAGGGTGTTGACAGACAGGGTGAGATGGCACTGTCTAAACGGTTCTTCTCTGTCAGGGCACTTGCGATTGGATCGGATTCTCAAAGAGCCTTCACACAGGGATTCCCTAATCCCTATCTAACTGGCCAAGTGTAACATTCGTCACTGCCAGGTTACTCAGCATTGGCAGAGTTCCTGCGGGTGGCTGAATGATTTTCAGAGGAAAATGTAAATATTACTCAAAATGTAAACATTGCTTCTACCAAATTTACCTGGCCACAAACCCAATGACTGTCCATCTGGAGAAGTGAAGTATGTTACTCAAACTTGGTTTCTTCTTTAAAGAAAGAATTCTAAGATAAATTTTCTTCTTTAGAAACAAATCTGTGAATAATTACCTAAACTTACAGGAAAAACAAAGCTTCTCCAGTCCATATGACAATATCACATGTGCTATTTAACTGCCATATTGACCGTCTATTGACCCTCCATGTAACTCTTCAAATGTCTTCTCCAATAAAAAATGTCTTGATATAAAATCACAAAAATCCAAATGAGTAACTGTTCCTTCCGGTGGATCAATGATGTTTCCAGATTACTATTTTTTTGGGTCAGTTGTCATATCATCGTTCTTTGAGATAACTGGAATTAAAGGTGAATCTAGATTTTTAAATCTTATTGCAATACACATGTTTTTTCTAAGGTCCTTAAACCAAAAACTATCAGCAGTTAGCAACTCTGGGTTTAACTTTGTTGTATGATTACTTACTTCTAAGAAATAAGTTTCAGCCAGTATGATTATAAATTTAAGTGCATTTCCATATCCATTGTCATCTCACTCCCTTCCTCAGTGGACACTGTGCTGATTAAGTAGCCGAGAAGGAAAGAGGAGAGATTCCTTATTGTGGAAAGAGAGAAAGGAACTAGGGGGCAGCTCTGCTGTTTAATGTTAAAACAGGAGGCTGTAGGAGAGGGGCTAAGCAGGTGAGAACCTAGTTACATGCCAGTAACTCGCACTTCTCTCTCTGACTTTATGTCTAAGAAATGCTTCTGTATAGGGTTTTTATATTTTGGGGATAAGTCTGGTATTTTACCACACAAAAAATGAGTATCATTCAGATTCTTTAATTTCACCTTTGTAAAACTTTTCTTTCCGCTTGATGGTTTATACTATGAGCTTAATAGGTCATATAATATTTCACACAATTGGACTCCAGAGAACATAATGTTATATAAATGCTTAAATACCACGATTGAACTACTGTGACCTTAAGGCTCCTGGGAACTGTGATGACTACAGAAATGGCTCAGCTCAGTTTCGACAGTCAGCCTCTAATTTAGTCATTTGTCCCCAAAGAATTGCCTATACTGAGAGACAACTTAATTTTTTTAATGTGAAAGTATTTCCATAACCAAAGCTTCATATGTGAATTTTCTTACTGATCCTAGTATTTCAAAGAAATACAGATGGTAAGAATTCAAGCCTTGAATTCTTTCTCTGATATAGAAGATTGCAAATGAATAGAAAAAGCAGCTTTAAGATTCAGACATCCTTTTTCTGGAGAAAGAGATGTGAGATAATTTTTATCTTACTAAATATGGATCACAAAAC
This sequence comes from Myotis davidii, assembly GCF_000327345.1. Lineage (NCBI taxonomy): Eukaryota > Metazoa > Chordata > Mammalia > Chiroptera > Vespertilionidae > Myotis > Myotis davidii. Next base: position 2,030,510 of record NW_006284340.1, read on the forward strand.
ATTAGTTTTTCAGTTTTCATTTATCAGTCATGATATGTATAAGAAAAACATTTATATGTAGCAACATAAAGAAACGACAAATACAAAAACTCCATTAAACTACTACATTGAACAAAGGTGAACAAAACTATACAGAATAAAAAACAACATCAATGAAAAACTTAACAATAAATACCAATACTTACACAACAAAATGGACTATTAGCACAATAAAGATAACACACAGTCACACAGAGAGACAAAGGCCTCAACTACCAAAATACTATTTTGTCTCAATATGTCCTATTTTTTGGCCTGGGAAATCACCAAACCCTAAGCAGTGGGTTTATTTTCTCCCCTTTCCCTCCCTCCCTTCCTTCATCCTCCCCTCCCTCATGCCTCCATCCTTTTCACACTGGGGTACCAGTGTAGGAAGCTCCTGGATGTGGCTAACCGGGCAGCAGCTCCTAAGGCAGCAGTGGCTGTACTTCGAGGAATGTAGAATTTCTGAGAAATCTGGTGCTCAGGAGACAAAATCAAAGAGAGCTGGTCCATGGCTCCATAGCTCTTATCTTTGAACACTGTGATAGCATGGCTACTAGAAAAATCTTCATTCTTTAGGCTCTCTGGGGAGCTTTCCACTGAAAAAGAAAGAAAGCACAAGTCTTTTCAAGGGATTCTCGTACTACCTTCTCTCTCCTATTCTAGATCTCTACTGTGTGTTACAAACATCTTCCGTTAGGTGGTGATAAGAACCAATGGCAAATCAGAGAGGATAAGACTTAGAAACTAATCAACAAATGGAAAGGAAATGAGGATGAGGAATCATGCTTTGAGATAAACTGTCTGGATGAGGGCAAAAAGAGAGAGAGAAAAAAAATGCACCCTGAACAAGGAATGGAAATTTTCTTTCTAGGGCATCTCATATGAAACAGATTGGATATAATTCCAATTCCAGGGAAGAGTCCTGAAGTGCTCCTATTTCCTTCCCTGGGCATTGTCCATTGCCAACGCGGTCCCAATTCCAAGTCTGTGGCAGTAAAAATAAAACTGATCTAGACTGTAGTTGCTATGAAGTTCTAAAAACCAGTTATTAGCTATAACATGAATTCTTTAGGAATTAGTTTCAATTAAGAAGAAAGAACCTTTTTGGTGAAGGGATTAAGCAGTAAAAATTGGTAGTTGTAGACTAATCACACAGATGTGGATTGCAGCATGGAGAATATAGTCAATGATGGTGAGATAATGAGGTGTGGGGCTAGGCAGGTGCTTAGGGAATCAGGGACCACTCTGTAGAGTGCATGGTGTTCTGGCCACTTTTTGGTACATCTGACACTGGTGTGAAATGGTACTGAATGTAAACTGTGGTTGAAAAATTATATATATCTATATATATAAAAAAGCCTAAGCAACTGGCCGACTGGCTGACCATCTGGTAGCTATGACATGCACTGACCACCTGGGGGTAGACGCTCAACGCAGGAGCTGCTGAGCGACAGCAACTTTGCAGAATGCCCACTCGCACTCCTGGACCCCTCAGGGGATGTCAGACTGCTGGTTTCAGTCTGTGCACCGGACCTCCAACATTCCCCAAGGGGTCCCGAATTGCAAGAGGGCACAGGCCAGGCCGAGGGATCCCACAGGTGCACGAATCCATGAACAGGAAGGAAGGAAGGAAGGAAGAAAGGGAGGGAGGGAGGGAGGGAGGGAAGAAGGAAGGAAGGAAGAAAGGAAGGAAGGAAGGGCCTTTTAAATGAAATAAATTGCTGGGAACTCATATTTTTCAGAGTTCCAATATCCAAAAAAGGGAATGCTAGGCATTCCCACATGTGTACTCTAGAAGTTCTACTAAAAGTAGCTGATCTATGAAGTACTTATTACTGGTCCACCATGAGAGAAGTAGCTTTTTCCAGCATTCTGCTTCCTTTAAGAAAGTCCTGCTTTAGCCGAAACCGGTTTGGCTCAGTGGATAGAGCGTCGGCCTGTGGACTCAAGGGTCCCAGGTTCGATCCTGGTCAAGGGCATGTACCTGGGTTGCGGGCACATCCCCAGTGAGGGATGTGCAGGAGGCAGCTGATCGATGTTTCTCTCTCATCGATGTTTCTGGCTCTCTATCTCTCTCCCTTCCTCTCTGTAAAAAATCAATAAAATGTATTTTAAAAAAAGAAAGTCCTGCTTTAGAAAAATAAAAATCTACGTGAGCTAGACAATGCTCTATTGTGCAGTCCACTATATAAACATTTCACACAATGGCATCAGTATGCTGACTACATTTTGAAAGCACTGCTCTATACCTTAAAAATAGAGATTTAAAAAAAAAAATTCAGAGAAGCCCTGTTTACTCAGTGGATAAAGTGTCAGCCTATGGACTGAAGGGTCCCAGGTTTGATTCCGGCCACAGGCATATGCCCAGGTTGCGGGCTTGATCCCTGGTGGGGGCATGCAGAAGGCAGCCAATCAATGATTCTCTCTCATCATTGATGTTTCTATCTCTCTCTCCCCCTCCCTTCCTCACTGAAATCAATAAAGATATATTTTTAAAAATAATAATAATTTTAAAAATCAGAGAAAATAGCAGGTATAATCCAGTATTTTATTCACTTCTGCATCTTTAGCACTAGCTACAGTAGTAGCATGTGGTATATGTTCCATACATTTTGATTAATTAATTATATTCAAGATTTGACATGTTATTCTAAAAAGTAAAACTGCAATCATTAAAACTATAATTGATGCCCACAAGAGAGGAAAAAGATGGTGTGTTCTAATGCAATAATGCGGTTTGACAGGAGGTCTTCGGTGAGCTCAGGTTTCCAAAAGTATAAAAATATCAAAGCAGGGTCACGTGATCAAAAATTTAAAAGAGCAGCAAAACTGTTTCCAGACATGATGTTAATTTAACAAGGATTGAAAAACAAACTTCCTGCTTTAAGCAACTGGAAAACTGAACAAAATATAGGAAAAAACAGCTTTCAGACCTGAACAACAAATGTGCAGGACAGAGATCCCAAAGAGGAGGTGAGAAAACAAAGTGAGCCCAGTAAGTGCCTCAGCTCACTGGAGATGGCCTCCAGGCTGCAGTACAGGAGGAAGAATCCAAACTGAGGCTGGAGGTCTTACTGGGCTCAGAAGACGAGTCTGGAATTTGGGAGGAAAGTATCAGAGATGGAGAGAGAAGCAGCTGGCAGTCTACGAGAGGTCCCTTTGAGTCTTGGGCCAAGCAGTGATCTGACCATAACGTAAAATTAATAGTGTCTACCATCCAATAAAAAATTACCAGTTATGCAAAGAAGCAGAAAAAATGGCCTGGTATCAGGAGAAAAATCAACCAATAGAGGCTGATTAAAAAAATGATAGAGATGCAAGAATGCAGAACTGATATATATGCTAGAATTGCAAGACAAGGGTATGACAATAGCTGTTATACGGAAATGCCAAGTTTTCAAGAAGGCGGAGGAAAATATGACTATGATGAGGAGAAAAATGGAAGATATAAAAAAGATCCAAACCAAACCTCTAGGGATGAAAAACATAGTCCCTCAGATGAAAAATATATTGAATGGGAAAAGAACATATAACACATGGAACAAGAAAAAGTTAGTACACTTGAAGACATAGTAATACAATCTATCCAAAATGAAACACAGAAAGGAAAGACTGGGGAAAAAGAAAGTGTATTAGTGAGCTATGGAACAATATCAAGTGATCTATCACATGTGTAATGTGAAAACGGAGTAAAAGAAGGGGGGAGGGTGATTGAAAAAACATTTAAAGAAGTAATGATTTAAATTCTTCCAAATGTAATGGAAACTATAAACTTACAGACCAAGAGGCTCAATGAACCCCAGACAGAAGAAATAGGAAGAGAACCACACCAAGGCACCTCAAAATCAGATTGCTGCAACCAGTAATGAGAGAAAATCTCAAAGCATCCAGAGAAAAGACCACATTACAGTAGTGTCCCCCCTTAACCATGAAGGATATGTCCCAAGAACTCCAGTGGATGCCTGAAACCACGAATAGTACCGAACACTATATATATGTATATGTATAATTATGATAAAGTTTGATTTATAAATTAGGCACATTAAGAGATCAACAAGAAATAATAAAATAGAATAATACTAACAATATACTATAATAAACGTTATGTGAATGTGGTGTGTGTATGTGTGTGTCTTCCTCTATCTCATAACGGATCTGATAACCCAGATGGCTACTAAGTGATTAAAGGGTGGTTAATGCATATAGTGTGACTATGCTGGAAAAGAGATGATTCATATCTTGGGCATGAAGAACCAGGATGGCATAGGATTTCATCATGCTACTCAGAACAACATGCAATTTAAAACTTATGAATTATCTCTGGATAACTGAAATCATAGAAAGCAAAACCACGAATAAGGGCGGACTATTATACAGAGGAACAAAAATAAGAACAACAGACTTCTTGTTAGAAACAGTGACAAGCAGAGTGACATCTTTTAATGCACTGAAAATTTGTCCACCTATAACTTTCTATCCAGAAAAATAATCTTAAAGAAATTAAGGAAAAATAAAGACTTTTTGTAATGTATGAAAGCTGAGAGAATACACCAGTAGCAGACCTGTACTACAAGAAAATTTAAAGTTTTTCAAGCAAAAAAAAAAGAAAAAGAAAAAGAAAAACGGATGGAAAGTTGGATTTACAACAGGCATTGGCAAACTACAGCCGGTGGGCCAACACCAGCCTATCACTTGTTTTTTTAAATAAAGTTTTATTGGAACACAGCTATGCTCATCCATTTGCATATTATCTATGGCTTCTTTGGGGCTATATTACAGAGGTGTGTATTTGCAACATAGTCCATATGGTCTATGGAAATATGGTCTATTTACTTTCTGGCTGTTTACAGAATAGGGTTGCTGTAAAAATCAGATTTCCTAATTTACACAATAAAATAGAGAACACTAGATATAACAGACAAATGAATGAACAAAAAAGAATTTTCTCATTTTTAATATTTTTAAAAAGAAAATTGACTGTAGCAAAAATAGTAAGAATGGAGTTTGAGACTTACAATATGTGAAGAAGTAAAATATATAACAATAGCTCAAAGGATGGGATGGGAAAAATGGAAGTATGCTATTATAACGTTTTCATACTATACACATGGTAACAGACACTGATCCTTATATCACACCATTTGCAAAAAAATCAATGAATTGGATCACAGACCTAAATGTAAGGTCTAAAATTATAGAACTTTTCTAAGAAAATATAAGAGAAAACCTTACTTGGGTTAGCAAAGATTTCTACATAGAATAAAAAAAACAACTCAAAACTTTAAAGAAAAATAAATTAACAAATCTGACTTCACCAAAATGAAAGCTTTTGTTCTTCCCAAGATGCTAATAAGGAAATTAAAAGGCAAGCCACAAACTGGGAGACAATATTTCCCATATTATGTTTGACAAAGGATTTATGTCTACAATAAAGAATATTTTACAAATCAAAAAGGAGATAGTCCAATAAAAATTAGCCAAGCCCTGGCTGGTGTTGCTCAGTGGTTGGAGTGCTAGAGAGCACACCAAAAGGTTTTGGGTTCGATTCCCAGTCAAAGGCACATGCCTGGGTTTCAGGTTTGCTCCCTGCCCCGATCAGGGTGCATGTGGGAGGCAACCAGTTGATGTGTCTCTCTCACATCCATGTTTCTGCTTCTCTTTCCCCTTCCTCCATCCCTTCCTCCCTCCCTCCCTCCCTTCCACTCTCTCTGAAAAGCAATGGAAAAATATCCTCATGTGAGGATTAACAACAACAACAAAAATTAGCCAATACTTGAACAGATAATCCACTAAATGAGATATAAGGATGGCACATAAGCACATGAAAAAATTGTCAAAATCATTGGCAAATGGGGAAATGTATATTAAAACCACAATAAGATACCACTACACACCTACTAAAATGGCAAAATTTAAAAAGATTGATGATATCATGTGTTGGCAAGGATGTGGAGCAATCACAACTTTCATACGTTGCTGGTATAAACACAAAAGGTACAGCGACTTTGGAAAACACTTGGCAGCTTTTAAAAAGAATGCAGTGACCATATGTAGTGGAATGGCGCAGCGCGTCCACTCTGAAATATGTACTAAAAAGAAATAAAAAACATTATATCTACACAAAGAGCTGTACGTGAATTTCACAGCTGCTTTATTCATAATGGCACAAACCCTGAAACAAACTAAATGGCTATCATCTGGGGAAGAGATAAACAACCTGTAGTATATCCAACACACTTGGTTACTACTCAGCGATAAACAGAAACACACTTTGACACTAGTAACAACTTGAATGAATCTCTAAAACAGTGGTTCCCAACTGTGGCTGCACATTAGAATCATCTGGGAATCTTTAAAATTCTGGTTTCTGGGCTTCATTCTCCAGAAATCTGTATCTTTGTTACTAATGTTGTGGCCCCACCCCATAACAAAGAAACAGAATTTCTGGAGGACGAGGCCCAGAAATCAGGATTTTAAAAAGATTCCCAGGTGATTCTAATGTGCAGCCCCGGCTGAGAACCACTGCTCTAAAACATTTTGCTAAATGAAAGAAGTCACTTTCTTCTTCTTCACACATAAAAATTATAAACTTGATGAAATTCTAGAAAAGGAAAAGTAACATGCCAGAAGCCAGCAAGCAGGGGGCGGGAGTGACTGCACAGAAACATGACAAAACTTTCAGATTAATGTAAACATCCCACATCACAATTGTGGTGGCAGTTATGAGACTGTATACATTTGTCAAAATTCACAAAATTGTATAAACCGGAAAATTTTACTGTACGTAAACCTGACACCTCCCAAACTGCAGGAAGAAAAGAAGAGTGGCAAAGTGAAAGGGAACAACTGAGCCCAGCACTTGAGACAAATGCTAAAGTCAGCATTTTCCAATTCATGTTCTGGAAAAGATACTTTTTTTTTAGCAACGTGGTGAGTCACATTTGCCAGTTTTATGTAAACCTACCTGAACCAGAGTGTTTTTCTGGGGAGTCCACCATGGTGGGGGGGGAGTCGAGTGCTGCTGCAGAGAGCTGAGCCTGCTGTGGCTGCGTCTGGATGCTGTGCAGCTCGCCCGGGCTCCCTTCTGCTGACTGCTGTGACTGGATAAGAGAGATGTAGAACTCTTCCAACTTGGGCAATGGGGAAGAAGAGGAAGAACCTTCTGAATTTGGTTGCTGCAGAGTGGGGAAAAAGGAGGCAAAGCCATGGAAAGTAACTGTTACTATAATGGAAGGATTAAGCCTGTTTTGTTTCCTTACTTATAAATAAAAAATAAATATTTTTATATCATAAATTTTAAAAATCATTTTTAAGAATCTAGATACTTTCTGGAAAAAACAAGTCCACTAACTTAGTGACCATCAAAACATTCACTGAACACATTTTTGAGCAAACATGGCACCTACCAAGCACTGCCATACACAGCTACGGAAGAATGGGAGGAAACGAGAGGCAGTGCTAGGTTATTTGCAAATGTTTCTTCATTTCAACATCGCAGTGACCCTTTTTGGTTAGGTGTTATGTGTTTGTATTACAGAGAGCTAGAGTAAGTTATCCAATGTCAATCAATAAATGACAAGACAGAGATGTGAACTCAGTCCAGTGTGTGCTCTCTGTGCTCACCCACATCATTTTCCAGGAAGATGTGACCTAAGGAGCTCAGAGTCCTGTTGGGAAACGGTGTGTGCTGCAGCTAGCCATGAAGATGCATTAACTGCAACACAAAGCAATTCAATGGAGGGTTCCTCAGAAGAAGTGACACAATGGAATATTAAGAAAGCATGGCTTCCAGAAACACCAATCAGAAAGGATATATGCACCCCTATGTTCACAGCAGCACAATTCACCATAGCTAAGATTTGGAACAGCCCAAGTGCCCATCAGCAGATGAGTGGATTAAAAAACTGCGGTACATCTACACAATGGAATACTATGCCGCTATAACGGCAGTGGGGGCTTGCCCTCGGGGTGGGAGGGAGGGGGAGGTCAATGGGGGGGAAGGAGACATATGTAAAACTTCAGAAAAAAACAAACCATGTCTTAAGAGAAAAAGACGAATGTCCCAAAGAGAGACTGAATTTGGGCTAAGTGAATGGAGTACCAAATTTTCACATACAAAACCACAAATTGTCCTGCTGTTTTCAGGAAGCTCAAAACATAGTTGAGAAACAAATGTATTTTGTTCCAGGGTTAGTGCGCCTGCCAAACAACATGAAAGAAAACAGGCCTAAATAACAGGACAGATATAGAGCTTAAAATTTACAGCTAAGTTATAAAAAAATACCTGTTTACGTATCCCTAACATAGATGCTTAATCAATCTTTTAATTTGAGGCTCAGGATTTTCTTTTTAAGTATTAAGTTCACTGAACTTTTAAAATCAACATACATTGTATGTATATGTATTCTATAAAATGCTAAGGGAGGGATCATTAACCAGAATTTTACATTCTAAAATGAAAGCACTTTCCTCATGCAAACCTGTGAAAATAACATTCATTAGACATTCACCTTTTGAGTGCTGGTTGTCCCAGTATCTTTTTCCTGAGCACCCAGTCCTTGTTTTTGAGCTTCTACTTGCATTCCATTCACAAGGCCTAAAGGCTGACATGAATCATCATCCCATGTATCTTGTGTAGAAAAACACCAATCCTACAGAGAAAAAATTGCAACAATAAACTGAGAAATAGTGACACATGGCCCAAACAGAGGATAACTTGGGCAAAGTAAAGACAAGGAGTCAATGTATATTAAACAAGAAAAGGTACTGATTAATTTTCTGTATCAGTATGCCTTTTCCTCCTTTCATTATTGATTGACCCATACCCAGTATCCTGAATTCCTCTGAATACACAGATCTCATAAACACAAATGAGTTATTTGCAGTATTTTCCTCAATACTGTTTTCATGGCTAGATGATTTTTCATGATCATGTATTATTGAAATGGCATAAATTAGAAGCAACACCTTAACTGCAGATATTCTTTTTCATAACCGGTGGGAAATAAATGAAAATTTAAATATCTAGTTAGGACCAATATTAGCAAATGTTCTCTCACTGCTGACATCCAGAAGTTAAGACTAATTCAGCAAAAACAAAATTAGGGAAAACGGTTTACCTATAGACCCTAAGGCCCTGACCAGATGCCAATGATGAAACAAAAATCATGACTGAAAGGGCAGATAGGCACAATAAGCCCATGGTTTATTCATCCCTACTTCATTCTATCCCCCTTCCTACCATAACTAACTACCAGGACAGGGCATCAAAAGAAAGTCAATTTTATTGTATGCTGGGTTAAAAAAGAAACTGTGTGTAAAAGAAACTGTGTATTTTTTTAAATTATCTTCTGATAAATCATTTTGAAGTATGAATGGCTTTCTTGAGGTGTGAACAGTTGAGTTTACATGTGCTTTTTTCAATATGATTCACTTTGTTTTCTCAAGGATCTAACCTTCTCTGGCATTTCTTTACCGGACAGGTATGGCTTCTTTCCACCATGGCTGGAGGTACATAAGTGGGAGGCATCACTCTCTTTTCCCACTTTAGCTCGCAAAGGTAACCAGTTTTCATCCCAAACATCATCACCTATGGTCACTGACTCCAGGCATGGCATTCCAGTGGGGATCTCATCCTAGAAAGTATCAGAAGACAGAAAAGCTTTAATTTATAATTCCTATATGAGCACATTCTAAAATTTAGGTTTATAATTTTTCTGATTCCAGGTAAAGATGGCAGTTTGAATACACAATTTATTACTCTCTCCCTCCTGAAATATCACCAAAATAAAATAAAGAAATTTAAGGTATAAACTCATGGTCAAAGGGGACAAAAGAACAGAAAATATCATCTACATTCTGGATACAGGAAAGCAGACAAGTGACAGCTGATCAGCAGTCCTGAGACAGTGGAACCCTGAGCTTGCAGTGGAAAAACTAAGAATAAACCCAAATTTATACCACTGTTACCACGAAAGTGCAGGAATTGTCACACAAGGTGTTTTTTTAAAGTAAGGGGGTAATGTGGAAAAGAAACAAAAGCACTGGTTGAAAAATCTGAGTAAGAAGCAGTTAGATTCAAACAAAACTGAAACAGACTCATAGACACAGAGATCTGACTTGTGGTTGCCAGGTAGACTGGAGTGTGAAAAAGGTGAAGGGATTAAGATTACAAATTGGTATTTACGAAACAGTCGGGGATATAAAGTACAGCATAGGGAATATAGTCAATATTATTGCTATAACTATGTATGGTGCCAGGTGGCTACTGGAAATATCAGGGGTACCACTTTGAAAAGGATATGACTGTCTAACCCAGCGGTTCTCAACCTGTGAGTCGCAACCCCTTTGGGGGTTGAACGACACTTTCACAGGGGTCGCCTAAGGCCATCAGAAAACACATATATAATTACATATTGTTCTCGTGATTAATCACTGTGCTTTAATTATGTTCAATTTGTAACAATGAAATTGGGGGTCACCACAACATGAGGAATTATATTAAAGGGCCACGGCATTAGGAAGGTTGAGAACCACTGGTCTAACCATTATGCTGTACACCTGAAACAAATGCAAGACAATACTGAAAGTAAATTATGATTAAAAAATAAAAAATGCAAAAAAAAGCAGTAGTAGTTAGAGCACCAGATTCAAGGACTCCCATCTCAAGGACCCAGGAAGCTACAAGTCTTCCTCCCTCTGGAAGGCCAGCGGGTCTTCCCAAGAGTAAAACTGAGGATGAAGCACAAAACTATACATGTGTTAAAATCGACAGGACAGGGCATCGAAAGAAAGTCAATTTTATTGTATGTTGGGTTAAAAAGAAACATTAACACAAGAAAATAGAAGCTGTGCAGGGAAGGAAAAGTTGCTGTAACTAACTACTTGGCTGTGAACAGCATTTACAGAGTCATAACACTGATTTAAATATTGAATGGTGAGCTAACAGAAAGTTTGTTAACTGTATTGGTGAGATGGTGGGGGGAGGTAAAAAGGATATGGTTGTGTGTGGTCCATACATACAGAGTTAACTGAAATAAATGTGTGTGGTCCATATATACAGAGTTAACTGTTAATAAATAACATAAGCATGTTATGTAATGAAATAGAGGTAAATTCCAAAAGCAGCAGCTGAAAGAGATGAAAATGATTGCTCTGTGAAACAGGAAATGTAGGGGGAAGAGTTATGGGGGACTTGAAGCTGTGTGTTCATAAACATTTGACTAAAATAAATATGTCCTCCAAAAAAGTTACCAGAATTTTTTCCTGATGCGTTTTCCTAATACTGTTTCTCAACACTAGTTTCTAATCACTGCATAATTCTTGAACATTACTCAAAGCTACGGGGTCGTTTCGGACACACGAAAGCCAGATAAGGCCCTTTCTTTTTTGTGATCAAGACTATGTTGCTTCTACTTTGGTCGTGGTGACTGCTGAAGGGAGAATTTATAATTCATCTGTGGCAGATACTCTGACTGCACTGAAAGCAACAGTAAGGTTTAAAGAGCTATTTCACTCCAGACCCCTTCACTTATGGATTATTTGTATTACATTAATTACATTAAAAAAATCTTTCCTTCTACCTCATGTTCTTCCTTCAGATCCTTTAGCTTAGGGATAGAACACTTTGTATCTTCTTCATAGCTCTTATCTTGAGTTTTCAAAGAGCTGAATTCAGAATCCTTTAATGGCTTCTTTGACTCAAAGTCAATGATAGCCTTTCCATCATTAATATCTTGCTAGTAGATATGAAAGATAAATTATTATTTTTGTTAATCCACACCTGAGGATATTTTTCCCATTGCTTTTTGGAGAGAGTGGAAGGGAGGGCGGGAGAGGGGAGAGAGAGAAACATCAACGTGAGAGAGACACATTGACTGGTTGCCTGCTGCACGTACTCTGATGGGGCAGAGAGCAACACTCTAACCACTGAGCACACAAGTCAGGGTTATTTTATTTAATTTTTATACTAATGCTGTTTCCAAAAGCTATTCGGGGAGGGGAGGAATATTTTTATGTGGTTCACACAAATGCTACACTGTTTTCTAACTTTATTCATGACCCTTGGACTTCCCATCCTGCTAAACTATTTCAGGCCAATAAACATTTATTTAGTAGATATTATAAAATGTGTACAAGGTAGCTCTGTGAATTTAAAGATGAGTGCAATAGGCTCCAGCTCTAAAAGAACTCAAATATAGCAGGAAACACACAACTGGATAATCACAGTACAACCCATAGTGCAGATCCCTCTCAGTGCTAGAACTAAAATATTATCAGGGAAGGAGGATGTTTTAAGAAGATGAAATAAAGAATTTAACACAAACTGTTGGAATGCTTAAAAGAAGAGAGGGAATTACAGGGAACTTGGTGTATGTGTGTAGCATCAAAGAGTAATATGTTAAAATATAGGCTGGATGGAATAGGGAAATTTTAAGAATTCTCTCTTTTGCAGAAAAGATGGCTGTATTTCATTTCTAGGGCTGAACTATGATTATTTGAAGACATAAACAGAGTGACGATAGTATATTCTATGTATATTAAAGGTTGAATTCAATTCATTATTTAAGAATCAGGAAATATAATTGTTCTAATCAAGTAATAATGACTAAGAAAACTTCAGGCTTAAGAAAAGTCAAGCAAGCCCAATTAATTTTAACGTAAACTAGAAAGAAAAAAAGCACTTTATAGTGCTTTAAACATGCAGCAATAGCCCTAGCTGGTTTGGCTCAGTGGATAGACTCTATCCACTGAGTGTCAGCCTGTAGGCTGAAGGGTCTAGTCAAGGTCACCTGCCCGGGTTGTGGGCTTGATCCACAGTATGGGGCATGCAGAGGCAGCCAATCAATGATCCTCTCTCATCACTGATGTTTCTATCTCTCTTCCCTCTCCCTTCCTCTCTGAAATCAATAAAAATATATTTTAAAAAACATGCAGCAATAAACTTTCATACATATTTTTCAAAGTCAGTTAATCTCCCCAGTAGTCAAATTTGCTTTTTCTTTCTCTTTTTGCAATAACTAGTGTCTACTAAAAAATACAATCATAGCCTTAACTGGTTTGGCTCAGTGAATAGAGCGTCGACCTGTGGACTGAAGGGTCCCAGGTTTGATTCTGGTCAAGGGCATGTACCTTGGTTGCGGGCACATCCCCAGTAGGGGGTGTGCAAGAGGCAGCTGATGGATGTTTCTCATCAATGTTTCTAACTCTCTATCCTTATCCCTTCCTCTCTGTAAAAAATCAATAAAATATATTTTAAAAATACAATCATATTAATAATTTTAAAGTGACAGATGTAAAACATACTAATATTTTCATATTTTATTAAACGAAAATAAGTCTATTGTGTCTAGAAAACCACTTTTTTGGCGCTCCAATCTGAACACACCCTATATTCTTAGCCCAGTACTTGCTGTCAGGAGGAATATAAGGCTCAAAGGACATGTTTATTTGTTCACTGGTTGAAAATCATTTAAGTTCTTACTATGTGCTTCACTTATATGTAAAGGGGAGATATGAAGTACCAACCTGGTAAAGTGGTTTTAAAGATAAATTAACATGTGAGTACTTACAACAGTGCCTGCCACACAGTATGAGTTCAATAAATGTTGTTTTATGTTATTACTGCTACTGGAAAAATAATATTTGTATTGCTGTGGGTGGGAGCTGCAAAAAGGTTTACAGAGAAATGAAAACATAAGAACACCCGAAGAAGCAGCTGAGGAGTGTCAGCATTTGGGTTGGTGTAGGTGAAGTCACAATTGCACCAAGGCAGCAATGGAATTGAGTGCAGGAGAATTCGTGCAGGAGGAAGCATTACTGAAGCAAAGGCTGAAACCAGAAATTTATGAGAGGTATAGGTAACTGTCTCTCACTAGGTATTTCCTGGGTTTGGAAACCCTCAGTTTCCTTACCTATAAAATACAATTATTATAGTAACTACGTCACAGGGACTTTATGAAGGTTAATATATCATACTTCAAGTTCTGTATATAGTGTTTGGCATACAGTAAACACTAATTAAATGTTAACAATAAAAATAATTATAATCATATTTGCAAAAACCTATTACCGGCGTATATAAATCACTCTCTTTTGACTGTGGACTTATCTCTCGGTCTTCATTAAAATAGTGGTTCTGGGAAGGACAACCAAGTCCTGTCAAGCCATCCTCTGGCCCTTCACTGGATTTAGTGTATAAAGTTAAAGGATTGAGTTCGCTGAAACCCTAGGATAAAATAAAGAAGAAAGTGTTTAATTACTCAGAGAAAAGTGAAAAAGTTAGCACTTAATAATTTTCAATTGTTGTGGAAATGTATTATCTTCTAAAATTAATAGTTACAAATAATGAAAGTTTTTCCTAGTCAGAAAAATTCTCAACATCAATATTAATGGTAATGCAAACATGGATGTCAATAATTGCAAGATAAGAAAGTACTGTTCTTCTCTAAGTACACCTGAGAGAATTAAATACTTCAGGGTAAATTCTCAATTATTTAAAATACAAGTATTCATAGTCTAAAGGACAGGAAGCTAACTGCAGTTGTTTATGGTCATCTGAAAATGAAGAGAGTGCTCTGCATTGAGAAGGCAGGAATCTCACAGGTATCTAAGACTAGAGAATAAATCAAGTAACCTTCTGTATTAAATTCTCTTATAAATTCTCTCATACCTGTTGAGATTAAATAAAACAAATTACAAAATACTGCTCCACCTTAGAAGGGACATTTTCTCGGCATACAATAGCATGGCCCTCTGTTCTCAAGACATGATGGAAATAGACGTCTTCATTTGAGGATGTATCACACAAAAAAATGTTAAGGATCCCATCTATGTATTCATCTACTACCCCAACTAATGGCTTCAAACCACACAGCTTCTGGAACTGCAAAATGGCTCTGGATGTCCAACATTCCTGAAATAGAACCAAGATATGAAATTCACATGGTAAAATCAAACATGAATCACATATAGTGAACATATGCAAAAGTGAATTCCCAATGAACTAGAGGGTGTTTTTTTTTGTCTCAAAGAAATGTTTTTATTTCTTATTACATATGTCTCCTTTTTTTCCCCCCTTGACATTCTCCCGGACTCCCCTACCCCGCAGTGTCTTATGTCCATTGGTTATGCTTATATGCATGCATACAAGTCCTTCGGTTGATCTCTTACCCCCCTCCCTCTTCTCTCTTACCCCCAACCCTCCCCAG
>NW_006284340.1:2046680-2050460 GCF_000327345.1 Myotis davidii
TGGTATGAGAGATGTCTGAGATTTTTCTGCCTATTGTTTCATCTAAGATTTTTTGTTTGTTTGTTTCATGACTTACATTTAAGTTTTTTTATCCATTTTGAGTTTCTTCTTGTGTATGGTGTAAGTTGGTGGTCTAGTTTCTTTCTTTTCTTTTCTTTTTTTTTTTTTTTGCATGTACCTGTCCAATTTTCCCAACACCATTTATTGAAGAGACTGTCTTGACTCCATTGTATGTTCTTGCTCCTTTGTCAAATATTAATTGAGCATTTTGGTTTGGGTCAATTTCTAGGTTTTCTATTCTATTCCATTGATCTATATGTCTGTTCTTGTGCCAGTACCAGGCTGTTTTGAGAACAGTGGCTTTGTAATACAGCTTGATATCTGGTGTTGAGATCCCACCTACTCTGTTCTTCTTGAACTAGAGATTTTAATGGACAACACATTTGAGGATATTTATGACTTGTAGATGACAAAAGTCAGAATAAAGAAAAAATCATGAAAAATGTGATCATAGAAAAAATTTTTAAATTTTTATTTGATGAAAGCTTTCATTTTCAGATATGATTCAGTAAGATTACTGGACCAGTCCTCTTATAAAAATAACTAAATATTCTAGATAAAATACTTTAAAAATGTGTTCAAAAATTGAAAAAAAAACTGGTAAGAAAGTAACAAAATTATCAAGCCAAAATTAAAGGGAAAATGGGAATTATTTTTGCCTTAAAGGCATCCACTAATCCAGGCAAATTTGAACTTTAGTTCTGATGCTCTCAAAGGTCAAAGGGAACAAAAATTAAATCCCATGGTAGGGAGTGGAGAGGAGAACTCTCCTTCATTCCCCTGAGTTCCTATAAGAGTACACACTCAGGTTAAGGGGGAAAAGAAATACACCGGTCTCTTTCACATGGATTTGCACCTTGATTTTCACATCACCTGGGTGGTACACAAATCCTCAAGCTGTTCATTTTAATTAACAAGCTTCCAGACTGGTAGTATTCCTAGGTGCACGGCAAAGTGAATAAATCTCTCTGTAGGTAGGCAATCTCAGCCTGTATTATTCAACCATTCTTACGAATAACTTTTCAAAGACAATGAGCAGTACATAAGCAAAGATTAAAAAACATACAAAGAAACAACAAATCACAAGAACAAGAAACAACACAAGTGAAACAAACCTTAAAAAACTTCATATATTTGAGATTCTAGACAAATTATAAAACAACTAAACTTACTCTGCAGAGATTATCTATCTATAATAATAAAAGCGTAATATGCTAATTAGACCAAACGACCTTCTGGGTGAAGCCAGGGCTGTGAGAGCTGAGCCCCTTGCATGAATTTCGTGCATCAGGCCTCTCGTCAATCTACAATAATCGATCTAGCAGAATTAAAGAACTAAGAGAGCTTTAAAAATACAATAAAATTTAAAACCTAATAGGTTAATTTTAATAGTAGGTTAGACAGAATTAAATCAAAAAGTAGAAGGTAACTTGGAAAATAGTACCCAGAATGTAACATGCAAAGCACAGAAACTTGTAAAATACAAAAGAGAGGTTAAAGGACATAGACAATAAACTGAGAATAATTATGGCTCCAGAAAGAGAGAGGCAGAAACAGACCGAGAATATATATATATCTATATTAATATATGTACATACAGTCATATATATGAATTAACATATATATGAATATGGGGAAACCTAATTGAAAAGAAAATGGCTAGGAATTTTCCAGATTTAATGAAAAGTAATAAGGCACAGATAAAAACAAATCCAATGAACCACAAAAGTAGGATAAATAAGAATAAATCTAAACATAAACATACTAAAACTGAAGAACACAAGCAACAAATAGGAAATCTTAAAAACAGCTACGAAAAGGACACTGGCTACAAAAGAACATCCATTAGAATGACAACTGACTTCTCAAATATGATAGGGAAACCAGAAACCAGAGCAATGATATCTTCAAGGCTGTAAAGATATTTACTGCCAAACCTAAAATTCTATACCTAGGGAATATAGCTTTCAAGAATAAACACAAAATTATATTTTCAAGTAAACAGAACTAAGTCCGCCATCATCAAACCCTCAAAAAATGAAATACTAAAGGATCCAGTTCAAACAGAAGGGAGCTATTCCCAGATAAAGGACATGAGTGGTGAGAATAAAGAGCTAAGAAAATGAGAAGTATGTAACTAAATCTACATGGATGTTATTATTTTATGCAGTCAATTTCTTGAGGGGTCAAAAACTATAATATTAACTACACAACAAAAATAGACCAGAAAGCCCTGACTGGTTTGGCTCAGTGGATAGGGCATCGGCCTGCGGACACAAGGGCCCCAGGTTCGATTCTGGTCAAGCGCATGTACCTTGGTTGCGGGCACATCCCCAGTAGGGAGTGTGCAGGAGGCAGCTGATCAATGTTTCTCTCTCATCGATGTTTCTAACTCTCTATCCCTCTCCCTTCATGTAAAAAATCAATGATTTTTAAGTATCTCTTCAAAATAGGGGAAGACAAGGTAAGAAAAAGAAAGACTAGGTAAGCCAGTGATTTTTCAGGGCCTGGGCTCTTCCCAGAACTTGCAAAGTTTAGTAGTGACCTAATAATGTGGGCAGATTGTACACTGATTATAGAATTCACCCTATCTGTGGCTCCCTCCCTTCATGTGTGTTTCCTTTTAACTTCCAGCTGTATGCCAGTCCCAAACAATGTCCTCTAACTCTTCAAACCAGCAAGGCTGGAGATTCGGCTTCCAAGGTTAGACTGCTTTTCTGCCCCCTTTAAATTTTGTCTCTGGGAGTTAGTCCCGCCATGCTATTCTGCCATTATAAATTACATTAACTTTTATCAAAACCATAAAAAAGATAGAAATAAAGTGAAATCCATTCATTTAAAGACACTAGTGACCCAGTGCACGAAATTAGTGCACATTAAAAGGGAATTAGAGGAAATATTTAAATATTGCTATTTGCCCTTTCTCTATACTAGAAGTGTCAGAGATGAAAGAAAATTGGTAAAATGTATATGAAAATCTTCCTCCTGTCAGAGTCTGGGGCGCACCACGGGAACCAGAGTCAAGTCCCCGCCCACCCACATGCGCCTTGAAATCGCAGGAGACCCAGACCCAGCCGGCCCCACCCCCATTTGGCTTTATCCAGATCCAGATGGCCCCACCCCCGTCAAGCCCCGGCGGGAGGGGGGGCGCAGCCTCAGGTTGCCTGGCCCAGCACTGGGGCAGGGGGCATTGCCTGAGGTCCCCCGGTCTGGGCCGGGGCAGGGGGCATGCCTTGAGGTTCCCATCAAGCCCCGCCAGGCAGGGGGCACGGCCTGAGGTCCCTGTCAAACCCTTTTGGACAGGGGGTGTGGCCTGAGGTCCCCCAGCCTGGCGCCAGGGTGGGGGACACGGCCTGAGGTCCCTGTCAAGCCCTGTTGGACAGGGGGTGTGGCCTGAGGTCCCCCAGCCTGGCGCCAGGGTGGGGGACACGGCCTGAGGTCCCCTGTCAAGCCCCACATGGCGGAGGGTGCGGCTTCAGGTCCCCCGACCTGGCACCAAGGTGGGGTGTATGGCCTCAGGTCTTCCATCTCAGCGCCAGGGTGAGGGGTGTGGCCTCATGTCCCCTGTCAAGCCCTGCCAGGCGTGGGGCATGGCCTGAGGTCCCTGATCAAGCCCTGCTGGGCGTGGGGTGCAGCCTCAAGTCCCAGAGCCCAGCACCAGGATGTGGGGCACAGCCTCAGATCCCATGGCCCGGTGTCAGGGTGTGGGGCGCAGCCTCA
>NW_006284340.1:2050888-2067863 GCF_000327345.1 Myotis davidii
TCTGGTGGGGGGGGATTGGCTGTGGGTCCCCCAGCCAGGGTCAAGGGGAGCAGCCTGAGGTCCCCTACCCCAACATGCCAGGCGTGGGGCACGGCCTGAGGTTCCCTGTCAAGCCCCACCAGGCCGGGGGCGCCAACTGAGGTCTCCTGCCCCGGCCCAGCGCCACACAGACTAAGGTCCATGCTGATTGCTCATTAAGGCTCGTTACAGGAACTCGGCTTCTGCTGTGGGCGCAGCCATCGTGTTATGGAATCCCTGACTTCGATGTGGGTGCAGCCATCTTGTGTTACGGAATCCCTGCCTCTGCTGTGGATGCAGCCAACTTGACTGTTATGGTATGACGGTCAATTTGCATATTCCCTCTTTATTAGATAAGACTAGAGGCCAGTTGCATGAAGAGATTTGTGCAATCGGCCTTCCCTTCCCCTGGCTGCCAGCACCAGTTTCCTTCCGGCACCCAGGACCCAAGTCTTCACTCCAGGTGGAGCCTTCAGTCTTCGCTCCACCGCTTTGTGCCTACGTATGAAAATTAACTGCCATCTTTGTTGGGTTAATTTGCATGCTCTCCTGATTGGCTGGTGAGCATAGTGGAGGGATGGTCAATATACATGTTTGTCTATTATTAGATAAGAAGATTTACTGAGCACAAATCATGTTCCAAGCATTGATCTATGCACTGGTGATCTAGTGAACAAGATAATTTCCCTGACCTCAGGAGCTCACACTTTTGTATGTAAACAAATAATACCAGATAGTGTTATGAAGATAAAATAAAGTCACCATGAATGATGGAAGTGGAAAGGTGCACTTTAAATTGGCGGGTCAAGGAAGTCCTTCTTGGGGAAATAATATTTGGGCTTAAAACTGAATGACAAAAAGGAGCCAACCATGAGAATTCTTTGCATAAACTATTCCATTGATCAGAAAGGGCAAATCCCTAAGGCCAGAAGCCCTAAGTTCAGGAAAGAAATAAGAAAACAAAGAGAATCAGTAATGGTAGTGATCTGGCAGATATGAGTGTAATGAACATTGGCTACAAGTGGGTCATGAATTTAGTGCTGAGCTTCATGATATAAGTCAGGGCTACAATGCACCCTTAGAAAACAATCCTGAATATTGACTTGCACAAAAACCATACACTTCATACATTATTTGTAATACTAAAAAATCAGAAGCAGATTGAATGTCTAACAATAAAGGGATACACAGGCCATGATGCACATTTACCTAACAGATTACTGTGAGTCTATTAAAATTGAGAATTATGGTAACATCAACATATTTATGCTATAATGCCAAGTGAAAACACGAATTATGAAATAACAGGACTATTATTTTATGAAACGCTCAAGACTACAAAAATCCTCACCACAACAACCAATAAGCTAACCTGAAAGAAACATACATCAAATTTCTAAATTTAATGTGTTTAGTGGTAAAAGTATACATAATGTTTTTTTCCTTTTTCTTTCCTCTTTACTGTGTTTTTTGGATTAAAAATAATTTTAAAGGGGAAAATCCATGTATATGTAAGCAACTGAAAGACTAATATAGTATAATAATATGTATGATATGTACAACTAAGAGTTCTGCGGGAAAAACATATATAAGGTACATAAATATAACTATTAACAGTTAACAAATTTAACTACCTGGGTGAAAATGCCTCCTGCTCTCATCCCACTACAATCATTTCCCACAAAGATATTACTAGAGAATCTTTAAAAAACATAGATTGACTGTAGCAGTTCCCCATGGATACCCTTTAGCTGCTCCCCAGCATCTAAAGGACAATGTCCAGATTCCTGAACAGGAATATGATATATTCTTAGGTTTCTGTCTATTTCTCTGACCATCATTTGCGATGCCCCAACTCCAGCTCATCCTATTATTACGTTGCCAAACAGAACCACTTCAAACTTCTCCAATTTGAGGTGTTTTGTGCTGTTCTCAATTTGCCTGGAATGTCTTCTCTTTTTTGTCCAGTTATAGTCTTAATCTTCCTTCATAATTGCACTCAAATACCACCTGTATTATGGGGCCTTCCCTAATTACCTTGAACAGAGATGTATATTCTTCCTCATTCACCTCTACCATACACAGCAGAAATTTCTATAGCAAATATGGAACAGTAAAATTATTTTTATCTTTACATCTGTCCTCTATATTTTCTACAATGATTTATTTGAGGGCTTATTCCATGTTTTATTTTTGTATCCTGAGAAACTAAATCTGTTCTTGGCAGCACATGTTTTCTGATTAAGAGGGAAACAAGCAAACATACCTCTACCGGTCTCACCCAAGCCAAAGAACAAGGGATAGCCTGAGCTGGAAGCTTTGTGTAGCAGCATCTGCAATTGATAATCAAATATATTAATATTTAATAATGTTTTTATACTGCATGCTATGGAATTTCTAAGCCATTTCTTGATTTTAGCTATTCGTACCATTTCAGAGTATTTTATTCATGCATTTTTAAATTAATGTCTTATACTTTAAAGCACTCTAAGAAATACTAGTAAAATCATTAAATATAGTTTTTAAAAACCATGCAAATCGGTAGGAAGAGGAAATCTTCATGCTATATAAATGCAACTCTTAGCATAACCCAAAGAAATATTTTCTTAATAGGAGGTTGAAATTCAATCTCATAGTTCAGTCAGATTCACAGTCATGTGAAAAAAGACACAAGAGATTATAATCCAACTGTGAACCTAACTGACCATTTGCCAAGTCTGCACTAAGAAGAAAGAGGGATGGTAAGCAGGGAAGGCTAGAGAGAGGAAGGCAAAAGAAAAAAAGAGGTCTCCTAACCACACACAGCTTTGGCATTGTGATTCAAAAACTGAGTTGTCCTCCTTAAATTTGTTAACTCACTTGAGGAACCTCAAGGAGGACTTCTGAACAGTTCCAATATTTCCAAAGTCCGGGTAGAACACTTCAACTTCCTGTTTCCCAAGAACTCGATGGATAATGACTCGGTACCACCACTTATCCTCAGAAATCTTTACACAACAGAGATGTCCTGGTTGGATAAAATATTCTGGCATGGCATATCGATCAGAAACCAGTTGATTAGAATAACAGCGCCTGTGGAATTCCATAACATGGAAACATAGGAGAAGGACAATTTTTATTAGTGTATCAAGAGCAAGGAAGTCTGGGCAAAAAGCAAAGGAAAACACCCTCATTTTTTTCTGATTTGTTAATGTGTTATTAATACCAATTAGTTTAATTTTCCTTTTTCTTTTCTAAATCCCTTCTCTTCTTCAACAAATATCTTTAAATAGGAAACTCATACACTCATTTTGCCTCACATTCTCTGCTGAAGAATGCAATCTAACTCCATTCCCCAGAACTTCCTAAAATGGACATTGTAAAAATATCAATGGTCTGTTAATTCCCAAATCCAATAGCCTTTCTCCTCAGCTTTCAATATACTTGCTCTCTCTGCAGAATGGCCCTGATCCTTTCCTCTTTCAAATTCTATCCTACTTAGTTTCCAAGACACTCTTTTCTCCTACTACTTCCTTGTCCGTTATTATTCCCTTAGTGGCTCTGTAATTGCCTTAAAAGTTTGGGTTCCCCTGGGGGCTTATCTTTAGGGCGTGTAACATACTAAAAGCTCAGGCTCTGAAACCAGTAACCTGGGTTCACACCCATCATTTACTAGCTGTGTGATGATTTTATCTTTCTGTGCTTCAGCTTACTTGCTGAAGATGGGGATGGGGAATAATAAAGCCTTACTTACAATATGTGGATGTTCAGCAAAATCCAAATATAGTAACACCCAAATATTAACTATTTATTATTACCCCTGCTGTATACCATCTCATCCATTTTTTAAATTTTGGGTTTGTTCTTTTTTACTGCCTCATCCATTTTCATACCTTATACTACTACTGATAAATTGATGATTCTCCATCTTTATGTTTAGACTCTGCATCCCTTCTGCACTTTATTTTTTTTTAATATATTTTATTGATTTTTTACAGAGAGGAAGGGAGAGGGAGAAGGATAGACAGTTAGAAACATCGATGAGAGAGAAACATTGATTCAGCTGCCTCTTGCACGCCCCCTACTGGGGATGTGCCCGCAACCAGGGTACATGCCCTTAACCGAAATCGAACCTGGGACCATTCAGTCCGCAGGCAGACGTTCTATCCGCTGAGCCAAACCGGTTAGGGCCCTTCTGCACTTTAAAACTACTTCCAACTGTATGAAAAAGATGCTAGTTGTTGCCAATTTTCATTCTCCTCTTTTTTTTTTTGTAGGAATAGCATCTCTATTTTTTTAAAAAAGTATTTATCTTCACTAGATGACATGTTTCATTGATTTTTATTTTTAAAAATTATTAATTTTTTATTGATTTCAGAAAGGAAGAGAGAGATAGAAACATCAATGATGAGAGAGAATCACTGATCGGCTGCCTCCTACATGCCCCACACTGGGATTGAGCATGTGCCCTGACCGGGAATTGAACTGAACCGTGACCTCCTGGTTCACTAATCAACGTTCAATCACTGAGCCATGGTGGTCGGGCTGTTTCATTAATTTTTAGAGAGAGAGGGAGAGACAGAGAAACACTGATGTGAGAGAGAAACACTGATCAGCTGCTTCCCATACATGCCTAGGTATGTGTTCTCCAGGGAATTGAGCCCATAACTTTTTGGTGTATGGGATGGCAAGGGAATTGAACTGAACCGTGACTTCCTGGTTCACTAATCAACGCTCAATCACTGAGCCATCGTGGTCGGGCTGTTTCATTAATTTTTAGAGAGAGAGGGAGAGACAGAGAAACACTGATGTGAGAGAGAAACACTGATCAGCTGCTTCCCATACATGCCTAGGTATGTGTTCTCCAGGGAATTGAGCCCATAACTTTTTGGTGTATGGGATGGCATTCCAACCAACCGAGTCACCTGGCCAGGCAATAGAATCCCTATTTTTAATTGATTTCCCAGGCTTCCTTACATCTAAATGTGGCTATGTGAATACTAAGTTCTGGACAATGAGATGTGAGATTGTGAATTAATGTGTATTTTACCACAATTTTTTAAAAAAGTTAAGTGTGAAAATTGAAAACCAGTGTAATTCAAAGAAAAAGGGATGTCTCCAACCCTCTACCTCCCCCACTCCTCCTTCCTACTGGCTGGAATGAGGATCTGGTGGTGAGCTACATCCTGGACCATGTGGGTGGGCCAATATATTATCTTGGGCAGCAAGACAGAAAACACTGTTTTCTCTAACACCTGGAGCTATCCTACCGGCATGTATTACTTATACATGAACTATTATGGGAAGAAGAAATAAACTTTTATCTTCATGCTACTACAGCTAACTTATGTCTTTGTAACACTGGCTAAATCCTAATCCTAATATTACCCACTGAACATTACCAATTCAGTGTCTCATGATCACCTTAGATTCACTATCTGTAAACTTCTAACTTCCAAGCCCAGCTGAAACCTACCTAATCTCTAAAGTCAGCACAGTTTTCATATTTTCCTTTTCTCTCATCCTTTTCAACCACATTCTTGTCATCAAGACTTGACAATTCTACTTTCCTAATTTCTCTCCTCCTTTCCACGCTCTCTCTCACCAACACTAGCCTGTAACGGATCTTCTCCCCTTCACTCCATCCATCCTCCACACTGCGACTAGACTTAGCCTTCTGAAATACAAACCTGATGTTCTTTCTTTCTTAAAACCTTTAGAGGTTCCTCGCTGTATACAGAAGAAATAAAACTCCCTTCCCATAGTGTCCATACTCTAGTTCTTCCCTAGCCGTCCAGTCATTGTCCCCCCAACCTCACCCAGTGGTGACTTCCATTCCCTTTGTTGTTCTCAGAGCACAGGGCTCACTCCTTTGTAATGTTGGCCTTGGTGCCAGTGACTGGACCTGCACCCATCCACTCACACCTCCTTGTCTGGAAAATTGTTACTTATATTTGAGGCCTAGCTCAAGTGAATCCTTATGAAGGTCTCCTCCACCTTGCCCAGGCACAAGTTCTGCCTCACACAATATCCCCCTCATCCCTCAACTTTTTTCCTAGGTAATCATAGTGTCACAAAGGCAAAGACCATGACCATCTTCTCCTTGTACAGCCAGTGCCTCAACATCCCAACACCAAGCAACATCAGATACAGTATTAATAATAATAGCAGCCAACATTTGAGCTAGACTCTATTCTAAGTACTTCCACATTCACAACTCGGTGAGTTAAGTACTATCATTATCCCTATTTTGTAGATTAGAAGATCAGACCCAGAGAAGTAAAGTAACTTCAAAGTCACAGAGCCAATAAGTGTGCTTTAAAATATAGGCACACTAAAATGGACTATACAAGAATATATTTACCAGTGGTTATTATGTGACTTACATTATTTCAGGTATTCTTGGTGGGACAAGTATATAATGTAAAATTAGAAAAAAACATAAAGTGCTTTTGAAGAGAGACGAAATATGTAACAAAAAAACACACTTGTATGTGACACTAATATAAAAATTAGACATTATTATTCATGAATAAATCTTAAGTGATTGAAAATGTATACATCTACATGGTGTTTATCAATAACGAACATCATTTTTCAGTAGAGAGAAGAGATAACTTAGAGTAGTAGTTCTCCAAGTATAGTTCATGAACCCCTGGAATCCTGTTAATATCCTTCAGGAAGTCCATAAGAGCAACGCTATTTTAGTATTATTATGAAAATAGTTATTTTCCCTTTTCACTGTGTTAATATCTCAACCAAAACAACATATCTCAAAACAGAAGCAGATATTAAAAAATCCAAGTTTCTTCTCTTAAGCTAGATATTAAAGAGATCTGCAAAAAAATGTAAACCATGCCACTCTTCTAATTTACAAAAATATTTTCAAAAAATGTTATTTATATTCACACAATTGGATTTACTGAATTTTTAAACAAAAGATATTTTTAAAATCTTGTCATTTTAATTTCTATATGATAAATATCAATAAACGAAAGCTCTCATGGGTCCTTAATTTTTAAGAGTCCTGAAGCCAAAAGATGCGAGAAGTGCTGATTTAGAATGAGATACACTAAAAACAAGAGACTCCTACCGCATTTCAATCATCATGTCTTCAAGTAACTCTGACGAATCCCTGCTATAGATCTGGATGTAGAATTGACTAGGAGAGATGATATTCTCCACAAAGACTCCCACGAGGGTACTGGTATCTAATGGCGGCAGTCTGCATAATTTCTTGTCCCAGGCAGCATCTGGTGGGATATCATGATTTGCCATTGCCTGACTGAGCTGTGATTTATCAATTTCTACTTGCTACAAGTTAAAAAAGAAATCAAAGAAGCCACAATAAATCTTCAGGTGACATTTCAAACTTCATGACAACATTTCTCCAAGTATATTTCATGAATTACCTTTATCAGAATCACCTAGGAAATTACAAAAATGCAGATTCTTGGGCTTTAGTCCACACTTAATAATTCAGAATACCTGGAAGTGGGGCCCACAAGTATGCATTAAAAATAATTCCTTGGGTGATTCTTACCTATGGTAAAATATGAAAACCTACTGCCTTATGATATTAGTTAAAGAGTTAAAAGTGTATTGCTCAACTACCCTATACAACACTAAACATGGTACTTCAAATATTCAGGTTGATTCTCATCTTACCCAACCTTACCAACAAAGGTAACCTGAAAGAATAGATTAAATTTCAAACTAGTCTTATAATAAAAAATAGGGTTTCTCAAACACTCATTCTAAAATATATTAGTTTCCTTTAGGCCTTCCTATTGTCCTCTAGAAAACACAGCAGACTCTCCTAAAACAATGTTTTCCTCCCATGAAAGAAGGAGGGATAGAGGGTAGAAAGGAAGGAGCATAAGTAATTAATTCCTTAATAACAACAGAATAAGTAATAGGAGATGAGAACACAAAAGGGGAAAATTTGTGTGGAGATGTAATGAAGGAGAAAAAAGAAAAGCTCCCTATAACTGAGTATAGGTTGGGGTAGTCTGCAGCAGCTGTTGAGGCATACAGCTAACACAAAGCTCCTCAAGTCTTCCCTTCTAAACCAGTCCAGGGTTTTCAAGCTTACATTTTGAAAAACCTGGACAGAGAATCAGCAATGTCATCTTAAGAGAACTGTCATATCTTCAAAGCCATCTGAAAACTTGAAAATGAGACTTGAGGGAAAGCTAGTAAAAAAAAAAAAAAGATTGAAAACCAGAATAAATGCTGCATAAAGTGACTTTAGACCAAAGCTCTAGTCTCTTCCAAGAAATCAAATACCCAGAAATAAGACTTTCTAAAGCAGAATTTTGGTTTAAGGAAGCAGTCATCCAGTTACCCTCCATAATGCTGACTCTCCAGTGCACAAGTCTGAAAACCTCACTCACCAGCTGTAAAGGCTTCACCACCAGGTTAGGCTTCTTGTAAATTCTCTGTTCTGGCTCTTTATGATTTTTAAAAGACCAAATCCATGGGGTTTCCTTAATGGTAGCAGTAGGCAATGCATTTCTAGGGGGACTGGAGACAAAAGTTTTGGCTTCTATTTTCTTATCTGATTGAACTAAATATGAACTTCTTACTGATGAAACAGCTCCATCTGCAATGACCAATAGAGTAGCTTAAGTATATCTGTTAAAATATTTTTATAACTGCTATTAAGCACATCCTATGTGCCAGGCACTGGGTAGATAGTGCTGAATAAGAGATATGAACCTGTCTTTGCAGAACTTTTCAGTATGGAGACATATAAGGGAAGTTCTAGATGGTAACAAATCTCAATTATGTTGGGGAAAGAGGTTAATTCTGATAAGGCTTCTTAAACTTTGGTGGAAGGTTTTTTAACTTTCAACATTTTTATTTCAATTTATTTCTCCTTCAACTTTAGCAGTGAACATTCGTTGTTGCTTCATGTAGCATGTCTGTGACTACTTAGTAGTCCATAATACAATGCCTTAATTTTTAGGGAATTCCCAAATCAATCACATATTTTGTTGAAATTTACATGTATATGATGACTACAGGAGTTTGGCACATTAAAACAGACCCCAGATACATCTAAAACCATAGTGGCTCCTAAAATATAAAATAAGTGCACAAATAAATACAATATTTATCACTGTAGTTTTTCATAATTGACATGTCCATTAATAGGAGATTAGTTAAGTGAATTATAATATAGTCACATAAAAGAATTATATGTAGTTAAAAAGAATGAAATCAACCTGTATATGCTGACATGGGAAAACATTCACAATATATGAAGCATAAAAAACAAGGACTAATAAAATATTTATATATATTGTCTTGTGTAGGAAAAGTTTACATACATTATATAACTACTAGAGGCCCAATGCACAAAATTCATGCAAGAGTAGGCCTTCCTTCCCCCGGTTGCTGGCACCAGCTTCCCACCAGCACCGGCTTCCCTCTGGCACCCGGGCTTCCCTCCGGCTGCCGGCAGGCACCCGGGACCCAGGCTTCTCTCACAGCCCAGGCTTCGTCCAGAAGGTCGTCCGGTCTAATGAGCATAATACGCTTATATTATTAGAGAGAGGCCGGGTGCACAAATTCGTGCATGGGTAGGGTTCGGCTGGGCCAACCCAATCAGGGCCGATTGGGTCAGGCTGGTTTGGTGGAGGGGCCGTGGGCAGTTGGCCAGGAGGCCCCGCCCCCTGGTTGAACTCCTGGTTGAAGGGACAATTTGCATATTAGCCTTTTATTATACAGGATGTTATACAGAAGAAGTCCATAAGTAGACCCTCTAAAACTACTAACATTAGTTACCACCTCTGCATTGTTGGAAATGTTTAACGAAGCAAACATTATTTTTGTAATATTTTCAAAATCTAGCTATGCTTACATATACATTGAAAAAAGTCTGGCCCTACCTGGTTTGGCTCAGTGGCTAGAGCTTCAGACCGAAGACTGAAGGTTCTTGGGTTCGATTCCGGTGAAGTGCACAGCCTGTCAGGGCACATTCGGGAGGCAAGCAATTGATGTTGTCTCTCTCACATTGATGTTTCTCTCTCTCTCTCTCTCTCTCTCTCTCGCTCTCGCGAGAAACATTGACACTTTGGAAAAAAAATAGCTATCCATTGAAAACTGGTAAAATCAGAGTAGACTCTGAAGTTCAGTTAATGTAATGTACCAATGCTAATTTATTAGTTTTAATAAATGTATCATGGTAATGTAAGATGTTGCTATTAGGAGACACTGGATGAAGGGCATATGGGAACCCTGTACCCTTCCACACTCTAAAATCCAATGGAAAAAATATCCTCAGATGAGTATTAATAAAAAACAACAAAAAGGTATGGAAGCCTACACAAAAATTCTAATAGCATTTTTGTGGGGGTAAAATGATGAGAAATGTTCACTTTCAACTTTCTACTCATCTGTGCTATTTGAATTTTTTTAGAATGAACATGGGTTATTTTAATCAGAAAAATACACAAAGAAACATTGATACTTTGGGGAAAAAATAGCTATCCATTGAAAACTGGTAAAATCAGAGTAAACTCCGAAGTTCCGTTAATGTAATGTACCAATGCTAATGTATTAGTTCTAATAAATGTATCATGGCAATGTAAGATGTTGCTATTAGAAGACACTGGATGAAGGGCATATGGGAACCCTGTACTATCGTTGCAACTTTTCTGTAAACCTAAAATTATCACAAAATAAAATGTTCATTTTTTGAGAAGCACAAGTGCTGGATGCCAAGGCACACCCATTTATTCTGAATTTCCATGTATTTCTTTTTTTAAAAAAAATAAGTTAATTGATTTTAGAGATAGAAGCAGAGAGAGGGAGAGAAAAACATCAACATCTATTGGCTACTGGGGATTGAGCCTGCAACCCCAAATCGAACCGGTGCCCTTTTGGAGCAGGGGCTGATGCTCAACTACTAAAGCCACATCAGGTGGGCTGAATCGCCATGTATTTCTAAATAGCTTTTGCTATACAGCCAGAGTTAAGAACTACCTAGTGCTTCCCCATCAGATCACTGTTTCAAAAACCGTTTTCTTCAGAATCATCCAAAAATCGGGACAATGAAGAAAGTAAATTTTTTAAAAATCAGATAATCTTGAATAGTAAAACAGGCTAGCCTATTATAACAAATATCATCAGAAATAAGGTCATTATATATAAAACATTTTCAAGGCTAATGCGTGATCTGCTTGGTTATAACAAAGAATCTTACACATACAAATAATGCTCCCGTTTTCCTTGTCCTTACAGGAACAACTAAAAATCAGGTTTGCTTCATATTGTAATTAAACTCACCACGTGGTAGAGGCTTCATATCAGCATCAAACACCAGTAAGTCTTGCTCTCCTTCCCTGAACTCCACATGGAGAATGTCACTAAGAGCTCCAACGAGTTCTATCACATTTAAGAAGCCCAATTTTTTTGGTGAAAGTTGTTCTCTAAAAATTAACTGTTATAAATACATACACACACACATACAAAAAAAAACAAACAGGAACAACATGAAACAGCAATGTTAGATAACAGGAATATAATATCTACAGATACCTTCGACAGTGCTTTAATTTGGATTTAGCCAAGCTAAATCTGTAAGGATCAGTGAACTCAGGTACGACAGTAAAGGCTTGCTTCCATACAAGTCTAATACAAACCAAGAGACCTATATAATCCCTCACTATAAAACTTATAGGCCAATTATGAATATCCCAAGAAATAAAGAATTGGTTGAGGACACAGGAAGGGTGGTGGTGAATAGTAATACAGGCTAGCGGCTAGTATCTTTACTTCTTTGTACCTTGCATATGTATTATGGTTTCTTTCCCTTTTATGTTCATTAGTTACTTTAATAGTTTCTCTACCTTCTCTGTAGGTACCTAGTACTATGAAAATGCAATTCAGTAAGCAAAAGGCTAGTTTACAAAGAATTTTTAAATATAAATTCTTTAAATAAATGATATTCAAATGTCTCAGAAAGGTACAGAGCAAAAACAGTCTCCATCCCACTCCCATGCACCAGTCACCCAAGAGATCACCTCCTGGGATGTAACCCTTTTCACCAGTTTCTTGTGCAATTTATATTACCCAATTTTATTATATATATTGTCTGTGAATTTTTGGTTTTGCTATCTGGTTTCTCTCTTCATCTTTATGTGGAGCTGCAGGAAGATCCCACGACTACACTGCTGATACATGATCTTCTCTTCAATTAGCAATCTCATAAAGGATGTTGAAAGAATGGCAGAGTGTTGACCAGGTATTTCAAGAGAAAATAAATCATACAGGTAGCTTTTATATCATGTTGGATAAAATAAAGAGAAGGGTTGGCAGGTGTTTCTAGAATTTAGAATAAAAGTTAAATTAAATCTATACTCACTATATATTTATAATCATAAAATTGAATTTCTGCCTAAGTCTATTTATTAAGAAAGACAAAGAGCTTCTGAAACATTAAACGACTTATTTTAATTTCTCCTTAACCTTTGTAATCTTAACACCCTGAACTTTTATTACACGAAGTACATTTGCTAAAATGTTTGTGGTAGAAAACTACTCACTCTGAGCTGTGAGTCTGGCACAGGAGGTTGATTTTTACCCATAAATTTTATATTACTCTCTGACTTTATTCTGTAATTTCACTGATAAGTGACTTTACTTGTTAATCCAAAACACATCAGAGCCTTTGTTTTAGCTTCTCCCATTGGCCTACTTGAAAAACACTTTTTGGTTCTAGAAGATACATTTCTTTAAAACAAGATGAATTTAAATTTCCTCCATCTCTATCCTGAGGGATGATATGTATTTTTTATAAGTTTTCTTCTGTTAACATTTACTGAATAATTACTATATGGCAGGCACCGATCTAAGTACTTTATTTTTAAGTCATTTAAACTTCACCAAACTATAGCATTAGGTAATATTATCCTGACTTGACATATCATCCATAACATAGCACAAAGCGATGTATCTTACCCATTATGCTATAGTATCTTGCAATATCTGTATTCATATCTATAAATATATGTCAGTTTTTATGGCATGGTAGTTAAAAGGTAGGATTCTGAAACCAGACTGCCTGAGGTTCAAATTTTGACTCCTCCATACTCGCTATCTGGCCCTTAGGCAAGTTACTTCTTTGTGCTTCAGTTTGTTGTAAAAATCTAATGAAAGACATTCAGAACAGAGTGCTGCACACAGCTAACATATGTATAGGTCTTAACCATTTTTTAAAATTGGCTATATGGCAGTATCTGAACTATCATACTTCAACTTGATTTTTTTTCACCAAACATGATGGTTCCAAAAATGTTCCAGGTTTCAGAACAAATCTACTTCATTTATTTTATCTACTACATATTATTGCATTGTATAAATGTCAATCCAAATTTATTTATCCATTCTCCTATTGATGGTCATGTAATCTGTTTCCAATTTTTTTACTATACTGCAACGTGCACGCCTTATGAATGTCTTCATGTGCACGTGTGTAAGTTTTCTCTAAAGTGCGTGTGCAGAGTATAGCTGTTGGATCAGTGGGGTGTGTATCTTAAGCTTTATTTGGTACTGCCAAAACGCTCTCCAAAGGGGATTTGTCACACAAGCAGCATAGAGGTATTTTGTATCTCTACAACCTCTCTGCTACTTGGTATTATCAGATATGAAAAATAACATTTTTTCTAATAATATTGTAACAATAAACGGTAAAACTATCCTTCCTATGCATCATGAATTATTTATTAAAAATCATATTCTTAACTCTTTTAGTAAAGAAAAGGACATCAGAAATAAAAAAAAGATGTTTACGTTCTAGAGCATAGCCTTGGAGGGTCCAAGTAGCAGCAACAAAATTTCTATCCATCAGGAAAACATAAGCTATAAAAAAACCATGGCTGATGAAAAAGGAAACACTCACCTCAAACTCCCTAAGCAGTTTAGAAATAAGTAAACCCTCTGGAAACCTGGACACAACCTAATAAATAGAAAATGAAATATAATATGAATGGTTACCATTGGAGTGTTGGGTGATAAAATATAAGACAGTATAAATGTAAATATTACCAAAGATAAAAGCAGCATGTTACTGAGTGAATGAAATAGTCACTCAGTAACATTTTTTTCAGTTTCCAGTTTTAAAAAACATTGGGTCAACAAAAAGCAGTGACTTCCAACATTTCCAGAGTTGAGGAATCATTCTTGCACAACATTGCAATTCCACAGCTCTCCACAAATTCCTATCAGTTCTTTAGCTTAGATAGCATACCATTAGTTCACATTTTTTAAAAATCTAAAAAAAAAATTCTATAGCATAAGTTCAAGCATTTTAAATGGTAGAAAATAAATACAATGATCATTATAAAAAAACTTGGAAAAATACAGTACAGAGAAAATATCCAGTTAGCCATTATTGTCTATGTATACATAAAATACCTATATTTAACATAAAATAGGTCATTATTTCTATAATCAGTTTTTAAATTTCAAACCAAACACATTTTACCATGTCAGTAAATATGCATCAACATGTTTTCGGCTATAATCAGTTTTTAATATCAAACCAAACACATCTTACCATGTCAGTAAATATGCATCAACATGTTTCTGGCTTGAGTTTTCAAAATATTCAACATACTTAAATTTGTTTGCTCAATCCCCTAGAGCTATTTCCTATTTTTCATAACCACAAACACTGAAGTAATTATCCTTTAGTTGCACCTTATGCACTTGTCCAGTTATTTTTTTAGGATAAATTCCTAGAAATGGATTTAGTCTATCCCAATAAAGTATAAAAAGTTTTGCACTGGCCATGGCCAGGTAGCTCAGTTGGTAAGTGTTGTCCTGATACTCCAAGATTTCGGGTTTGATCCCCAGTCAGGGCATATACAAGAATCAATCAATGAATGCTGAAGTAAGTGGAAGAGCAAATCAATGTCTCTCTCTCTCTCTCTCTCTATATATATATATATCTTTCATCTCTCTCCTAAAAAATCAATAAAATTTTTTAAAGCTTTGGATTTTCCTAGATTTTTCAAGATACTATATATTTTATTTAAATTTTTAATTCAAGTTTCAGAAAAATGCAAAGTAGAAATGATTATAAAATCCTATGGTTGAGAGATAGTTGTTGATGCATTTCAGAAACCAACTTATGCAAAGACATATTCACATTATTTATGATTACATTAAAGGATAACACTAAACAGGTCACTCTATAAAATCTGTTTTTAGAGTCCAACAATATGTCAAGGAGATAATTCCATGTAAATTAATTGAGATACACATAAAAACTTTCTTATGAGCCACATGATATTCCCTGGTTTGGGTGGATAATTTAACCAATCCTTTATCAATGAATGCTTACTATTTCTCTAATATTTTGTTACCATAACAAAGTCATATTGAACAAATGTCCAAACAAGAAGACAGGGCCTCAATGCCCGAAAGTTTTTGCATTTCTCCTAGTAAAATCACACGCTCAAATGAAAGTAAGGCAGAAAGAGTCACAATGGCACTCTGATTATTCAAATTACAATTAACAGCTACCACCAAAATTTTAGGTGTACAAAGAACTTTTACAAGTTAATAAGGAGAAACAATAAATTAGGCCAAAGACGTAAGAAATATAAATGACTACTAAGTATATGAAAACATGCTCAATGTAAAAATCAAGAGATGTAAGTTAAAACAACATAATTAGACAGTAACATTTCACTGTCAGTAGGAGTGAAAATCTGTTCAAACCTTTTAGAGGGAAAAGTAGTAATATTTATCAAACTTAATCAATACCTCTGTCAATTCTACTTCTAGACAAATGTTCAGACATTAACTACAGCATTTTTTAATAGCCAAGGCTAGAAATAACCCAAATGTTAATCAATAACAAATTTCATTAAGTGAAATATTGTATACCAACATGATGGGATACCATACACAATTTAGAATAATATTTGACATATATAGAAAACTGGTATTGGAAAGAACTTGATAATGTTCATTAGGGTAAGGGGAAGAAAACTGGAAAGAGAGCACATTTATGAAGGAACTTAACATTTCCTAAAGAATTTTTAAAAAAATTTTAAGACTCTGTAATTTATTTAGTTTTTTTCTGATCTTAAATGAATAGCCACTCCACTTGCAATATCTTTTGAAAAGATCAGGCATAAATATAAATATAAAACAAATACTTTAAGCAAATTAACTTGGCCACAAATGATATCTAATTGTATAATCAAGTATTCTTACCCATTTTCCAGAAGCAGAAAATACTTACAAATTTTATTTTATGCTTTAGTTCTGGATTAATAGTCCCACCAGGTCCAATCTGTGCAATAACTGATTTGAAGGTGTTCTCCAACTATGAAAAAGAAATAAAAGTTCAAGTTATAGTAAAAAAAAAAGTCAAAGATGAATCTGAATAATATGCAAAGGAAATATCTATCAAAGGAAATGTATTTCAATCAAATGGATAAAAAACTGTTCTCAAGAGTCACTGTAACATTTCATACTACAAAATACATTTAGAGTAGATAAAATATTTATTAAAATTAAATAGTCTTAAACTTTCCAGAGAATTAACATTCTCTATAACAATTAGATTCTAGAGTCTTCAATTACTCAATCCCACACTCTTACCCAGAAAAAAATTTTGTTACCAATTTTCTTCTCTTTATAAAAGTATTCAATGCTTATTAAACACACACTTAGTGTTTGCCTAATGCAGGGAAGAGATGGGATGGTGAAAGGTCCCTGGGAGGCAGGATTCAGTGTGAGCCAGGGCACTGGTGGAATGACTGGCCATAAAGGGCAGAAGGAAAAGCTCTTCTGTTGAGAAATAGAAATGAAGGAGGAAAGAACCAAGAGGGATGCAGAAAGATCTGTGGATGTGGGGTCAGAAAATAGAGTTACTATCTAGTGTATTCTGAGTTTAGAAGCAAGGCTCCCTAAGGAAAGAGGGAAAGGGGAGGAAATTCACAAAGTTGAGCAA
>NW_006284340.1:2068082-2069476 GCF_000327345.1 Myotis davidii
AACTAGGGTGCTAAGAGAGTAATAGAAACAGGAGGTAATACAAAGGTGCAACCCACAGAAATTAGGAAAGAATACAATGGAGAAGGAATTGCTGATCCTACAGGGATGAGTAAGAGACCAAGGAAAAAGACTCAGAGACCTCAAGTTTTGTGCAGAAAGCTAAAGGACCTTGGACATAAAGGTAGGTTATTGCTGTTTTTTACTCAATTTCAAGAATTTGGGAATCGGGGGAGTAAATGGAAGGACACTGAATACAAATGTGATTCGTTTCTATGAAGAATGGCTTGTAACAGGGTCAGCAAACAAGGACCCATGGGTCAAAACTGGCCCACCATTTGTCTTTGCATAGTCCATGAACTAAGAATGGTTTTGACATTTTTAAATGGTTGGGGGGTGGGGGGGAAGTAAAAAAGAATATTTTGTGACACATGAAAATGATACAAAATTCCAATTTCAGTATCCATCAATAAAGTTTTATTGGAACACAGACTCACTCACTATTGTCCAAAGTTATTTCAGCACTACAAGGCCAGAGTTGGATAATTACAACAGAGACAATTTGGCCCTCAAAGCCTCAACTATGTACTATGTGGCCTTTTAGAGAAAATATTTTCCAAGCCTGGTTTCAAGATGTCAAAATGATGGGCTCTTACTAGGAAAAGAATGCTTCTCAAGAAGATGAATATGGTTTTTTGCCTCAAATTAAGAGACTTAAAATGAATGGAGTGAGGGAGATTTTTTAAAGTCCAGGTAATCTTGAGGATATCTATAATTAGAGGGTAGAAGTTATAATGTGGGGGAAAGTAAGAACGGGAGGTGATCAGTGATCGACATAAGGAAAGTAATCAAGAGGGTCCCCAATTTCACAATGCCCATATACAAAGAATGGGCAATAAGTCAAATGAACAAAAGATTACAACACAGGGGCATAAGTAAAGATGTAAATTGACTCTCCCCCACCCGCCTCCAAAGCCCTATTCAGATAGGAACCTACAGGATCAGAGAAAAGGCAGAAAAGAGCTTTGAATCAAAGATATATATTCCTCAGAAAAACAGATAAAAATTAATAGGCAATTGATAAAAATTAACACTAAATAGATAATAAAAGCATAAAGTTTAACCTCTAATAATCAGACAGTAATAGTTATTTACCAATCAAATTGGAAAATTATTTTTACAAAAGAAATATGCACTTTCACTCTTTAATATTTTTTTCTGAAATTTTCAATCAGTAAATAAATTTAGAAAATAAAAATGAGAACTTTACATACTGAAAAAGGACAAAGGAAAATTATTTATAAACATTATGGTGTATTTGAAAAACCTATGAGCAAATGATTAAACAAGTTCAAAGTTCAGTAAGGTGGCCAGTTTCAAAATAATATTTCAAAAAA
>NW_006284340.1:2069705-2070020 GCF_000327345.1 Myotis davidii
TTCTAAAAGAAAACATAGGAGAACATTTTGTAACTTTGTATTAAGCAAAGATCTATTATGTAGGCAAGAATCAAAAGAAAAATGTAAATTCAATTTCATCAAAAATACAGACTTTTCCACAAAAATCAGATTAAAGAAATGAAGAGACAAGCATAAACCAAAGAAAATATTTCTCTGATAAAGGACTATGTCTAGATTATATAAATAATTCTTCCAACTCAATACAAAGACTACTTAATTTTTCAGATTGAGCAAAAATATGAATAGACCCTTCAAAGAAGATATACAAATGGAAAATACTCGTATAAAAATATG
>NW_006284340.1:2071494-2074586 GCF_000327345.1 Myotis davidii
ATTTCAAATCTTCATATCAATTTAGGTTAACTTAAACCAGCGGTTCTCAACCTGTGGGTTGCAACCCCTCTGGGGGTCGAACGACCCTCTCACAGGGGTCGCCTAAGACCATCCTGCATATCAGATATTTACATTACGATTCATAACAGTAGCAAAATTACAGTTATGAAGTAGCAATAAAAATAATTTTATGGTTGGGGGTCACCACAACAGGAGGAACTGTATTAAAGGGTCGCGGCATTAGGAAGGTTGAGAACCACTGGTCTAGAGAAACACTATACAAATGATTATACTGGTTTCTGAGCCTTTGAGAATGACAGTGATTGGAAAGGAAAAACAATGAAGGAGCAATAATAAGAACTGGGTGTCTAACCTGGCTCTACCACTTTTCCAACCATGTGACTTTGGAAAAGTCATTTGGCTTTCCTGAGCTTTGATATCTTTATCTGTAAGACAGGGATACTCATACTACTTGTCTATGATATAGCAATGACAACCCAAGGTCAAATGCTATACAAATAAGGTGGTTATCATTACACTACATAAATTAATGCAGTGCCTGCTATGCCATCAAAGATCAATGATGGCAAAGATCAGATGGCAAATACTACCTAACTAGTATGATTTTTAAAACTTCATTTTCCATGTTTCATCTTCTTTACGTGAACACATAGAACTAATACTCACTTACAGTGATAGAGCTAATTTTGTGTTCTTATAATAGACTAGAGGCCCAATGCATGAAATCTGTGCAAGAGTAGGCCTTCCTTCCCCCAGCTGCTAGTACCGGCTTCTCTCTGGCACCCAGGACCCGGGCTTTCCTCTGGCCCTGGCTTCATCCGGAAGGATGTCTGGTCTAATTAGCATATTACCCTTTTATTATTATAGATACTACTTCTTATGACCTTACTAAATGCCAGGCACTTTATAGACCTCATCTCATTTCATCCTCAGCACAATTCCAAGGTGCAAGTATTATTACTTCTAGAGATGAGGAAACTAATGCTTAGATGTTTTAAGTAACATGCTCGACATCACCCAGCTAGTGAATGACAGCCAACATTTAACTTCAACAAATCGGTGGAGCTTAGCCATTACATGCCTCTTTCTGTGTCACGAGTGCTCCGAAATTTGTTCATCCACAATAGTTACCAATGCTAACGTGCTTACCTGCGGGCCACCCTCCCTGCTTTTCTTCTGATACGCTCTTCTTTAACATCAACAAAGACCCTGCTCTGGTCTGCTCTACAGAAATAACATCCGAAGCCGCGTTCAGCACTTCAAACATGGACAGGAACCCATACTGCATGTACTGGAATGATCGTCCAAATCGCTTGGCAAATGCCTTTTCGAAATCAGACAGGAGAACAGGAGATAATGCCAGCAGGTCCTTCAACTCACTCTTCACAACAGCTGGAAGGATAGGGGGCACCCTTCCTCGGTAAGGTACTCGGTGGTGAAAGCTTGGCCCAGAGCAAACACTGGCCCTTCCCTTCTGCATGGAGTTTCGAACCTTATGACTGCTCCTTTGTTTTGCAACTAAACTTGCGATTCCTCTGGTGGATTCATCTGGAATGGCTGAAGAGATGAACAAAGAAATCATATGTAGGTGAAAACTTACTCCCTTCATTATCCTTTGTATCTGTGGTTGTATAGTCATTTTTTTTTAACTCTCCGTGTAGATGTGTCTCTGGATAACATGATAAATATGAACCCCTGGTTCTTTTATTTTTTGCATTTTGGACAACAGCTTATTAGTTCCTCTACCAGAGGATGAAGAGAGAAAGGTAAAATCCAGTATGTCATTATTACTGCTAATTGGCTCCTTGAAAGGTTTGAAAATCTTGAGATGAACAACAAACTTCCCCTCGATTTTGTATGTGTGTGTGTGTGTGCGCGCTATGTGGAATTAAAAAATATGATTTTATAATTTAAAAAAAGTCCCATTGCTTCTCCCAACGAAAGGGGCCATCATCTGAAATCATATGCAAAAATGCAGTTTTTGTCAATGTACATTTTTTTTTGGGGGGGGGGGTTCTTAATTTTGTGAAAGCTCTAACTTAGCCCACAACCTCAAAGGTAGCTGCCTATGATCACCTCCTTCCTAACCCCCCACTCCCACCCCAAATGAAAACACCCTGCCTAAGATGCAGGATAACGGCTAAAACTTTACGACGTGGTTACTGATTACAAAGTTTACCTTTCAGTATGACAGTCCCATCCCCGCAGGGGCAGACACTGACAACATCAGGCATGTCCAACACCAGCTCCATGGTGGACCGGTACCCAAGGACTCGCAGGGGCAAGTGGTTGCCAACCATCAACAGGTACTCCTTTTCCAGCTGCTGTGGGGTCAAACCGTCTTTGGTGGAAATGAGAAGCGACCTTATCTCTTTCCTCAGGCATTCCAGAATGCGCTCCTGCTCAGACATGGCACCCTTAGGGATTTAAGCCAGAAACACGGCACTTAAGCTTAAAACGACCAGTAAGTGAAATACAAACAAGGGAGTTTTAAAAGTGTTGAAGGCAGCCCTGACCGGTTTGGCTCGGTGGCTAGAGCATCGGCCTGTGGACTCAAGGGTCCCAGGTTCGATTCCGGTCAGGGGCATGTACCTTGGTTGCGGGCACATCCCCAGTAGGAGGTGTGCAGGAGGCAGCTGATCCATGTGTCTCTCTCATCGATGTTTCTAACTCTCTATCCCTCTCCCTTCCTCTCTGTAAAAAATCAATAAAATATATATATTTTTTAAAAAATGTCGAAGGCAGAGGCAACATCATGGGACGCCTCTGAAACTTGCGCTTCGCCAAGCCAGGACCCCCCCTCCCCCACCCGCAACTCAAACTCAAAGTCTCAATAAACCTCCAACAGGGTTGATTTCACCCACGTGTGTCTCCAGGAATCTCTGCCAGTGGCCCCTGTGTGCGAGGTCCCGAGTTCTGCAGCCTTAACTCGGGTCTCCCTAGAGTCCCTCCACTCGGAATGGACGCTGGGAACCAGGACTGGGAACGAGGCCCACGCCACGCCGCCTGCCCTCGGGATAAAGACACTCTCACCCCGGACACTTTCTCCAGCCCAGACCCTCCAGGGGCTC
>NW_006284340.1:2074868-2081732 GCF_000327345.1 Myotis davidii
GGCCTACCTTCTTGGACGTGGTTGCTAGATGCAAGGTGGGGATGAGAACCTCTCCAACCGCCGCCGTCCTGTC
This sequence comes from Myotis davidii, assembly GCF_000327345.1. NCBI lineage: Eukaryota > Metazoa > Chordata > Mammalia > Chiroptera > Vespertilionidae > Myotis > Myotis davidii. Next base: position 2,074,942 of record NW_006284340.1, read on the forward strand.
CTGGGGCCGGGCAGCCGGGAGGAGAAGGTGCAGAGGTTCTAACCCTGGGTGGGCCTCAGAATCACTGGTGGGGCTTGTTTAAGAGGGGCGGGAGTGCGGGGTCGGGGGGGCGGGATGTGCGGGGAAGATGTCCGGGTCTGATCAGCAGATGCTGATTCAGTGGGTGCAGGTCTGTTAGGGATAATCGCAGGCAATTTTGATGCTTCGGGAAGAATCGCTGCAGAGCTAGAGGAATGCCCGGGGTGAGGAGGGCTTCCTGAATGAGGGAACATTCCAGGTGCCACTGGGGATAAAGGAGCTGGGAAACTAAAGATGAGGATGTACTTGGGATGCATTTATTGGATAGGTGGAATGAGCCAGATTTACTAGTATAAGGTCCTTGAAAACCAGAAAAGAGAAGAATAGAGAGGCATAACCTATTACCTTAAAATGTAAAGATAACCAAGGAATTTGAATCAAGAAGGAAATCTGAGCACACACATATACCTTACCTTCTATCTAAAATTCCAGAGCATAATAAATCCAAAAGAAACCTCAGAGAACAAACTGTTCCATGAATGAGCCAGGAATATTGAAGAATCCCTTAAAGACAGAAAATAGGAATGATGAAATGATGAGCTGGTATACAGCAGAATGGATAGAGCTAAATAGCAAATAAAAAGAAAAATGATGAGATGGGAAGAATGGATCCAGACATTGCAACATCTGAATGACAGGTGTTACAGAAACAACAGAGAATGGTGGTGAGGGTTGGGGGTTTAAAAAGAAGAAAATGTCCCAGATTTGAAGAAAAAGACAAATTTTCAAATTAAAAGGACCCACTAAGTCCTTGGAATACTAGAAACTAATGAAATAGGTTACCTATAAAGCAATGGAAATTAGATTGCCATTGGGTTTCTCAAATGACGCAATATTTTCAAAGCTGAAACTGAAATCCTATACCCAGCCAATTCCATACTGAAGTGGGAGAAAGGACATTCTCAGCTATGCAAGGATTCAGAAAATTTATCATCTCACTGGAGAATGACTACTGCGAAATGAATTGGGAAAAACATTATCCCAGATTCTCATCCCCAATCATCTGAGATAACAGGTAACACATATCGAACATTTACTACATGCTCTTTATACATAAATTATCTAATTTCCCAATTACACTGTGGGAAGATACAATTATGATCCCCATTTGAAAGTGAAGAGACCGATGTACAGACATAAACAAGGATATAACAAAAAGTGATAGGCAATAAACTTATCTTGAAAAAAGATAAGTTTTTTCAAACTTATGCTTGGAAAAAAAGAGGATTTAAAAAAAAATATTCTGGAGCTAAATCCCAGATCAATAACTGCAAACCAAGTGTCAGGGTAGTTTGGGTTGCTTCAATAAGACCCCATTTGGAAGAGGCCCTGTAATTGGAGCCCTCACTTGGGTTTACCATAATGCACTGTCATTCATTCTCCACGACCGGCAGTCTTTTGTGGTGACTGAGCCGGGAAATGAATGGGAATGAGGTGGGAAGGGTCACACCAGCATCTTTCACACCCTTGATAGTCACACTCACCTCTGCAATTCTTCAGGTATGTGGTAATGCTTTTGGTGTATTATTTTGGCACTCTGGTTGGCATTTTCTACCAGAATAGCCCTTACTCAGTGAGTGAACTCGGCAATGAAGAAATTCTGTCAGTTGCTAAGATGACCTATTTTAGCTATTCACTTGTCAAGTAGGGTACATAACCATAAGATGCATTCAGTACCACCAGCCCTACCCAAAAGTGAACTTGGGCCAGAATTCAGTTATTTATCACCTAACCCCTATATAAGCTCAGAATGTGGATGGCAAACCATGACATTTTGGTACCAGAAATTAGTGATAGTCTGTGAGCAGTTTGGGTACCTTCTTTTCTCCAGAGCAGTTATCCATAAGGGATCACACAAGGTCTTTGGGGAAAGGCTGGGACAAAAGTTTGTAGTACTGAGGTGTTTTAGCAACATCCTTCTTTAAGAATATCTGGGCTACACTCAAGAGGCTCTGGGTCTGGGATCTGAGTTAGCTCTGTGAATGGGGTGACAAGTCATGTCGCTCACTCTTGAGATGCCTCGGTTCCTAGACCTAGAATTGTGTTTTCTTGGGTTTTTTGCTTTTTTGTTGTTACACTGAGTTAAGTTCATTCCTTTGATCCTACAATTAACCACAACCAGAGAGCTCTGTGAGTCAAGAGTCAAGACCAGGGGTCCTCAAACTTTTTAAACAGGGGCCAGTTCATTGTCCCTCAGACCGTTGGAGGGGCGGACTATAGTTAAAAAAAAAACTATGAACAAATTCCTACGCACACTGCACATATCTTATTTTGAAGTAAAAAAAACAAAAACAAAACGGGAACAAATACAATATTTGTATTTGCATGTGGTCCGCGGGCCGTAGTTTGAGGACCCATGGTCAAGACCATCGTGTTTTCCACCCTGCTGCCTATATGATGACTAAAGCCCATTTTCTTCTGGTAATTAACTGTCTCCACCTGGTCTCCTCCCATCCCTGCTTGCATTGGGGAGTATATTTCAACTGCAGCTGCTCCTACCAACATTCCTGCCTTAGAAAACAGCAAGTAAGGAGAGAGAGAGTGTGTGTGTGTTTAAGCTTCTGAAGCTTTAATATATGCCTCATGACAAGAATGAGAGACTCTTGAAAAACCTACTGAGGAATGAGTAAGGATTGAAAAAAAAAAACACATTGTCGCATCCACCTGCTCTGGAACCACATGTTGAGAAACCAATGTTATAGAAGTTCAACAAAAGTGTTATTTCTATACTCCATTTAAAGCAGCCCCTTGTCACTCCCATACTCTGGTTGATTTTTCTTAAGAGCACTTGACCTTACTTGATATTATGTATTACATACAATTTTAATGTCAATTATACCTCAATAAAGTGGGTAAATAAATACATAAGCAAATTAAAAATTTTTTAATTGTGTGAACATGTTTCTTATCAATAGTAACAAAAATTTAAAGAGCTTATCATTAAAAATCCTTGATTAGACATTTCATGTAGCCATTTCAAACATGAAATTATTTTTGTGGAAGCTTGAGATTTTTTCCTCATTTAAAGTGTAATTTTTGACTTATGTAACATTAATGTCAGGTGAACAACATAAGGATTCAATATTTGCATATGTTGCAAAATGATCACCATAGTAAATCTAGTTAACATCCACCCATACATAGTTACAAAAACGTTTTTCTTGAAATGAGGACTTTTAAGATCTCTCTCAGCAACTTTCAAATATGCAGCCCAGATGCTTGAGGTCAGCACAATTAGGGAAACTGGCTCTTCCAGAGCTGCTTACAGTTATAACTAACTGCTCTGCCTATAAAGGTAGAAATTCCCATCTTTCTCAAGTCCTCACCCTGTCTCCCATGACCCCATGTAGTCACCAAATTCTATTGATTCTCCATCCTATCTAATAAAAGGGTAAAATGCAAATTAACTGTCACTCTGTCACAAAGATGGTGGTGCCCATAGCTGCAAGATGGCACCCAGTCCCCTCAGCCCTGCCAGAGTTCCCCAGTCCTGGGGGGAGCAGCCACTGAGAGCAGGCAGCATGAGTGGCCTGGTGGAATGCTTGCTTTGTCACTGCGGTGACGAGGCAAGCATCCTGCCCCAGCCACGGAGGGCTTCTGGGCTGCGGAGAGCCTCTGGGCAGTGGGTGTGGAGTGGCCAGGCCCCGCAGAGAGCAAAGAACCACGGGGAGTGGGCCTAAGCCGTCACGGCTCTCAGCTTGAAGGGGGCTTCCCTGAGGGTTCCCAGATTGGAGAGCGTGCAGGTGGGGCTGAGGGACCCCACCCCCCCATGCACGAATTTCATGCACTGGGCCTCTAGTCTCAGAGATATTTTGTGAATCCAAGCCATCTCCACTGCAAAGCCTCAGATCTAGCTCTCATCAGTATCAGTTTCCTGTGCCACTGCTGTGCCCTCCTCGTTGGTCTCTTTGCCATCTACAAATCGAGAAAGTCAAAAGTCAAATAGAAAAAAAAAAGTCAAATTTAAGTCTCCTTAGTTTCTTACAGCTCTAAAATCAGATTTGCAATTTTATTTAGTGACAATGAATTCCAGCCTTTCCATTAATTCATATAAATCAATATTCACTCCTTTATCCAAATGGATATAACATTTCAAAACAATAAGCGAAATAAGTATAATTTTTAAAGCCGTGAAATCTTTGATGACCTTTTGTCTCAGAAACAAATCTTAAAGTCAACAGATTTAATTGTTCCTCCCCTTCTAATAACCCCATTTGCCCATACGTCAGTCTCTTAACAAATCCAAACAAGAAGGAAAGTATTAAGAGTTTTAAAATGTGAACATACAATATTTTCAACAAAGGGATGACCAACATTAATTAAAAAGGAATCTGAAAGAAAACAGCAACATCGTAAGAGTAGATGAGGCCAGCCAGCTAGAGACGCATGTTGCTGCCTCAGCACTCCCCACCTCCCGCGCCTCTCAGAGATGCTGTGCTGACCTTTTTACCATGGAATGCTATGCACTTTCTCAGCATCATTGTCATTTATAATCCCAACAGGCCTGTGTTATAAGCAGGTGCTTGTATCGATTGCTGTTAATGTAAGGATATAAAAAAATGAAGAAATTGATTACATACCTTGTCAGTGGTCCTACAGCACAAGAGACTGAGAACAAACACCCAATGCAGGGCCTTTTCTCACCAGTTTTTCTTCTGCAAGAAATCCCTCTATCTTATTGGGAGACAGGGTATGGTTTTGAGAGCATCATTTATCCAGAGACCTTGCCAATTCTTGGAGTAAAAATTGAGGTGAAATTTTGGTTCAAGAGTTTAGGACTCTAGATCGAATTAATTTGTAACAATCAAAGGCTGAGGAAAAAAAATATCAGTAAATGCTACCAACAGTTTCATACTTTTTCACACGGGGAAATCTTTACAGGATGATAAACTAGCTATGTACAATGGCAGCTATGAATTTGAGCGAATACTAAATAATCATGATACTTTTCCCTCTGTGGGCCAAATGCAGCCTCAGAATTTTTCTCATTGTGCTGCTCTCGGCAGGAGCGTTCATTGAGGCAGGCACATGAGAGGAAACATTTGTCCTCCCTTAGGGAACCCAGGCAATAAAAAGGGTTAGAGAGTAAAAACCACATCTATTCAACTTGCTTTATTACTAATCTTTTAATTACTCTATTCCCAGTAGCCTAAACTTGGAATATATGGAAGAAAGTAGTGGCATGGTTTTTCCAAACCCTTTGGCGTTACTTTAGGTTCTCATTCTCTAGTAAGATTTTTGAGAGAGGAAAAAAGCTATGTACTGCTGTGTGAACTCAAATATTGAAAAAGATAAGTGAATGTTATTTCTACCATCATGTGATCTGAGCTATTTGAGTAGAATCATAAATCTTGATTTATAGGGTTACCTAGACCAACTTCGAATTCAGTGTGAAACAGATTATGAATAGAGAGTAAAAGAGAAGCTTATTTGCCCTGACCGGTTTGGCTCAGTGGATAGAGCGTCGGCCTGTGGATTGAAGGGTCCTGGGTTCGATTCCGGTCAAGGGCATGTACCTAGGTTGCAGGCACATCCCCAGTAGGGGGTGTGCAGGAGGCAGCTAATCGATGTTTCTCTCTCATCGATGTTTCTAACTCTCTATCCCTCTCCCTTCCTCTCTGTAAAAAATCAATAAAATATATTACAAAAGAGAGAGAGAAGCTTATTCATTGTTTCAAGCTCCTGGGCAGAGAGTGTGTCGGCTCCCGGGTCTGCTGCCTGATGGAGCACTGTCAGGGAACCTTGGAAACGCAAAACTCCTGCCTTCGGCAAGGAAGCAGGAGAACAGGCCTCGTCAAGGACAAAAGTGTCCCTCCCCTAAAAACAAGTTTAATCAGATCTCTTCCCTCCTAAGGCCCTTCAAGAAGCATGACACCATCAACAGTCTCAAGGCCCTAGTAAAGATAATCCTATATACTAAAAGGGTAATATGCAAATTGACCCTAACGGCAGAACCACTGGGAACGACCGGTTGCTATGACGAGCACTGACCACCAGGGGCCAGAAGCTCAATGCAGGAGCTGCCCCTGGTGGGCAGTGCACTCCAAGAGGGTGAGCTTAGGCTCAGCCACAAGCCGGGCTGCTGTGGGAGCCTCTCCCACCTCCTTGGCAGCGCTAAGGCTGTCTGACTGTGGCTTAAGCTGGCAGGTGGACATCCCCCGAGGGGTCCCGGACTGTGAAAGGGCTCAGGCTGGGCTGAGGGACCCCCAAAGGGCACCTAAGTGCACGAATTTTCATGCACCAGGCCTCTAGTAAATTAATAAAAATAAAACATAAGTGTGTGTGTGAGAGAGAGAATAGAGATCCAAAAGCCTTCCTTTCCCCTTTTTAAAATCTAAATCCAAGAGTAGTGCGAACACCATTACCAGTCAAAGCATTCGCAGAAAGAGCAGGGCCAGGACGCGAAATACCAAATTAGGGGGCGGGGAAGGGCTTGGGGAGGACCCCAAGGGGGAGCCAGGACGGCTTGGGGAGACGTTTCTAACTTTACCTTCAAGTTACCCCACTTGGACGGCTTGTTCCCTCAAACTCGCCAGCAGTGCCGAGGCCCCTAAGCAGACGGGCCCGCGCCGGCATGTCAGGTGCATGGTCCACAGGAAACACATTTTAAACACCGCGACCCGGCTCGCGGGCTTCGCACACTCACTGTGGAAAGTCACACCCGTCGGCGGGCGCGTCCATAGCTCCTCTGAGCAGCCACTGCCCCGGGTCAC
>NW_006284340.1:2081919-2090703 GCF_000327345.1 Myotis davidii
TCCAAGTGGCAGCCGGGGGATGTCAGATACAGTGGAATGCGCCTCCATGCCCGGAGCCACCGAGGCCAGGGCCTGGTAGACACCCCCCACAAAGGGCAGCTGCCACATGCATCCGAAGAAACACAAGTAACATCAACTACATGCCCTGGATCTCCAGAATGGGGAGGTCGGAGCAAGTGTGGTCTGGGTTAGGGACCAAGGCACACGGCAAAGAAACCCTGCCGCTGGGTGTATGGCCACGGAGGAGTATACGGGCACCTCATCTAAGTGAAGACGTGCATGACCTGGTGGCTCCGGGCAACTATGCAACTTATTTTTCCATCCTCACTCCCGCCCTTCAATCCCACGGAAACGCATGCTGAAGTCTCTTTGGGATGATCACTTTTCTAAAAGTAGAGGGAGCAGAGCCATGTAGAGAAGAGCCAGACCGCTCAGCCGCTGGCTACCCATGTGCTCATTCATAGGCACCCGGGATGGTGGCAGGACCTGGCTCAGAGGGTAGCTGTGGGGGTGAAAAGAGATGAGGCACCGTGCACAAAGCCTGGATCAAGGAACACATTCCGTTAAAACAGGATCCCTGCAAGCTGCAAGAGAGCAAAGTCAGACCGAAGGAGGGAATCACAGGGAAAGTTGTCTGGCTTCTGCGAGGTGAAGCAACCCTTAGGAACAAATGTATCTGCTTCCAATCTTTATTTTTTTTAAATAATGAAAACTATTCCACTTTAAGGGTAGATAAAGCTTAAAGGAAATTAAATAAGGAATAGTTGCATTATATTGTTTTCTGCTGGCTAGGAAATGGTAACATTTCCTAGTTACCAGCAATGCAGTACATGCTGGAGCCTTGAAAGCTATGATTTGAGCAAGATTCGTGCAGCCAGGACCATGTTAATGCTGCTTTGCCCACTTGATGCCCTTTCGTCAGCCAGAAACGTCCAGTCCTTAAATAGTTGTTGAGTTCACTGCTAAAGTATTGCTGAGAGTAGAGGTCTTGTATGTGCTTCAGGCTACCACATAGAGGGAGCCAAGGAAGGAAGCCTCCGTGTTTTACTGAGTAGTGTCATTCCCATCTCACAGATGAGGGAAAATGCTGAGGACTTGGTAACTTGCCCAAGACCTGCAGCTGGGAAGTGGAGATGCCTGAACTCTAGAGTACGACAGTCTGATGGAAAAGCTCCTCCTTGCCCACGCTGCCCCTGATTTCTCTGGTCATGGTCCCAGCATTGCCACCGACCAGCTGTGGCCTTGGGCAAGTAGTTTCATCTGTGTGGATTTCATTCAAGTGACTAGAGCAGGGGTGGGCAAACTTTTTGACTCGAGGGCCACAATGGGTTCTTAAACTGGACGGGAGGGCCGGAACAAAAGCATGGATGGAATGTTTGTGTGAACTAATATAAATTCAAAGTAAACATCATTACATAAAAGGGTACGGTCTTTTTTTTTTTTTTAGTTTTATTCATTTCAAATGGGCCGGATCCGGCCCGCGGGCCGTAGTTTGCTCACGGCTGGACTAGAGCCTGGGGCCCTACGCAATGGATGAGAAGTCTCATTGAGGATGAGGCGGCCTTGCTGAGCCCTTGTCGGGGAGGTTTCAGTGGCTCCCAGGAGGAAGGGGAGCAAGAGGCAGCAACATCCACTCCTCTGCCTCACTTAGCCCACACTCCCCCTTCCAGGCTACTTAAGATTTAGGAGAAACAAAAAGGCGCATCTCTTTACTAAAATGCTGGGGATTCTCGGGCTATGTCTTATCTAAAGGCTCTTCCTACTTTAACATTTTAATGGTTCACTAGTCACTTAAATCAAACAAATCGGATATTCAAGGAAATGATTCCAAGAGAATATTTTGTGAGCAAATCTGTAAGTTAGGTTTTGGGTATAGATACTAGTATTAGTTTCCTGTTCATATCCTTAATTACTGTGTGAAGGAATTTTGAGGCCTTTACTTATAAAATGTAATTTGTCTGTATGTGCATTTATTTGTTTTTACTTGGCATGGTTACCACTGTAAGTGAAATATTTTTATTTACTAATTAAACGCGGCAATAACACTGTTATTGCTCTTAAGGAAGAATAAGAAAAAAAAAGGCTAGCATGATGTTAATGGAGCAGCATTTTCCAAAGCAGATTACATGAGAAATGAACTCCATAGAACATAATTTCCTTGGAGAAAACATTGCCTGGTCAAATGTTGGGGAAACACAATTCTGCCTTTTCAGGGGCCTGCTCCACCTTCCATAGGCCCACATGGCCCTTCACACAGACAGTAGCCTCGCCCTGTGAACTGACTTCGCTGATACCAGCTTATTCTAATATTCCCACGGAAGTCTACAAACTGTTCTGACCCTAATACCAAGGTCTGGACAACACATGCTAGTCAGTGAAGACGGTGAAGTTTTAATATACTCCTTCTTCTTCTTCTTTAAGGTACCAAGTCTTCTGGGTTAGGGGCCTGTGAGTGGCTTCTTGTCCTCACATCCCTGCTCATCATCATCGTGACCTTCCCTTTTTCTGTCTGGTTCTGCATAAAGGTGAGATCCTTTCATTTCCTGGAGCCTCTTACTAACCACATCATGCCCACTTTTACTTCTGTGTTTCAATAAGGGCTGTCTGCTCCGCATGGAATGCCCTCCCCACTCACCTCCTGGAAGAGCACCTACTCCTTTAAGATGTTGCTCACATGTAACTGTGAAGACTTCCTTGACTTCCCCAGACTGTCATTCCCTTCCTCGTGCTCTGGTGTCACTCTGCTTCGACACCCACTCTAGCACTTACCACATGTATAGTATTTGTTGACACCCCATCTCTCTGATTAGATGGAGAGCCCCTTCAACACAGGGGCTACACCTAGGTCATCTGCCCTCTGTAACACAAATGATGCCATTGTAATAACCTGGCTATTATTTAATAGGAAAGGAAAAAAGGGAAGACTAGACAGACTACATATAATAGGCATGCCATTTATACAGCTTTGCCAGAAAGCTGCCTTTAACATTCTCCAAGTCTCTTCCCCACTGATTGATGGGGGATGGGACTAGACAAAGGCAGTTTAGATACATGCCCAGTAAGGTCTGAGTGACGTGGGAGGGTGCCTGCACGTCTGCCAGTTATACTTGGGAACAAATTAGTGGCCAGGATGGAGAATTTGTGACTCACTGGCATTACTTTTTCTTTAAACGCTTGGCAGAATTCCCTAGTGAAGCCATCTAATCATGGATTTTTCTTAGTGTGAAATTTTTAAACTACTAATTTAAATCTCTTCTAGTTCTTTTCAGTTTTTGTTTTTCTTCTTAAGTCAGTTTTGGTAGTTTGTGTATCTGTAGGATTTTGTCCATTTCATCTAAGTTATCTAATTTGTTGGTGTATAATTCATAGTATTTTTTCTTATATTTTTTATTTCTTTAAGGACAGTAGTGATGTCCCTGTATCATTCCTCTTTAATTCCTGGTTTTAGCAATTTGAGTCTTCTTTTTTATTGGTCAGTCTAGATAAATATTGGTCAATTTTGTTGATGTTTTCAAAGAACCAACTTTTGGTTCTGCTGATTTTCTCTATTGGTTTTCTCTTCTCTATTGCATTTATTTCCACTCTAATCTTCATTAACTTCTTTCTTCTTGCTTTAGGTTTAGTTTGCTCTTCTATTTCCAGTGTCCTAAGGTAGAAGATTCATGTATTATTTTGCAATACTTCTCACAGTTTGAAACAAAATATAAGAACTGGTATTAAAATATACTCCCTCTTTCTGTTAATTGAGACATATAAAAGCTAATCATACAGAAGTCACAGAAAAATACAAGATTGAACATGCTGTGGAAAACATGCTCTGGTTTCTTTGAGTTAGGGACTATCAAACATTAGTGGAAGCATTATTATTATTATTTTTAGATAATCATGGCTCTTTAATAAAAATTCTGTTCACAGGCTCAAAAATGAACATGGCCAATATAGGTTTTTTTTATTGGTTTCTGAAATTCTACACTTACTAAATGTAGATTTTGGAAACCTACATATCTAGTTTTTTCTTGGTTCTCAAAACCAAAGATTCCTGATACTTAGCATTACTCTCATGTGAAGGCCTTTGAAGACTCTCTTTTTCTTTCTTGGCGTGATTCAAAAGTATTAAATTTGCTTTTAGGTTGTACAAGAATATGAGAGAGTAATTATATTCCGACTGGGACATCTGCTTCCTGGGAGAGCCAAAGGCCCTGGTAAGGAACAGTTTTTTAACCACCTGTAGACTTGCCAGTTTCTTCAATCCATGCATATTTGTAATATCAACCTTAGGTTACATGAAATAACTTGATTCATGATATCTCCATTTTCCAATCTGGTACTTGTAACAAGGTTTATTAAGAAATCCTGGCCGAAACCGGTTTGGCTCAGTGGATAGAGCGTCGGCCTGCGGACTGAAAGGTCCTAGGTTCGATTCTGGTCCGGGGCATGTACCTGGGTTGCGGGCACATCCCCAGTGGGGGATGTGCAGGAGGCGGCTAATCGATGTTTCTCTCTCATCAATGTTTCTGACTCTCTGTCTCTCTCCCTTCCTCTCTGTGAAAAATCAATAAAATATATTTAAAAAACAGAAAGAAATCCTGAAGAGAGCATTACTACCAGGTCACAATAACCAAGAGAGAAGATGGGGGCAGAGAACTAAATGCCAGGGCCAGGCTGGCCAGAGTAACAGGTAGGCTTAGAACCCATGTCCAGGCACCAGGTTTAGTAGAATGTGTGTATGGTCAGAGTTCTGTGAATTCTCAGAGCAAAGCTAAGCTAATTCAAAGTCGAGAGGGTCAGACCAAACTCTGGGAAACAGGCAAAGTTCAGTGTCCAGGTGACTAATTGGTCTTTAGTTGGTGGAACTGAAGAAAAACAGATTGAGCACTTCTTATATTTCAGATTCTGTATAACTACCAGAGATATAAACATGAATGAGACATGGTTTTGAATTCAAGGACCTTAAAATCTAGTGGAGCTGATGTACAGAAGTCCAAGCTGATAATGGGTACTGGTAGAAGCATGGTTAGTCTGAAAGGTCTAGCAGTTGGGATTTGGATAGCCAAGCGAGCCAGGAAGGCATGAAAAGGAGCAAAGTCCCATGGTGCATATATTGGAAAGGGTCCAAATTCCAAGCCAGCTCTACAGAAGAAGGTAGAGAATAGAGACCAGACTACAAGACATAAATCAGAGTTTGAAGATTCATAATCAACAGACCAAGGTGATCATACAGCCTATTTTGCCAAAGATAATCTCTGTTTATGCCTGCTGTCCTGGAGTAGGTTGTAACAGTGCTCTCTTTTCACTCTCAAAAGTGTCCCAGATTGAACAACAAATTATACAGTAGCCTTAGCAACAACAGACACTTCAGGGATAGTGGTGGGGCCACCCAATGGCCTGTGTGTAGTTGCAGGATAAAAAAAGCAATGAAATGTGCAGCCTGACCCCCCAAAAGTGAACCCCAAACAGTCCCCATGCTAGCCATTCACCTGTAACTTTCTCCTCCCCGTCTCCTAGGTCTTTTCTTCTTTTTGCCCTGCCTGGACACCTACCACAAGGTTGACCTTCGTCTCCAAACCTTGGAGATACCCTTTCATGAGGTAAGCCAAATGATGGATGTTGCTTTCTCTACATTTTACAAAGCTGATCTAGGGCAAAATGACTACTTAAGATCAAAAGTAGAAAAGGGAACTAGAGATATGGACTACCTCAAAATGAAAAAACTCCTGTACATCAAAGGACACAATCAACAGAATGAACAGGCACTCTTTGGGATGGAAGAAAATAACATGTCTGATAAAGGGTTAAGATCTAAGATATATAAAGACATCTTACAACTCAACAAGAAAGCAAGCAAACAAACAAAAAGGATTTGTCATAGTTTTTATGTATCAACTTGACTAAGTTATGGTCAGGAACATCTGGATGTTGCTGTGAAAGTACTTTTAGGTAAGATTAATATTAAATCAGTAGACTTTGAGTAAGGCTGATTACATTCTATAATGTGGCTGGGCCTCACCAATCAGTTGGAGGCTTCAAGAGAAAGACTGGCCTCCGCTGGAGGAGGAGAGAATTCTGCCAACAGGCTACTCCCAGGCTGGAGCGGCAACATCAACTTTTCCTTGAGTCTCCTGTTGACCTCTCCTGAAGATTTTGGACACACCAGCTGGGTTAGCATGACTTTTTCTCAGCCTCTACAATTGTGTAAGCCAATTCCTTAAAAATCTCTTTCTCTCTTTTTCTAGACACACACACACACACACACACACACACACACACTCCATTTCTCTGGAGAGACCTGGCTAATACAGACTTGAATAGCATGTTTCAAAAGAAAATATACAAATTGTCAACAAATACATGAACAAATGTTCAAAATCACTAATCATTAGAAAAATGCAAATCAAAACCACAATGAGATACCACCTCACATATATTAGGATGGCCACCAAAGAGAAGGGGAAAAAAAGCCAGGAAATAACAAGTGTAGGCATTGCAACCCTTGTGTACTATTAGTGTGTGTGTGAAATGGTATCGCTGCTGTGGAAAACAGTACGGCAATTCCTCAAAAATTTTAAAACAGAATTACCATTAGGTCCAGTAATTCCACTTCTGGGTATATACCCCAAGGAACTGAAAGCAAAAATTTGAAGAGGTATTTATATACCTATGTTCATAGCAATATTAGTTACAATGGCCAAGAGGTGAAAGAAACCCAAGTGTCCATCAGTGGCTGAATAAACAAAATGTGGTATATATCTATCATGGAAAATTATTCAACCTTGAAAAGTAAGGAAATTCAGACACTTACTACATCATGCATGAACCTGGAGAACATTAAGCTAAGTGAAATAAACCAGTCATGAAAAGACAATACTGTATAATTCCACTTATACTAGGTACCTAGAGTAGTTAAACTCATAGAGACAGAAAGTAGAGTGGGGGTTTCAGGGGTTGGGGAGAGAAATGGAAAGTTCTTGTTTACTGGGTTTCAGTTTTACAAGATGAAGAGTTCTGGAGATTGGTTGTACAACAATATGAATGCAATTAACATTACTGAACTGTACACTTAAAACTGGTTAAGATGGTAAATTTGATGTTATGTGTATTTTACCACAAATAAATTTAAAAAGTAGAGATAACACCTAGATTTTTCTATTGGTAATTTAGATTTATAAGACTTTCCTAACTGTCCCCCACTTTCAGTTTAAAGATCTTTCCTATGCTTTCTTTTGTTAAATAAAAACAGAAATTATATATATTTAAAGGCTTACTTCAGATAATAAAATGTAAAAAAGAAATAAATAAAATTTACCCCTAATCCTACTACCTATAGACAGATGTAGATATTTTGGAGTGTATCCTTTCAGGCTTATGTCTGTGTGTGGTTATATTTACAGACAGGAATATATATCAAACCATACATTCCATAGTAGCATGACTTATTTTATTTTTAATATATTTTAATTGATTTTAGAGAGAGAGGAAGGGAGAGAAACATCAATGACAGAAAAACATTAACATCAATCAACTGCCTCCTGCACTCTCCCTACTGGGGATCGAGTCCACAACCCGGGCATGCACCTTAACCAGAATTGAATCCTTACCTTTTTTTTTTTTTTTTCCGAATCGTTACCTCTTGGTTCCTGGGTTGACACTCAACCACTGAGCCACACCAGCTGGCCTAGTATGACTTTTTTTTTACCCCAAATTTTTGTGATCATCTTTTCATATATTAGCTATGTTTCTACCCTTTTATTTTACATGGACACAAAGCATTCTAGTGTATGGACATATGTACCACAATTTATAATTCCCTATTGTTGATATTAGGTTGTTTCCAATTTCTTATTACAGTAAGCAATACTGTGAATAACATCCCTGCAGCTAAATTCTTGTATGTCCTTGTGAAGTGTCTGAACATGGACATGCTGAGCACATGCGTCTGTGAGGACACTGGGCGTGCATTACCAGCCTGCCCTCTAGTGTACACCCAGCACGCAGAGCATGCACGTGCTTGCTTCCCAGACCCTGCTTCTCTTGAGCACATTTTTGGGGGCATCAGTTAAAAAGACCTGATAAACAACTGTTTTCTTCATGTCAGAAAATTCTTCCTGATTTTTTTTTACAAAAATATTTACAACAGGACTCCCTTACATTGTGAATGCTTTGGTGTAGTTAATAAAAACTCCTTAATCTTCAGAAACACGTCTATTTTGAATAATGGGTAGGCCAACTACTCTTTAGTTTTTTTCTTGCTAAAATCGCCCTTTGAGAAAACTCCCCTTGAACACATCTAGTTCCCATTCCTTTAATCTCGAACAGGAAAGGAGTCCAAGAATGAGGCCTGACAGCCACACTCTCTTTTCTGCGTAGGTGGTGACCAAAGACATGTTTATAATGGAGATCGATGCCATCTGCTACTACCGAATAGAAAATGCCTCTCTACTCCTAAGCAGTCTTGCTCATGTGTCCAAAACTATTCAGTTCCTCGTGCAAACCACCATGAAGCGTCTGCTAGCACATCGATCCCTCACTGAAATTCTTCTAGAGAGGAAGAGCATTGCCCAAGATGTAAAGGTACTTCAATAAATTTAACATTGAATGTGTGGGAAATATACCTTTATTTTTCCTTCATTTCCTTCATTGATCATTTATTGAATCTGTCATGTGCCAGGCCTTCACTGTTGAAGGTGCTACCCCTTAAGAAACTGATAGCTAAATAAAAGATTATCACATTGATCCTGAGCCAATCATAGTCACCAGTGGGGTGCAGGTTAGGCAGTCATTGCCATA
>NW_006284340.1:2090746-2091655 GCF_000327345.1 Myotis davidii
AATATACCTTTATTTTGCCTTCATTTCCTTCATTGATCATTTATTGAATCTGTCATGTGCCAGGCCTTCACTGTTGAAGGTGCTACCCCTTAAGAAACTGATAGCTAAATAAAAGATTATCACATTGATCCTGTTCAGTACTCCTTTTTCAGTGGGGTGCAGGTTAGGCAGTCATTGCCATAGTTTTTGCTCTCAACCCTACTTTAGCAGCTTCAGATTCATTGTAAAGTGCCCACATAGCACAAAGTGGTGCGAGTGGGGGCTGGTGGGGTGAGGATGGGGGCTGGATGGGAGAGGTTGGTGGCATACCAAGATGATAAGGAATGTCTCCTGGGAGTTGTCTAGTTGGGGAAACAAAGTTAAACAATGGTAAGTTCAAATCAGACTTTCAGATAAAAAGATGTCACAGACTCTTACATGATTAATTCCCAATCATCTAGACTTAACTGATTTTTAATTAGGGGAGGGAGAGGGAGAGAAGAGCCAGTACTGCCTCTCAAGATTGGCAAAGGTATTAAGAAGAGAGGCAAGAACAAAGCAGGATTCCAGAAAATTGACCAGTCAAGTGTTACCTCCAGTGACAGAGCCTGTCATGAGGCCCTGGGGCACAGAACTGAGTTAGGGGGTGATGACTCATGACTAGCTGAAAGGGGGACCTCCAACAGGAGGATCTAAGGGCCAAAGGCGTTGATAATAATCGTGCTGATAGGGCCTGAGCGGACACTAATCTGAGAAAATGAAGAACCCAAATGTTTGTGAGTTGTCCCACTTGCTACTGATAAAACAGTAGCTAGCATCATGGTTGTAAATAAAGGGAAGAATTCAGTAAAAAAGAGAAGCTAAAAAGAGGAAAAGTTATAACAAGAGGGACACAGGAGAGTTGTTGCTCTGGAATGTAAAAACCATCCA
>NW_006284340.1:2091703-2091907 GCF_000327345.1 Myotis davidii
ACTCTTGACATTCAAGCTTGCCTTGTCACACTGAATTATACTTTATGTATTTATACGTTTGTCTTCCGGGTTATGAACTCCGTATGGCCGGGGCCATATGTTATTCCTCTCTCTGTGTCAGGGCCTGGCACAGGGCGATCACACAGCAGCCTGACAGTGAAGAAACACAGCCCAGCTGTTGCAGCCTCACTTCTTGCTGCCCCC
>NW_006284340.1:2091949-2103027 GCF_000327345.1 Myotis davidii
CCGATACTCCAGCCTCCTTAGCATTCCGCCGGCTCCTTGCCTCCTCTTAGGCTGTCTCCTCCGCATGGAATGCTTCCCTTTCTCCACAGGCAAAATCCTATTTGTTCTTTAAGATGCCACCTCCTCTGTGACGGCTTTTTCAGTACTCCTTTCCTCTCACCACACTCCCAAACTAGTCCATCTTCTCAGGTTTCTCAATGCACTAAGCTTATGAGTTATCTAACAACTAAGAAATAATTAAGAAGGAAAAGAATAGGAGCCCACATGTGGAGCTCCATGCCTTGTCCACTTTTCTCCAGAACCCACAGTTCATTTTCTCCCGCCTCCCGGGACTGGACGTGGGGGAAACGCATGCAAGGAAGGCCGGGCAAGCACCCGTCATTGAAAGAACTTGTTATTTGGGAGAAAACTACAGACTCTGGGTTTCTAATAAATGTATTTTAAAAGAGATTTAACAAATACGCCATCTGTAGCATTCCCCTTTGCTTTTATGACAAATCACCACAAGGTTGGTGGCTTAAATCCACATTAATTTAATCTTTAACAGTTCTGAAGGCCAGAAGTCCAGAGTTAGTTTCACTGGGCCAAAGTCAAGGTGTCAGCAGGGCTGGTGCCTAATGGAGGTTCTGAAAGGAGAATCCGTTACCTTGCCTATTTCAGCTTCTAGCGGCCCTTCCTCCATCTTCAAAGTACACCACTCCACTGTCTGCTTCCGTCACCACATTGTCTTCTCTTCTGTTGTCAGATCTCCCTCTGTACCACCTGGAGGCTGTCACTGACATCTCGACTCTTCCCTCTGCAGGTCGCCTTGGATTCAGTGACCTGTATTTGGGGAATCAAAGTGGAGAGAACAGAAATGTGGGTAGGAAATAAACTGGGAAGAACAATATGATAGATGGAAATATTTTGGTTTCATTAAAAAGTTTTTTACTTGATAAGTTATTTTCATTGCGTGAGTATGACTATAGCCATAATAGCATAAATTTGGGGGAGACAAGAGAAAAAACACCTATACCTATTATCTCATAAACATAACACAAGCATTGTGACATTTGGGCAAATTACTTTCATTTTCTCTGTAAGGAATTAAAAAAAAATTTTTGAGATAAAATCACATAACATAAAACTTGTCTTTTAAACCACTTTAAAGTACAATGCAGTGGTTTTTAGTATATTCACAAAGTGGTGCAACCATCACTACCAACTAATTCTAGACTATTTTCATCACCCCAAAAACAAAACCTGCGCCCTTAGCAGAAACTCATTTTCCCTCCTCCCCAGGCCCTCATAACCCCCCCCTCCCCCTCTCTCTCTGGATTTGCCTCTCTCTCTGTTCTGGCCTTTGTATATAAAGGCAGTTATACAATATGTGGGCTCTGTGTCTAGCTTCTTTCACGTAGCATAATGTTTTCAAAGTTCACCCCTGCTGTAGCATGAATTAGTACGTCATTCCTTTTTAGGGTCGAATATTGTTCCATTGTGTGACTAGACCACATTTTGTTTATCTTCTCATCGACGGATGGACATTTGGGTTGTTTCCACGTTGGGGCTATTCTGAATAATGTTGCAATGAACATTCACGTGCAAGTTTTTATGTGAACATGTTTTCAATTCTCTTGGGCAGATACCTAGGAGTGGAATTACTGGGTTATAGGTAACTCCATATTTAACTTTCTGAGGAACTGCCACACTGTTTTCTATCCTTGTCTTTTTCATTGTTGCATTCAGGCCTAGGAGTGGAATTACTGGGTTATAGGTAATTCCATATTTAACTTTCTGAGGAACTGCCAGACTGTTTTCTATCCTTGTCTTTTTCATTGTTGCATTCAGGGTAAAAGTAACATTTTGTTATCTTTTTTGTAATACGTTCAGTATTGTTCTTACTCGGTCAGTTCTGTGCTTTTCAAAATAATTCTCTTGTATAAACTGAGATAACTTCCCCTTATTCTTATTATTGATCAAGTGGCTCTTCAAGGTTTTTTTTTTTCATTGTTCTAATTTAATAGCTGGGATTTAGATTAAACTATGTGGGGGGAAAAGGAACATAATCCATCAACACAAAATGTGTTCTACATGGAAAGAGAAAAACCATAGCTCTACTGTAGCATCAGTGATCATAAAAATCTGCATTAAGGCACTGACCCCTGAGACACAGCCTTGGCCGACTGTCTGCCCAGGGATCTAGGATGGTACTCTGTCAATCAGAATTTCCTGTGCATCGTGAAAAACAGTAGGGAAGGGGGTCAGACTGTCCGGAAGCTCTGAGTGCTGAGAGCAGTGCCGCAAACCTACCTGGCCACGTTCTTTCTCTTTCAGTAAGGACGTGAGGCTGCCGGCCGGGCTGCAGCACTCCCTGGCGGTGGAAGCCGAAGCGCAGAGACAGGCCCGCGTGCGGGTGAGCCAGCACGGAGCAGGCCATCTGCCCTCCATCAAAGAGCAGGCTGTTCTTTGAGAAGCACCGGAGAATCCAAAAGGCCTGCTCATGCAGAGCGTTTCCCCTTTGCTTCCTCACCTCCCATTCGTCCAGGCACTGGGAGGAATCTGGCTTGTGCCCCCCACTCCAACCAACTCTATTAAAATCGCTAGTGTGCTAGTAGCTCCTAAATGACTAATGCAACATCTCCTCCCGCTACTCCCTCTCTCTGAGGCCATTGGTAACAGGGACCATCTCCTCCAGCCTGAGTCTTGTCTTCGTTTCCTCTCCCTAAAGGCCTCTCACCATACTTCATCCTTCTTCTCTTGTATTGGCATCTGTCCTGGGTAATATCAGTCACCTGTCACCTATAGGTTAATGACACCCAGACCTATCTCCCTAGCTCTGCGCAAGCTCTGGAGAGGCAACCATGCTCAGGGGCCAGTTTCCTCAACACCAGAGCCAAGAGAAGGCTGTGCCACCCATAGCCTCTACTCAGACATGCCAGTGAGAAGCAAGGATGTGGCTGCCAGCAACTCCTGACTTGTATGGGTGGAATGGGGTGATGGGAAGAGGAAAATGAGGACTGAAGGGGAGGCAGATTTCTTTTAAGGAACAGGAAGTAGGTGGAAAAACCCCTAACCACATACAAGGTTGATGACTGAGGGGAAGTGGAGGAGGGAGGACGGGGGAGGAAGATGGTCTTCAGGGCAGAGTGGCATCTAACCCTCTCTGCCCACTTTAAGGTGGCATTCAGGTGGTGAGATTGGTGTTTTTCCTTCTGAAAGGCTTTCCCATTCATTTTCCTTGAGTTGGGAACTACCCTTTCAGGATTCCATGTTTTTGCCTGGAATATTGGCCAACCTTTTCTCTATAGGGCAAAATCCTTTTAACCTTTCAAGGCCCACTAGACATAACGCCCAAACACTTCACTATCCTTGCCATTTGTGGCCTCAACAAATTCGGCCCTAAATTGCAATTAATGGTGTAATCTGTCTTCCCTAGAGCAAGATCCTTGAAAACGAAGACCATCTGTTCTATGCTTCACAGCACCTGCCACCTAATAGATGCTTGCTGAATAGTGATTAGAACTGTCCAGGAACGAAGAAGGGAACTCACTTTGCTTTTCTTCACGTCTGTTCTCTAGATGATCGCTGCAGAAGGGGAGAGAGCCACCTCCGAGTCCCTGAGGATGGCAGCTGAGATTCTATCAGGCACTCCAGCTGCTGTTCAGCTTCGATACCTCCACACGCTTCAGTCCCTGTTCACAGACAAACCCTCCACCGTGGTTATACCTTTGCCATTTGACATGTTAAATTTCGTGTCTTCTCCCAGCAACAGAACTCAAGGAAGCATCCCCTTCCCAAATCCTTCCAAACCTGTTGAACCATTGAATCCTAAAAGGAAAGACTCTCCCATGTTATAAGAGGGCGGAGGATACTATGTGGGAACCTGCCATGGAACAGCCACACCCCTGAGTGTTCTCACTTCCTGCCCTTTCTTTTGGCTGCCGGATAGAATGCCCTCGAAATGTATGAAGTTGCAATGCAGCAACCTACCTACATGAGAAGACAGGGAGATCATGTAATGACCAAGAAGAGATACAACAAGTTTAAGTAGATCATCTAGTCAGAGTAATTATGGGAAAGAGCTTTAGCCAACATTCTACTTTGGAAAGAATTTTGAGTCCATATATGGCTAAACTTAGATGCGGTTCAAATATCCTTTTTGCTGTGTGCCCTCTGGCCCCTTTGGCAAGGTCTTTGCTCCTCCCACAGCCCTTTCTACATGCGCTGATCATTGTGTTTATTACACTGTCTTGTATAATCCTGTACTTAAGATGCAGGCTTCTCTCCAACTATACTATGAACTCCTCAAAGGTACATCTTAGTTATTCTCCCCTGACCACACTCAACCTTGTACACTCTACCCCATCGTCCTCACACCTAATCCTGATACCTGCACCACAGTGACACTTAAATGTCTCGGTGAATGAGAGTAAAAGAGATATAGTTGGGCTAAATATAAATAAAGAATTTAAAAGGTGGTGTAGCCATGGGCTCTCCAACTGCATGCAAGAGCAACCTGGAGAGACTTTGACAGCTCAGGTCAGCATAATACCTACAGCTGCCACTCGTCTTTCCTATATCTCAGGAAAAAAAGAAGAAAAAAAAAGAATTTAAAAGGAATTATTCCTTTTTTTATAAAGACTCCTTTTTGAAATATAGAAATAAAAGGACAAAAACATTTATCTGATACATGTTGCTTAAAATCGGAGGAAGCATCACTATAACTATGGGGCCAATGTATTTTCAGTATAGAATTGACCAGTTTGCGTATTTTTCAAACAGTAACATTATGTGATCTATACATACTTTGAAGTATTCTTTTCTTGTATGTATTCCCTAATACAAATACATTTATATTATATAATTGGCCTTATTTTTTATTAACTTGCCTTATACAATTAGAAATATATATCTATAGAAAAAATATTAGTCACATAAATAAGAATACTGATACATATATATATGTATAGTGAATCTTCTTATAAACTTAAAAAAATCAATAACATTATAAAACATTACTAACATGACAAAAACATGACTACAAATCATTATGAAGAGACATATGATAGAGATGACCCTGGGATTTTCCATGTTGCTGTAGCAGAAAGAAATGGTGGTAGCTACCCCAGTGCTCACTAGTTGGTGATTTGTCTCCATCAAAGTGCCTCTTTACTCTTCATGTTATCTGATGTTATTATTGGAGGTGTCTTCCTGCTAACCCATGAGAACTTTAAATATTTGGCATAAAAACATCGGTAAAGGACTTCTGTTTATGCATGTTATCCCATAAAACCCTGTAGAACATTATTTCAGAGAGAAATGTATTCTGAGCTCCTAACAGTGGACCTAGAAATTTTGTTAGTATTTTATCTGTTGAAGACAGGTTGTTTTCCCACTATGTTTAAATAACAGAGACAAGGCCCCAAACCAAGGGTGCTTTGCCCATCCTGTTATCTCTCAATCACTCCAATAGGATCCCTCGGCCATCCTCCTGCCCTCTACAAAAAGAACAAAAACTCCCTAGCAGTCTAATATAGCAGTGCATCATGAGGTCACCCTCAGGGTCATCTCTGTCATATGTCTCTAGGCCATCTCATCACCTCCAGCCACACTGGGATAACCACACATTCTAGCCCAACCTTGCTGTGCCCTTTGACTTGAGCCAACAATGAATCTTCCTAAGATTATGCAGGATTATTAGATTATTTCAGAACCTACATGTCCATACTGCCATGCCAAATTCACTTATTAATATGACCTTCGGCTTATAAGGTTAGTATATAATGATGATAAATTTTCAATTTTGTTTCAAAAGGCTATTTCATCCAGTTCTGAAAAATGTTTCCGAATGTTGTTAAGAGTCTCCCTAGTCCCTGCTCCCAAGGACCAGACTTGGTTGTGGGGGAATGGCGGTGCAGAAAGCCATAGATCGAACAGTCTCTGGGGCAATGGGAGATTCTGAAGCAGGAAAAGCTCTAAACCATGTTCAAGTGCCAAAATAGAAAGTGTGGAATCCAAAAGGCGGGTCAAATCCAAGTAGGCCAAAGCAGGTAATGAAATCTGCCAAGCCAGGAGCATGGAGCCAACGAGAGGAAAGCAAGCACGAATGAGGCAGACAGAATGGGGAAGGGGAAACTCCTGGGTGATTCCCTAGAATGTCTAATCCATTAGGCTTTGCGGTTTGTTTTTGTGCACCCGCCAGGGCACCGTCATAGGTGGCCCAGCCCATTTCAAGGGCCAATGGCAATTAGAGCATTCCTGAAGCGGGAAAAATTTTTCATTACCACTGTGTTGGCCTGTACCCATCCCAGTGTATTGTTGATTGAAGTTAGGTCTGTTAGGATGACATCAAGAGTTGTTGGTCACTTTTCACCCCCTATCGATGTTCTTGATATTGGGCTGGCAGATGTTGGAATGACTAATGAAAAAAAGGAGGTAGGGTCATGCTGCTTCAGGTAAAAACCACAGCCAGGAACAGAACAGTGAGAAGTGAATGCCAGGATGACAATGTAACAATGGCTGGTATGGACCTTTAGTAATTCCTAAGGTCCCTGACGTTAACAAAAAATATTCAGAAAAACTTATTAAGAATTCTTTGTTGCCATGTTGAAAATGCGAATTCCTCCTCCATATTTTTGTGAATCCCAAAGTCTGAATAAAGTTTACTATGTCTTCAAAAAAAAAATTCTTAAGTCCCATGTAAAAGCCCCTAAATTTGTTAGTGACATCCAAGATCTGTTTGGGAAAGCAAAAGGGTACAGCTGGGTATGCCCAGCAGGTGGTAACTGTACGTGTGAATCTCAGGCTTGGCTTTCATTTAACCATGAACACAGCCAACTGTCTGAAAAATTTTGTTTTCTGCCCCCAGATCTAAAGAACCGTCCAGTAGGCTCAGCATTTTTGAAACCCATCCCATATACACTTTGATGACGGCCAGGGGCAGGCCTGGCCAGGGGTTTGGCTTAAATAAGGCTGGGGTTCTAGAGTCGGGATGGGGGTGTCTGAGGTTTAAGGAACAGGCCAAGGTCTAAAATTTCAGGAGATAAACCCAAAGGAACACCAAATCTGTGAGCCAAAGCAGATGCAGAATTCTCACCACAGTGTTTGGAGCCAGAGAGATAAGAGCAAATCCAAGTGACCCAGGAGCAGAGAAACAGGAAGGAGCCCTTGCTATGTGACTACCCAGAATGTGCGTTTGTCATTTGCAACTTATTTTTGCAGGTTAATCCACCTCTAGTGCCTAGGAGAATCCACGGTCACAAACAGAACAGACAAATAAGGCAATAAAAGCAAAGAATGAAGATTCTGGGTGAACCTTCAGCAACACCGGCCTCTGTGAAGGAAAGCGTCTGAACATGGATGGCCCGTGGCCATTGTCAAACAATCTAGACACCCGTTCACCAGGGTGGGGGCTCTGACACCGACCAGCTCAGTGACCTAGGGAGAGGCTTATAACCATTCTGGGCTTCAGTTTCATCTTCTGAGAAATGAGGATAACAGTATGACCCCACCTACTTTATAGGTTACTTGTGAAAATCAGAGAAACCATAAGAATGCCTGAAACCAGAAGAAATCTGAAAATGCTGCAGAAACCTAAGAGGAATATCAGGATCTTCTCTTTTAAATTGAAAAATAATGCTTTTTATTTGTCATTCTTCTCTTCAAAAAGCATTATTTTCTTAACAGAAACAGACACTTTTCACAGACCTCGGGTAGGAAATAATTGAGGAGGCGAGCAAACTTTTGCACAAGCTCTTTTTAATCTTGGAAGTAAGCTAATATACTGATTCCCTACAGCGTCACTGCGACTTTGAAAGGAAATGTTTTTGTGTGGTTTGTCGTGGCTTTTCTCATAGCTATTACAATGGAAGTCCTTCAGTTGAGGCACAGTGTCAGCTCAACAGCACAGAGATACCTGGGTGCCAGCAGGTAGGGGAGCCACGGCGAGGCCCAGCACGCTATGGGTGTGGCTTTGGTTTGCCCTTACTGGATTTAATCCGGATTTTGGATTTGCTGCCCACAGTACTCCCCTTGCGTCGTACCTCTGAAAGACAAAAGTAATTAGAATGTTACACTAACACGATCTCATGATTTACTAAAGACTTTTTACTTTAGAAAGCATTTTTTTGTAAATTACCTTTACCTGAGGGTACTTTTTCCATTGATCTTTAGAAAGAACGGAAGGGAGGAAGGGAGGGAGAGAGAGAAAGAGAAACATCGATGTGAAAGTAACACATCGAATGGTTGCCTCCCGCACACAGCCTGACCAGAACCAGGAATAGAACCTGCAACCCAGGTATGTGCCCTTGACTGGGCATCGAACCCATGATCCTCCAGTGCGTGGTGCGTGGACCAACGCTCTAACCACTGAGCAACCAGCCAGGGCTACGAAGCAATTTTAAAATTCTATTCTGCCTGAGTAACTGCTAAGCTACCAACACATTCTGTGCCAAAATTTTGACTCTTAATTTGATATTGGGATTCAGCATGGGTTTTCCTAAAGTTTAAGTGTAGTCAGTTAGCCTGAAGTCTGGGTCCCGGAAGGGGACCATGTGGTCAAGGAGAGAAGAGAAAGAGGAAGAACATTTTCTTCTTCCATCTTGTACACACCCCACGCTTGGTGAGAAAATATTCACATAGAGCTAGTATCCAGAATCCTGCTAGATCCATCCCTGCACCCCTGTTCTTTCTCTCCAGCCTCCTGAACACAGACCCTACACAAGCCCTACCCTTGGGATGAGTACAGGAGGCCTTCTGCGATCACACCTGCTGTGTCTGGCTGCTCCATGACACAAACTTCGTAATCTGAATCCTTCTGACTGGCTGCGGCCACCTCCATCCCACACTTGGTCACCTTGTTCGCACCCTTGTCTTGCTTTTAAATGTATCTTCCCACTCCTGCTCGTGGGCCTCACTGAGATCAGACTCAGCTTCGTCAACACCCTCTCGATTCCTTTCTTCGTTCATAGCTGAGAGCAAAATTATTACAAATATTGATATAAAACAAAAATGAATATCTCTCCCTACTCTGCCCAGATTTTCTCTTTACTTGGCACACACCAGGCTCCTTCCTTTACAGTATAGAATCTTCCATTCTTTCACTGCACAACTCTCAGGAGAAGAGTGGTCTGCCTGCACTAACTCGTACAAATAGGATATTGTATATGCCATATGGGTATCACATTGCTCCAGAGCTGGCTGCTAACTCAATGGAATGTCTAACTTAGGATTTTCCAGAGAAAATGTTCCGGTCACCTGCATAGCATGGGGACTGCCTTACATAGGAGCCAATTCCCCTAAACTTTTCAGAGCTTCCCATCCGTTGTCCTGGGAACAGACCACAGGTTGAAGATGACAGCAAAAATAAAAAAAACAGTCTCCAATGTTGGAGATATTGAGAACTGCTTGAGGGAATATTATAGCACTCATTAGAGGTAAGAAAATAAGATCTGGGGGGTTGTAGGGGGGGCGGGCAATGGGGAGATAAAGACACATATGTAATACCTTAATCAATTAAAAAAGAAAACAAAAGAAAGTACTAAATGCCAAGCCCTAGCTGGTTTGGCTCAGTGGATAGAGCATTGGTCTGCAGACTGAAGGGTCCCGGGTTCAATTCTAGTCAAGGGCACATGTCCAGGTTGCAGGCTCGATCTCCACTGGGGGGCGTGCAGGAGATAGCTGATCAATGATTCTCATTATTGATGTTTCTATCTCTCTCTCCCTCTCCCTTCCTCTCTGCAATCAATAAAAATACATATATTTTTAAAAGAACTGAATGCCTTTTCCATTTAGTATAATAAAGGAGATATTTTCATCGCAGAAAACCCAACAAGTACAAAAAAATAAAGACAAAATTCCCCATAAAATTCCATCGACCAGAAATAATGTCTGTCAGTATTTGGGCATATTTACTTCTGGCCTTTTTTCTAGCTTTAAAAAATAGTATTGTGTGCATGCATATTAGCATAACCAATGGACACAGACATGGGGTAGTGGGGGCTTGCCTGGGGTGGGAATGGCTGGGGGGGCGGATTAATCAGGGAAAAAGGAGACATATGTAAAGCAATAAATAAATAAGTAAATAAATAAATAAATAAATAAATAAATAGTATTATAATTTATTTCTTGTGTTTGATATGTTAACACAAGAATTTGTCATGTCTTATAAACTCCTTGTAAGCATCATTTTACTGTATTTAGGTATATTAATGTAGCATAACTTATTTAATTTTTCTTCCATAATTGGAGAGATTATTTCCATTTTTTTCCTACTATATATAATGATGCACTGAACATCTTTATGCATTAAGTTTTTTTCTGTATTTACGATGATTTCCTTAGATTCCCAAGTGAAATTATTAGGTCAAAGTATATGTTGCTTTTAAAGGCCTATCGACACATACTCTCAAGGCCGACAAGTTTTCTGTAAAACTAACTACTTTGCCCCTCTGACCAGCATTGTATTCTTTCGTTTTAAATAATCTTTGCCAGTTTTATAAGTCAAAACTGTATCTCAAGTTAGTTTACTAGTCTACAATTGTTAGTCATTTCGTTTTCCTTTTTGTGTTTTCTGAATAAGAGAAGTTTTGTAATTAAATGTATATGCAATCCTATGAGAAGTAGAAGATCAACACTAAATTTATTGATATTCTTCTAAAATATCTATGACCTTTACCCTGGCCAGTGCTGCTCAATGGTTTGAGTGTTGGCTCACACACCAAGGGTCTCAGGTTGGATTCCCAGTTAAGGGCACATACCTGGGTGTTTTTTTTAATGAAGGGATACTGTTGGATTTGGTTTGTTGGATCACATCAATGAGGAAAAGCCAAAATTAACTTCTGAAAGGGGTTTCCTTGGGTATTGATGGAGACTTCCAAATACCCAAAATCAGATTTCATTAAGAAATGATGAGTATGTTCTTAAATGACTGCAAGTCTGACATTATCATTCCAGGCTGGAATGCACGCAGGAGGCACCCAATTGACGTGTCTCTTACATCCATGCTTCTCTCTCTCTCTCTCTCTCTCATTCTCTCTCTCTCCTCCTCCTTCCCTCCCACTCTCTCTAAAAAAAAAAAAAAAAAATGAAAAAAACAT
>NW_006284340.1:2103101-2105715 GCF_000327345.1 Myotis davidii
GAGGATTAATGAAGAAATATATAAAATAAAATATCTGGGACCCAATCAAGTTTTCTTTCATAAATACGACCTAAATCAAGCAAATCAGAAAGCAAGCCTCACCTCTCTGTAAAGGTTTTACGGAAGTGCCTGCTGAAATGTCCTCTTCTTCTTTTTCTTCTTCTGCTGCTCTTTCGCCTTCATGTTTTTCTTCTCCTTCCAGCTCCTTCTTCCTAGACTGCACTACTTCCTCCAGTTCTTTATTTCTTATCAGGGTAAAATGAAGCTTTTCATTTGTGTCATCAAACTTCTCCTCTGCTTGTCTGGCTCGGTTTTCAAGCTCTCTGATGTGGACAAAGTCCAGAGAAACACAACAAAACGGAAAGGTTCAAAAAAGTATCATTCATACATAAAAACTCATTGCCGAAAAAGGCGGTAGGATGAGGGAAATGTATTTAATGATGAAGGTGCAAATAAGGGAAGCAGCGGCATCGATGATCAGCCCAGAATTGGAGGCCTGGGAGCTGCTCTGGGCGATAGTGTCAGAACTGCAGTCATTTAAGAACATACTCTTAATGAAATCTGATTTGGGGTATTTGGAAGTCTCCATCAATACCCAAGGAACCCCCTTTCAGAAGTTCATTTTGGCTTCTCCTTATTGATGTGATCCAACAAACCAAATCCAACAGTATCCCTTTGTTAAAAAAAAATAAAAAAAAATTCCTAAGCATAAGTGCCCAGAAACACACAGTCTTCTTTTTTTCCCCCTTCATTCCTTTCTTTTTCAGCATCTTTAAAACCAGATTTTACAGTCAAGAAAACCAGCTTGAGATGTGTTTCTTAATTACTACAGCACATAACATATGGCTATGCTTCCACTTTGGCATTCTCAGTCATTTTAACTACATTGTTCCTCCTACTTTTGGGGTTTTGTAAATTTGTTGTTGTGGTTGTTGTTGTTAATCCTCACCTGAGGATATTTTTTCCATTGATTTCTAGAGAGAGTGGAAGAGAGGAAGGGATGAGGGTGGAGGAAGGGAGAGAGGGAGGGAAAGTGTCAGAGAGAGAGGGAGGGAGGGAGGGAAGGAGGGACATCTATGTGAGAGAGACACATCGATTGGTTGCCTCTCCCATGTGCCCCAGGGCTAGAGTTCAAACCTGCAACCCAGGTACATGCCCTTGACCAGTAATCAAAACCATGACCTTCCGGTGCTCGGGCTGATACTCTAAGCCAGTGATGGCGAACCTTCTGAGCGCGGCGTGTCAGCATTTTGAAAAACCCTAACTTAACTCTGGTGCCGTGTCACATATAGAAATTTTTTGATATTTGCAACCATAGTAAAACAAAGACTTATGTTTTTTGATATTTATTTTATATATTTAAATGCCATTTAACAAAGAAAAATCAACCAAAAAAAAATGAGTTCGTGTGTCACCTCTGACACGGGTGTCATAGGTTCGCTATCACTGCTCTAAGCACTGAGCAACAGCAGAAAGTGCTACATTCCTTCTTATACACAGTAGTTTCTCCCTGTTACATCTATTTATCTAGTTCATGTATTAAAACAGACTGAATTCACTTCTTATTCCCCTTCTCCCTCCCCGCCCCAGCTTTGACTTCCTCCATCTCTACTGTGAGTGAGGACAGCTATTCCTTCTACAGCATGTAGTTCACTGACTCTAGCAGAAGATTTGGAGATACCCTTCCCACTAGTGAAGATGGGAAGAAGCACAGGAGAACCAAAGTCAGCCAAGAAGTGTGGATTTCTCAACCACACCTCCGGGCCAGCATCTTCATCTTCTTACCATTGGGGTGCCTCATACTTACATTAACTTGTCCTGCATGTGTTCAATTATAGATATTGCTTCACGATACTTTGAGGCCAATGTACCTTCATTAGCTGCTTCTCTCTGACAAAGAAAATATGTGCGATGAATAAACTGAAAGTCCCAACAGTTGATACTGTATTTCCTCAGGATGTTCTGGACCAAGCCTTTCCGAATATGTTTTCTACTATCCATATTTACACAGTAGAGAATTAAGCCCACTCTTAATAACAACAAAAAAAGGGATTTCCTGTTGGCAAACAGCATCCCAGCTTTCAAATTATTTATGCTGCGTGTGGATATATATTTGATTAGAGTTGTAAAGAAGAAGCAGAGGAAACAATATCAACAGAAAGAAAAAGGGAAGGAAGAAAAGACTCAAAAATAAATAAAGGGTAAACATGTTACTCTATCAAATCAAGTTAAATATCAAGGAAATTATCTATATTTATCTTAAGAACTTACTTTACACTAAGCACATAACATTGCAAAATCCAATAAGATGTTTTAGTCTGATATGGAACTTCATAAATATCAAGGCAGTAGCCGAAACCGGTTTGGCTCAGTGGATAGAGCGTTGGCCTGTGGACTGAAAGGTCCCGGGTTCGATTCCGGTCAAGGGCATGTACCTGGGTTGCGGGCACATCCCCAGTAGGAGATGTGCAGGAGGCAGCTGATAGATGTTTCTCTCTCATCGATGTTTCTAGCTCTCTATCTCTCTCCCTTCCTCTCTGTAATAAATCAATGAAATATATTAAAAAAAATCAAGGCAGTAAAAATATGGGGCGGGGGAATACCTTTATTTTTT
>NW_006284340.1:2105848-2128431 GCF_000327345.1 Myotis davidii
CAGAGAGGAAGGGAGAGAGATAGAGAGTCAGAAACATCGATGAGAGAGAGAAATATCCATCAGCTGCGTTCTGCACACTCCCCACTGGGTATGTGCCGGCAACCAAGGTACATGCCCCTGGCCGGAATCGAACCTGGGACCCTTGCATCCGCAGGCCAACGCTCTATCAACTGAGCCAAACCGGTCAGGGTGGAACACCTTTATAATGGTCCTAGAACTTTGTGGAGTAATTTTAAATCTGTTTTTCTGCTGAGTTTCTGTAGCCACTGTTTAAAAGTTTCTAGTTTCTCAGTAATTCTTATGGTTGGTGGTATGTGCTTATCATAGCTCTCAATAGAATCTGCTTAGTAGATTTATTTAAAAATTGGTCAAAAATTGACCAACAAATTGTTAAATTAAGGAAAGGATACTTATTTTAAAATAAGGTTTACACCCAGCAGGTCTGGCTCAGTGGTTGAGCGATGGATTATGAACCAGAAGGTCCCAGTGCAATTCCCAGTCAGGGCATGTGCCCAGGTTGTGAGATCAATCCTCAGTGGGTGTGTGCAGGAGGCAACCAGTCAATGATTCTCTCTCATCATTGATGTTTCCATCTCTCTCTCTCCCTATCCCTTCCTCTCCAAAATCAATAAAAATATATATATATAAAATAAATAAAGGTTTACAGAAGAGAATAAGAAGTGTTTGTTGTTGTGTTGCTTGATTGCGAGTTTTCTAGGGATGATGCTGGGAAGGAATAAAACAGGATCTGGAAAATATATTACTTAGAAGTCCTTGGTCCTCTTGGGGAGATAAAAGTTATGTTGGAGCCGGACCATTTTCATATCATGTTAAGTTTCCTAGCTTTTCTCTCTAGCTTTGGATTTCCTAGTTGGGTTTCAGATACATACCCAGGAAGATAACCTATTTGATCCAGATAGAGGTCTGGAATAAACGTTTTCATCTTCTCCAATGAATCGAATGAGTTTTTCATCCTCCGTAGATGTTGAAGGTTCCTAGGGCACAGGAATACCACAGACCTGTCAGTGAGCTCGTGTGTGACCCAGTGACACAGTGGCATGGCAATTGCCTGGCGCCATGTCTAAGCTTTCGTTTTTCCATTTGCTTTAATCATTTAACAAGCATTTTTGGAAGACTTACAGCAAATACCGTGTGATAATTTAGTGTGGATGGGGAAGTACTGTCGGACAAAGGGAGATACTGTGAGAAAAACAGAGCAGATTTCTCCTAGACCTCAGGAACTTATAGCACAGTAGGAGAGATAGACAATAAAATAATTATGGTATATGTGATTACTGCTAGCATAGCGGCATACTCCAAGAGCTGTGTATACCCAGAAAAGGGCCCTCCGTTCTGCCTAGACACACAGAGAAGTTTCTACAGAGAAAATGATCTTTGAAGGCTAAATAGGAGTTTGTGAAATAGAGAAAAAATGGTCTGATATAAGGCCACAGAAGAAGGAAGGGAAAAAGGAG
Organism: Myotis davidii; assembly: GCF_000327345.1. Lineage (NCBI taxonomy): Eukaryota > Metazoa > Chordata > Mammalia > Chiroptera > Vespertilionidae > Myotis > Myotis davidii. The sequence goes on from NW_006284340.1 coordinate 2,107,324, forward strand.
GTGATACTCTATTGCAGTGGGTCTCAACCTTGGCTGCACATTAGAAGCACCTGGGAATCTTTTTAAAATCCTGGTTTCTGGGCCACATCCTCCGGAAATTCTGTTCCTTTGTTACTAATGTTGTGGCCCCACCCCATAACAAAGAAACAGAATTTCTGGAGGATGAGGCCCAGAAATCAGGATTTTAAAAAGATTCCCAGGTGCTTCTAATGTGCAGCCAAGGTTGAGAACCACTGCTCTATAGATTTAAAAGGTATGACAGAGTTTAGTGGCCAAGTAATAATGTTTTCCATTTATGTTGCACCTTCTATATGCAAGAACTGTATCATAAATAGAACAGAAAATGCTGGTCCAAAGAGGCTTGAGTATTGTATAATATTTTTGTTCTGTTGTCCTGCATGTACAGCAAGTAGAGGACCTACGTCATGAGCCTGGGTCATGCCAACATTTAAACTATTTGCAGAGAAGAAACATCAGGGAAGTAAAGTAAGATAGTATAAAGAATGTTAGATAATCATGATGAGTTCTGAAAGCCAAAGATGGCATTCATTCTAGGAATTAACCAGGACTTATCTGGGTTTGAATGCTGGTTGTGCTACTTAGAGTCCTATGATTTGTGATCTTCAGTTTTCTTATCTGTAAAATGGGGGTGGTAATATTTACTTTGAAATCATGTTGTGTAGATAAAAGATAACATGTGCAAAGTATGTAGCTCATGCTAGGCGTCAGTTATTAGTATCTATCATTATATTTTTGTTATTATTACAAGTGCCCCAGGAAAGGTTATTACTACTAATGCCTCAGCAGGGGTGGAGACAGGGTAAGGAAAAGAGAGATGTGGAGATGGGCTTGGGAGGAGAGGGGAAAGGCAGCTCAGCACGGGAGCTGGAGAAGCGGAAAAATGAAGTTTACACTATTTAAAGAATTTGGCGCCTGGCTCGTGCTCAGCGGTTGAGCATCAACCCATGAACCAGGAGGTCACAGTTCGATGCCCAGGTTTCAGGCTGGATCCCTAATAGGGGGCGTGCAGGAGGCAGCTGAGTGATGTTGATGTTTCTCTCTCCCTTCCTCTCTGAAATCAATAAAAACATATTTTTTTAAAAAAGAATTTGGCAATGAAAGAATAAAGAAACAGCATCAGGGTGAGAGATTGATTATTCAGTTAGTAGGAATATAGGTGTGAATGAGACTAATGGAAATGGCTGGATTTGAAATGATAGGAAAAGGGACACTTCTTCAGAAAATGAAGAGATAAGTTGTCTTCAGATATGGCTGCATCTACATGAGGAAAGGCGTTTTGTTGAAGTTGAAGAGTTTACTCCAGATGATGTTTTTATTTTCAACAGTACATATAGAAGTTCTTTAAAAAATGATATCAAATAATCTTACTTCTGCTTTCTCCTCTTCTTTCTTCTCAAATTTATCCTCTGTACCTTCTTCTTTATCCTCTTTAAAAGGCATTTCGATTTTAGCCTGGATTAACTCTTTTATAATGTCCTGTGAGATAAAACAATAACATAATTACTTAGTATAGCTTAATATATATATTTATATCTTAGTGCTATCTTAGCAATTATTAAAAAATATTCAAAGGGCACTAATCCTGTGACTGGGCCCTGTGCTAAGGATAAGGATACAAAAGTTAGTAAGAACGGTCTCTGCCCTCAAGATGCTTACAATTTAGTGCAGAAGGAAATGCTATGGATTCACACATTATAGTCAAATACTAGATATACCCCATCTTGCTCTGGTAGAGTACAGGGGTCAAAGAAAGGGTTGGTCAGGAAGGTTTCCTGAAGAAGATAATGTCCGACTTTCGTCCTGAAGGATGAGCATAAGAAAAACAGATGGCACAAGGGAGAGGATACTAATGTGCACATAACTGGCTCTGAGAACAGAAGTACCGCAGTTCAATAGGACAGAAACGTAGGAGACAAAGGCACAATCGCACTGTCACGCAAGGAGACTGGTCTTTATCATGAAGGCCGTGAGACACAAAAGGGAGAGGACAAGGGGCATGGGATGAAGTGCTCGAAGGAAGAAATGACGTTGATGGGGAGACTAAGATGACAGGGAGGAGGGTGCGTGTGCAGAAGCAGTGAGCCTGAGGGTTTGCCTCAGGAAGCGGCAGGCTGCTCTCCACGGAAAGCCATCCTTTCCTTTCTGAAGTGGGAGACAACATCCTTCACCAAGAAAGTGGAGAGAGGCCGGCAGCAGCAGTGGGTTCGGTTGCGCGTGGCGCCCGGGGTGGGAGTGGAGCCCAGGCCGGGAACAGGCACTGCCGCCATCGCCCCTGGGGAACGTGCTGGCCGCTAGCTCGCCGCCCACTCCCACGCCCGCCTTCGACGGGCTGCCGCTGCCTCCACCCGCTCCTTCGGGGCGGCCTGGGCGCCGGAGGCTGGAGCGGGTGGGGGTTCAGAAGGAACACCCCCCACCCCCACCCGCAGGCACCAGCGCTGCAGGGACCGTGGGCAATGGGGCCTGCGGCTGCCTTCCCAAGCCGGGCGCATTCGGAGAGACACCAAGTGCAAGGAGCTGTTTCCTATTCGGATGGAAGGTGTCCGGCTCACAGTCAACAAAAGCTTGAGTAACCATTTCCCGGTGAACCACACAGTAGCCCTGGGCACAATCCGGGAGTCCAACTACCATTTCAGGGTCACATATGTGGGGACAGAGCAGCTGAGTCCCACGGAGGCATTCCCCGGGTTGGTGGGTGACATGGACAACAGTGGCAACCTCAACGCTCAGGTCATTCACCAGCTGGGCCCGGCCTTAGGTCCAAGACGGCCATCCAGACCCAGCAGTCAGTTTGTGAACTGGCAGGTGGACGGGGAATATGGGGTTCTGACTTCACAGCAGCTGTCACTCTCAGGAACCCAGCCATCAGGTGGGTCCAAGAATCCTCGCGGCCCACGACCTCCAAAGCATCCGCTGGGTGGAGAGCTGGTCTACCCCCCGCGGCCTGGGGAGGAGGGTACCGTCACGTCTCCAACTGGGAAATACATGTGGAACTGGTTGGCGACAGTAACATTGGGCCAGGCGGGCATGCACGGGACATACTACCACAAAGCCAGTGGCCAGCTGCACGTAGGCGTGGAGTTTGAGGCCAGTACAAGGATGCAAGACATGAGTGTCTCCTTCGGGTACCAGCTGGACTTGCCCAAGGCCAACACCTTTTCAAAGGCTCCGTGGACAGCACCTGGATCGTGGGCACCACGCCGGAGAAGAACCGCCCGCCCCTGCCCCTGACGCTGGCCCTCGGGCCTTCCTGAATCACCGAAAGGACCAGTTCCAGTGTGGCTTTGGCCTCACCTTCGGCCGAGCCCCTCCTGGCTCCTGCCTCCCACTCCCTCCCTCCTTGAGATTCCCCCTGCTCCTCTCCCATAGGGAGGGGAGACCTAAGCACCCTTCTTCTCCCTTCCCTCCCTCCTTGGTGGGGGGGGGGCAGCAGAAATGAGGGGACCATCACCCCAGCAGCCAAGTGGGGAATTCTAGAACCACGGGTGCTTCAGGATTCAGAGCACCAGGAGCTGTGTGTCCAGTGGACCTGGGCCCAGAGGGGTTCTGGAATCGAGGGGCACGCCAGATTCTGAGCACCAGGGACAGAGGCTGCCAGACAACCTCAGGGAGGTGTTGGGGCATCTCTGCTGCCACCCCCTCCAAGAAAGATCTTGGGGCCCCACTCCAAGGGGGCAGCAAGAAGAGGAGCTTCCCCATCCCAGTCTGCCCCCACCCACTTTCCCATCCACTCCTCACTATAAATCATGTTTATAAGTTATGGAAGAACCAGGACATTTTACAGAAAGAAAAAAAATGTATCTTACCTAATAATAGACAAACATGTAAATTAACCATCCCTCGGCTACGCTCACCAGCCAATCAGGAGAGTATGCAAATTAACCCAACAAAGATGGCGGTTAATTTGCATACATTGGGGCGAAGCGGCAGAGCGAAGACTGAAGGCTCTGGCTGGAGCAAAGGCCTGGCTCCTGGGTCCCGGAGGAAAACCAGTGCTGGCAGCCAAGGGAAGGGAAGGCCTATTGCATGAATCTCTTCATGCAATGGGCCTCTAGTATATATATATAACAACAACAAAAAAGAAAGTGAGGAGAGATGTTTGGGTGGATAACTCTCTCCGTGAGAAGGGAGAAGAGCTGCCAATGCTCTTGGTTGGAGCCAAAATTCTCTTCTGATAGAGTAAGTGAATGAGGAGGATTCGGAACACTGATTGCAAAAAGTCACTGACCCCTTATCTATTAAGATACAGGAAGAACCTGAATAATGACGCGTGCTAGCACATGACAAATACCTCTTCTTCAATCAGGTGGTCCTCTTCTTCATCTGTCAATAACTTTATTTTTCTGCCTTTGACCCCAGAGAGGAGTCGAGAGCATGTGGTGATCCACTCACAACATTCCTTCTGAGAAGAGATAAAAAGATCATTACTAAGCAGAAAAAAATCAGAGTACACCAATTCATTTATTCACTCACTCCTACTGAGGAGCTGTTAAATACAACCCTCTAAATATAACTTCAATTAACATTGTATCACTTCAGTTCATTGATTTGTGCAGAAGTGTTTTTTTATAGAGACCTAAAACCCCATTGTTTGCTTACTGACATCATTATAATGGGATAAGTAGTGAAGTGTCATAAAATTAGATGCAGAAATTGTTGGATTTACTATGGGCAAGCAGTCTGTCCCAACAAATATACAACTGACCAGTTCACACTCTGGCTGGTGTTGCTCAGTTGTTAGACCACTGGCCCACGCACCAAAGGGTCATGGGTTCAATTCCCGGTCAAGGGCATGTACCTGGGTTGCAGTTTCGATCCCTGGTCCCGGTTAGGGCATGTGTGGGAGACAACTGTTACTGTTTAGATGTCTCAACTATTAACTAACCAAAACAGAAGGCAATTGAATTTTTTGTGGTTTTTTTTTTCAAGTTTTATTGATATAAGCAACATATAACATTGTATGTAAGTTTAAGATATATGACATAATGATCTGATAAATATATATATCAAAATAATTACATTAAATTTAGTTAATATCCATCACCTCACATAGTTCAGTTATTTTCTTGTGATGAAAACTTTTAAGATCCATTCTCTTTAGCAACATTCAAATATACATTTCATCAAAGGACATATACAGATGACAATCCCATGAAAAGGTGTTCAACATCAATGGTCATTAAGGAAATGCAAATTAAAACCATGATGGCATACCACTACCCACCTATTAGAATGTCTAAACTTGAAAAGACTGATCGTTCTCAAGTGCTGGTGAGGATGTGAAGCAACTAGAACTCTCATATACTACTGACAGGAGTATAAAATGGCTTAACTAAAGAGTGCCCCAAAATTCACGCAAGAACTGATTTTGATAGAAAACACAGATTTATAATTAATAATTGTAATTTTTTTTATTGATTCATAAAGTATACAGTATAGGGTTATGTATGGAATAGCGTATCGGGTAAATGGCCTCCACGGCTTTGCTGGCACATACGCATTCTTTTGTTGGAATTTTCCATGACCGTTTTTTGCATAAATGTGGCTGAATTTTGATGAGGCTCATTTTCATCTTGATGGCTTGGTTAATCGACAAAATTGTCGAATTTGGGGTTCAGAAAATCCATGAGTGATTGTTGAGAAACAAATGCATCCACAACATGTCACTGTTTGGTGCAGATTTTGGGCTGGAGGCATCATCGGACCATTCTTCTTCGAAAATGTGGCTGCTCAGGCAATAAGTTAATGGTGCTCGCTATCGCGACATGATAATTCAGTTTTTATGTATGCTATCCCATATATAACCCTATACTGTATACTTCATGAATCAATAAAAAATTTACAATTTTTAATTATAAACCTGTGTTTTCTATCAAAATTACTTCTCGCGTGAATTTTGGTACACCCTTTACTTTGGAAGACAGTTTGACAGTGTCTTAAAAAGTTAAACATACACATGCCATATGACTCAGCCACTCCATTCCTAGTTATTTACTTAACCAGTTAACTGCCACAATATTTTGAATTTAATTAAAAAAGGTTGGCCGCGTACGTCTATAGATGCTTATGGCATACAAATGGTTAAGAGAAATGAAAACAATGTACATAAATATGCACTGAAGTTTTATTTATTATAATTGAAAAGTGGGAACAATTCAAATGCCCACCAACAGAGAATGGGTAAATCGTGTATATCCATACAATGGATACTACTCAGCACTAAAAAAACATAAAATATGCTTTATGATAAATGCAACAATATGTGTGAACCTCAAAAAAAAATTTGCTTAGTCAAAGAGGTCAGACCAAAAGCATACATTTTATATGATTCCATTTACATAAATTCTAGAATATGAAAAATCATCTTTGGTGTTAGAAAGGTGATCAGACATTGGCTGGGATGAGGATGGTTTACAAGGAAACATTTCTTATCACAGTCATTATTTTATGGGCATATGCACATTTTAGAAATTATCAACTTGCACACTTTCAATATGTGTAGTTTGTTGTAAATCAATTAAACCTAAAATGTCTGCTCAGAACAAACAAAACAAGAGCAAGTGGTTACCTTCATGTTATTCAGTTCATGAAGTTCCTTAGCAGGATTTTTTTGTAGGCTGCCAGCGATACTCAGAGCCATAGCTGTTACCATCCCTTTGCAACAACTGGGGGGGAAAACACACACACACACACACAGAGCATGACCTATTAGTATTGGTTCCCCTAAGTGTTTTAAATCCAAGTACAGTGGAAGTTTACCATTAACAATTAAGCTACTGACTCACCAAAGAGTATTATTTGTCTCTTTCTCATTTTTTACCCTTGTCTTCTTCACTCCCTTCCATTCCTCTCACTTTTGACCATTGGTAACATTGAATGGAAATGAAGTGGGTAATTGGCTAGATGATAAAAGCTATCTGCCAAATTTGAAGTAATCAGAGACAGTAGACTTACTAGTTAATAATGTACAATTTTCCAGACTTCGTCTTTATTTGGTGGGAATCCTCTAGCTTTCCAGACATAAGGTTTTTAGAAAGAGATGTTTTGGTTGGTGTTTATTGAAATATAAAAAAGTATACATTCAGCCGAAACCGGTTTGGCTCAGTGGATAGAGCGTCGGCCTTCGGACTGAAAGGTCCCAGGTTCGATTCCGGTCAAGGGCATGTACCTGGGTTGCGGGCACATCCCCAGTGGGAGATGTGCAGGAGGCAGCTGATCGATGTTTCTCTCTCATCGATGTTTCTAACTCTCTAGCTCTCTCCCTTCCTCTCGGTAAAAAATCAATAAAATATATTTTTTTAAAAAAGTATACATTCAGTTTTGCATGGAATTACACAGGACACTATAAGCTTCTTCATAAATGCCCCAGCCTGAGGAAAAGTGCGAAAAATGCAAGTTAAGTGAGTCTTTTTGTTTTGTTACTAATTGTCACTCCCACATCTATAATAATAAAAGCGTAATATGCTAATTAGACCAGATGTCCTTCTGGACGTCCTTCCAGATGACCTTCCAGATGAAGCCGGGGCTGTGAGGGGCAAGCACCTTGTACAAATTTCGTGCATCAGGCCTCTCGTCTGTACATACGTCCCCCATCCTGCCCATGCTAACATTGTTTTCAAATGAATTCTAAAGCCATTGGGAAAACACCAAAATCTCATATTCCAACTGGGCAGTGTCAAAGCTAATTTAAGTGAAGAACTGGTACTTCTTTCCAGGTTTTAGAACAACTTATTGCTGCCCTTCTCTCCTGTGCTTTATGTCACATTTAATCTTCAAAGGGGCAGGAATGAAAAGAAAAACAGATCGTTTTACCCGTTCAAATAACTGGTGTATCGGGACAGATTTTTGGCCAGTGCAATTGCGTCCAGCTCTAACTTTGCAACTCCTATATCATGTTTTTCATCACTTTCTTTCTCCAACTCTGGGAGGCTGTCTCGGTCAGTAAAGTCAGGTACCATTAATATCAGCACATTTACCATCCACTTGACCATAGATATATGCAATTCATCCATCTGTTAAAAAAGTTATAATACAAATGACCCGTTTTAAATAAATCCAACAGTAAGAACCATGCCAAATTTAAAAACAGATGATCATATCTGCATTCAATTTTTAGCAATGCTATCACCACTATGCAGCTGGTATAACTATATATATAATTTTTTTTCTCACTATACTACATTAAACTCTTCTTTAGCTTGGTCAAGGGTATTAAAACTACAGTTACCAAATTGTTCACTAAGGCATCCTAGGGCCCCACAGTGAACTCTCCAGGATGCCTTGGGAATTTTAAATTCTTGAGGGAAATAACAGTGATATTTGACATGACATAGTTCACACTCTCAACATCCGATGCACTATATCACTTTTGCAAAGCTGATTTTATTGGTGGTGTGGTAAAAACAAGCTCTGTGTGAGCCCTGGCCAGTGTGTCTTGGTGGTTAAAGCATCGGGCTGCACACTGGAGGGTGGAGGGCTGGATTCCTGGTCAAGGGCATGTCCCTTGGTTGCAGGTTCCATCCCCAGCCCCAATGGGAGGCAGGGTTCGTGTGGGAGGCAGCCAATCGACGGATCTCTCTCACATTGATGTTTCTTTCTGCACCTCCCCCTTCAAAAATCATTGGGAAAGATATTCTCTAGTGAAGATTAAAAAAAAACGAGTACTGTGTGAAAATCTAAGTGGAACAGGAAGTAAAGGTGGCAACATTCAATATGATTCCAAGGTTAGAAAAGTTGTACAGTGCCCCAGTACATACATTCCTTAGTAATTTTGATGGAGAATAAAAGTTTTTTCCCAACGTTTATGTATGTAAAAAGGTAAACTGAGACATTAAATTTTACAAAGTTTATTTCAGCAAAAAACAATTTCATTTGGGCAATGCCAAACCTGGAAAATGGTTAGGGGTGCTTTGAGGGCAGGGGGAAGGGCAAAGATGTTTATAATTGGCTGTAATTATTTACATGTTTGCCTTATTTGGGAAAATTTAGTTATTTGGCTGTTATGATAATTGTTCTTCCAAATCACAGAAATTTCCCCCAACCCTGGATCCATACTTCCAGTCTTAATATATTTGCTCCTCAACTTTTGGTTCTATATATTTATAATGTGTTGTCATCTACTGTAATGTGATGATTCATAAGTAGTATTCCCATATAACTGATGAGCTCTGCCTTTCAAATTCCTAATTTAAGTAATATTAAAATGGATTAAGTTCATTTGATCATATTAAGTTTACTTATAATAATTTTTTTCCAATGTAAATTTAGATTATAATTATGAGGTGAGAGTAAATGTAATAAACTAAGACATCCTCTAGAAATTATTTCATGTTGTGCTGGCTAAGAAGTCAATGTAAGTCCCCATTTTGCCCTCACAATCTCCTGCTTTAATTGCATAGGCATGACCTGATTTTTCCTTAACCCCTTCCCCAACAATTTTTTTGTTAAAAACGTTTCTTTTTCAGACTAATTTTTTTATTTTGGTTCTATATAGTATTTTTGACGCTGGTTATGAAAACAGTTTGTAACTCGTCTTCCTATAAACCATATTTTTTTACCATATTTTCTTAGTATACTCGTCGACGACTGAAAAAGAACATTTTGTGAAAACGAGTATACACGTTTCTGCCGGGGAAGGGGTTAAAGAAAACTCTCGAAGTCGCGGAGAAACTAAGATGGCGGCAGAGATAAACAGCCAAGGCAAAATTAACCTCGCAAATCCCTATTAAGTACATACGTGGCGCTGAAGTTCAATGTTACCATTAGCAATCTCATTGCCCATCTCCACGTGCCAATGTTTAATCATGCTGTATATATGTGCTACAAGTGCCCTGAAGGAAAAATTAAGTAAAATAAAGATAAGTGACTTACTTAGAATACGAAAGTAACTATCAGTTAAAGGAAAGGGTTTTATTTGGGTGGGCCTCGCTAGTATACTGAGTGTTGACAAATGTTTGAGAATTCAAGGAAAGGTGAGTGAAAACCTTGAATTATCAGGAATATTGGCTAACATCCATAGCAATCAGCATGATGCGCTTTGGATAATGTAGATCTTACCTTCAGTGCTAGCTCTCTACTGTAAAAACTCACACTCACATGCTTTATATTCACTCTTAGACCAACGAGACCAAAAAGTGAGAATGAATTTTTAAATTCTCTCAAGAGATCAGCTTCCAGCATGACAGTGTGAGGAGCAAAGCGGACCCATTTCTCAGTAAAATTGGTGAGAATTATTTCTTAAAAAAAAAAAAAAAAATCAAGCCCTGGCTCGTTTGGCTCAGTGGATAGAGTGTCGGCCTGCGGACAGAAGGGTCCTGGGTTGGATTCCAGTCAAGGGCACATACCTTGGTTGCAGGCACCTCCCCGGCCTGGGCCCAGGTCAGGGCACATGCAAGAGGCAACCAATTGATGTGTTTCTCTTACATCGATTTCCTCTCTGTCTTTCCCTCTCTCTTACACTCTCTCTTTATAAAAATCAATGGAAAAATATCCTTGGGTGAGGATAAAAAAATAAATAAATCAAAAGCCTCTAGAAATGGTCCCAAGAACAAAGAGCAACTGAAGAGACATCTCTTCGAGACAGTCTATGAAGATTCAGTGAGAAAGACAAGAATCTATGGTATCTGAACCATGATTGCCCCCACTCTTCCCCTTCCCAGCTCAGTGAGGCAGAAACTCCACTGTGGACCACTGCAGTCATGACACAGGACTCCCTCATCCTCCTGCCCCCAGTCAGATGGACTTTCTTCCTGGGAGGAACAGGATTTTAAGGTTTGTCATCTGACCCCAGCTCCGTGTGGCTGAGGCTAGGTACTGGGAAAACGCAATTGAGAAGCAGAAAGCTATGGGAACTTACGAGCCAGAATCTGCGTCAAGGTTCTGTGGAACAGTACCAACAATGTTTAACAAGATATCCGTCTGAGCTACCATTTCATTAATTTTTTCAGTAAGTGCCTCCCAATCTTCGAGAAGCACTTCAGGAAAATCCAGATGCTGGTCGATCTTGAAAGAATAGAAGTCAAGAGTACTAATCAAACTTAAAAGAATTTTAGAGATACCTAGAAAAGTGAGAAAAGCATGAATTGTTAGAAGTATTTGTAAGTTTACTATTTCTTTTTTAAAAAATATATGTTTTTATTAATTTCAGACAGGGAGGGGGGGAGAGAGAGAGAGAGAGAGAGAGAGAGAAACATCAATGATGAGAGAGAATCATTGATTGGCTGCCTCTTGCACGCCCCCTGTTGGGGATCGAGCTTGCAACCCAGTCACATGCCCTTGACTGGAATCGAACCTGGGATCCTTCAGTCCGCAGGCTGATGATCTAGCTAGCCACTGAGCCAAACCAACTAGGGCCAAGTTTACTATTTCAATAATAAATTATAAAATACTAATGGGCAGGGGCATATCTTTTTTCACCTTTTTATTACCCTATAGCTTGCTTAGCAAAAATCTTATAAAGAGCAGTTCCTAGATAAATGTTTAGGGAATACTGTATAATTAGTGCTTTTCTGACTGAGAGACTATTTATTTGATGGCAACCTATACTCTAAGTCTCTTATCTTCTCAGCTGAGAACCAAATACATTAAACCCAGAAACTATGAACTACAGTTTTCTGAAAAAGGCATTAATTCACTGAGTCTTTCTGTTAAGAAGACAATGGTGACAAACAGGTTCTTCATAATTATAGGACAGTTAATAAGAGAAATGAAATATAGTTCTTGAGTTATTTTTAAGTCATTGTTCAGGTTTTCATGAAGTTCATAGTTTTAGTCTGAACCAGAATCAAATATGGATCCTAGTCTTTGAATTGATTCACGTGAGATCATGGCAAAATAACCACTTTATACCTCTGTCTTATCTCATTTGCAAAATAAGAAATACAAACGCTCCTATCTCAGAGATATATAAAGAGAAATAATTTAAAAGCAAACTTTTTCTTATCCTTGATGAAAATATTTTCAATGCCTTCATCAGTCAACTTTGACCACCGAGGAGTATTCAAAGTGATCTGTTAATTTCACTATCACTCTTCATTTTGACTCTCATTATTGTAAACCATTTACTAAATCATTTTTAGTCTGCCCACAATAGGAATATTCTCATAGATAAGTATTGCCATTTTATCTGTAACTATAGTACTGCTGTAACAGATCATTAAGATTGTGTTTCCCCATCTAGAGTAGTTTGATGTCGAACAACAGTGGTAGTCAATGCATCAGAGTTGCCTGGAACACTTTACAGGGAAGGCCTGATTCTTAGGTAACATATGACATAGTGATTAAAAGTGTTCTGATGGGTTTTTAATGTCTCTCATGGGTTTTAGAGGGCGAATTTCCAATATGTCTCGAGGAAAACTGGGATATTAGGTCACCCCACTGGGGAAATAAATTGAAGTTCAAAATCTGCTAAGGAGTAGAGGCCCTGGTAACCGCACCAGGCTTTCACTTGGGACCCCTGAATCCCTGAAGGGCTACACCTTAGAAGTAAGGGTAGAATAGAATAGACTGGTTCTTGCAAAGCCTGGAGCCACACTTCATCTCAGCTCAGTCCCTTTTTGGATTAAAATGATCTACTCCTATCCTAAATAACCTGCCAGAATAAAAACTAAAATCATTCTTTTGAAATATAGCATCATCCAGAGTCTTAATTATTTCTAGAATTTATCACACATGATGTCCAAAATCAATCAGAAACAACCAGGAATATGAAAAGAATAGACTCAAAACCAAGACAAATTACAGACAATAAAAAAGACCTAAGCAAAAAGAGAGAGAGAGAGAGAGAGACAGCACTATGGACACATAAAACAGTGTGGTTATTGTGGGGTAGGGGGAGGTGGAGATGGAGGAGGGTATAGGGGGGATAAATGGTGATGGGAAAAAAAATTTAAAAAAGACTTAGTATACCTGAAACTAAGATAATATCATATGTCAACTGTAATTTTAAAAAAGAAAAAAAAAAGACCTATAACAGAATTAGATATCATCCAATTATCTAAAACTGACTGTAGTGATGGTTGCACACATCTGTGAATATACTAAACATAATCAAATTGTACGCCTTACACAGGTAAACTATATTGTATAAGAATTACATCTCAACAAAGTGATGCTCAATGGTTTATTTTGCTTTATTTCTAAAACTATTCAAGTACTATCTTGATTTTAACTATTAATTGTATTGAAAATTATTATTATTAAAATCCTTTATGTTGAGCAATCTAATTATCATTGTTTTTTTCTTACCATTATCCCCAGTTACCCTTAATTTAAATTCTTTGTAGAGTCTGTCTGTGTTTTTTATAATTTCCTCCATGTGTTGGAGCTCTGGTGGCATTAACCCCTCCATATTTTTATGGCGATGAAATATCCCAAATCCAACATCTGTCCAGTTTTCCTGTAAATATTTAATAATCTTGAGAGAATCATATTTTGACACTAGAGAACTACCAGTAAACTTCTCTTTATCTTCATTCAGTATCTAGAGAGTAAAAGGGAGGTAAAGAAATTAGCACATTATCCACTAATGATTTCATTAAAGTTGAACCAGATCTTTATTTCAATTATTTTGGAGTTAAATATCTTATTATTATTTGTTCATACCATTTCTTCATCTGACATACATTTTATTTTCAAAATTAAAGTAAATTTAAATTAATTTGCTATCTTATAAGATTACCCATTGTTTACCAGGATGAAAATAATTAAATCTATATGGGTAAAAAGTTGGTGATAGGCAATTAAGTACCAGAGAGCTAAGCATGTTTAATTGCTATATGCTTTCGAAAGGATATAATACATTTGTTTACATGATCCCCACTAGACTGGGGAAGTTCCTAGAATGTAATGGTTGTGTTTTATTCATACTTTATTTATCTGTTTAACCCCAAGTCCCAAACATGACATATCAATAAATATTCATAGAAGAAATAAAGTACTATCCTATATAATAAAGAGGTAATATGCAAATTGACCATCACTCCAACACAAAGATGGCTGCCCCCATGTGGTCAAAGATGGCCTCCACAAGATGGCCAGCAGGGGAGAGCAGTTAGAGGCGACCAGGTTGGCAGGGCAGGGCAGTGGGGAGGACCAGGCCAGCAGGAGAGGACAGTTAGGGGCAATCAGGCCAGCAGGGGAGCAGTTAGGCATCGATCAGGCTGGCAGGGGAGTGGTTAGGGGGTGATCAAGGTGGCAGGCAGAAGCGGTTAGGGGCAATCTGGCAGGCAGGCAGGCGAGTGGTTGGGAGCCAGCAGTCCTAGATTGTAAGAGGGTGCAGGCTGGGCTGAGGGACACACACCCCTGTGCACGAATTTCGTGCGCCAGGCCTCTAGTTTATATATAAAGTTTGCCATTACCTGTGATTCAGATAATGGAATCAAATCATCCACGCTTCAATAAGAATGACCATTATAGGGAAGGCTTGTTGCAGAGCATTAAGTGTAGGAATTTTGGAGTTGGAGAGACATGGACTCAAACTGTGATTCAGCCACTTGCCATTTATAGATAACTTGGCAAGTTACTTAACATTTCTGTGAGATGGGGATTATAAAACCTGCATCATGTGGCTGCCATGAAGAATAAAATCACATATGAAAATCACCATTAGCCTAGCAGAGTGTTTAATGAATGAGTTATTATTATTCCTACTAAATGAAGAAGCATGGATTATTTCAATTTTATCTAAGCAATGTCAAAATTTCCAGAAAAACAGTTAAAAAAACAACCACCAGTCACTGAATCAACTATACTGTGTATAAGACAACAAACCTTCAATTCGGAGAATATCCTGCTCAAGTCATTCCAAAAGAAAAGAAAATGGCTCCCTGGGATCTGGATAACAGTTTATCAAGTCACAAGTTTGATATTCACTTTGGAGGAATTTCAGTATTTTATGTACTTTCCTCTGTCCAACTACTATAACATTATAGGAATTTGACTAATAAAACCTATTTCCATAGTTCAAACATCTTTTAAAAGAGGTTACTAATAAACAAAATGTGGATTATACAGACAATGGACAGAAAGGAAATTTGACACATGCTACGACATGAATAAACATTAAGAACATTATGCTGAAGGAAGGCTGTCGTCGGTCACACAGGCCAAATCTAAATGATTCCACTTACATGAGGTGCCCAGAGTAGTCAAATTCAGAGAGACAGAAAATAGAGTGGTGGTTGCCAGGAACTAGGGCAGGAGGAAATGGGCGGTTAGTGGGTGGGTAGAGTTTCAATTTGGGAAGATGAAAGAAGTTTTAGAGATGGATGGCGGTGATGTTTGCACAACAATGTAAATGTACTTAATGCCATTGAACCATACCCTTAAATTGGTAAGTTATATGTTTATGTATATTTTACCACAATTTGAAAAATGATGTTATTGATCTTAAAAGTCCAATTTGTCCTTAAGACAAAAGCCAGGTATAGGAGAGGCACAAATGTTACATCTTACAGTTAGAGAACTGTAATTGAAAAAAAGAAAAGAAAAAAACCTATAGGAGAATCAGATATCTCCTCCCTGCCTTTTTTTCTGGCACCTTAACTTATTTGACCCCAAAATCTAAAATAGAACTGAAAATAAAATAGTTAAGCATATTTTTCAAAGCCCCTGTAGTCTTGTTGTTTTCCTTGTCTTACCCAAAACTTAGTGTGGCATTTTAAAGATTGAGATGTGACTCAGCTGGGTGCGAGGAGTGGCAAGCCTTACCTTCAGCCAGTTCTTGAAGTCTGGAAGAATTGATTCAAATATATTTCCTTTACTAAGGGTTAAAATGTCTTCTACCCTGAAAGAAGGAAAAAGAGCAGGGTCTCAGAACAGGGTATAAAGAAAGAAAATCGTGAATCCATACGCCATATGACAATAGTATGCTTCTCCTTAATGATTTTCAAGCATACCTTCCAGGTTCGCCCTCCCCCCCCCCCCATAGGCATTCATCTTTAAATTTACAAATAAAAACATAAATTCAGGTTCTTCTCAGAGGCCACAGTAGTATTAAAAAGGTCATTTCGCCCTAGCCGGTTTGGCTTCCTGTGGACTGAAGGGTCTCGGGTTTGAGTCTGTCTGGTCAAGGACACATACCTAGGCTGCAGCTCAGTACCTGGCCCTGGTTGGGGAGCATGCAGGAGGCAACCAATCAATGTGTCTTATATTGATGTTTCTGTCTCTCCCTCTCCCTTCCTTTCTCTCTAAAAATCAATGGAAAAATACCCTCAGGTGAGGATTTAAAATAAAAAAGGTGATCTATGGGTCTTCTGCATCCAAAATTAGATTACCG
Source organism: Myotis davidii (assembly GCF_000327345.1). Lineage (NCBI taxonomy): Eukaryota > Metazoa > Chordata > Mammalia > Chiroptera > Vespertilionidae > Myotis > Myotis davidii. Next base: position 2,123,618 of record NW_006284340.1, read on the forward strand.
TAAGAATAATTCCTGTTGAATACAGCTGTCAAAACAACATGTAAATAGAAAGGAAGCCTAATGAATAATTAAGGTTAGGAGCCCCAAATTCTGGTAGGAAAGTTTCCTGTCATCTCTCTAAAGTCTCACAAGAAGAAACCTGTTGATAAAGAAGTTCCTAGAGAGAAAGGGAGAAGAGAACCACTGCCATCTGTGCTCCCTTCCCAGCTAGGGCTCAACAAATGGGAGTGGCGGCAGCAACCAGCCTGGGTATGTACCAGCTTCAACTTTCAGAATTCCACATCTCCGAACTGGGAAACCTCTCAGAGGATATGAAAAAAACTGAAACCACCATTCTCAATTTGAAATGCAAATGGTACTTCAATGTGTTGAGTCTAGCCTGCATTCAAAGTATAGATGCCCACTAACTCTGGCTGTGATCCAGCCTAGACTTAACTACTTGATAGACAGCCTCTTCCACTGTCAGATTTTTCGAACTGTTATACCATACTAGAGGCCTGTTGCACGAAGAGATGCGTGCAATAGGCCATGACGGAGTATAATCAGAAACACAAGATTCTTAGAGGCTCACGTGTTAGTTCTGAAGAACGTCTGCCATTTGATAAGGCCATCCTTAATTATGAGCAATTTCTGCCTTGTAGAATCTTCGTTTTCTTCCACTTCCTGTTTAAATTTATTCACTAAGCTTTTCCATTTCTGTGTCAACTTCTGCAACAATGCAAGGTCCGAAGTGTCCTAGATAAAAAGCATGGAATCAAACCACTTTTTCATTTATTAATGTAACAAATAGTTATTAGCATACACCAAGCCATTATTATTATTGTAATACCAGAGAAATCCATAGAAAATGGACTACAAAATTAAAAAGATATTCCTCTTTCAAAATATCATCAGTGACACTACTATACAGTCGCTTCAGTGGTAGATTTTCTGTGGCACTAAGTATTGGAGGCAACATTTTTTTCCTTTGCAACAAGAGCCCAATTTCCCCATGAAACTTTCATGGGAGATAGTGCAGTACACTGGAAAGAACAGAAATTCAAAGCTAAACAGAACCAAATGTGAATCCTAGACATTTAACTGGCTGTGTAACCTGAGGGAATATTATTTAAACTATTTGAGATAAATTTTTCTTATCCATTATAATAGGACTGGAGGCCTGGTACATGAAAATTTGTGCACTGGAGGGGGGTCCCTCAGCTCGGCCTGCCCCCTCTCACAATCCGGGAGCTGTAAGATGTCCTACCCATGCCTAAGCTGCAGTCTGGCCACCCTCTGCAGGAGGTGACTGGGCCAATCAGGGGAAGGCACCACCCTCATCATCCCGCTGCTGCTGCCACTGCCAGCCCTCACAGCCACAGAGGCTGCCAGCCCTCCTTGGCCCTCCTCAGCCCTCACAGCCGCTGGGGCTTTGTCTGGAAGGACGTCCGGAAGATGTCCAGCTCTTCCACAAAATACCAACTTCTCCGCATGGGCCACAAAGGGCCACGAAGTTTCAATCGCACTGTACGTGCACACCTGCACGTGGTATTTTGTGACAGAGCCACACTCAAGGGGCCAAAGAGCCGCATGTGGCTCACGGGCCGCAGTTTGCTGACCACTGGTACAGATTGTCAAAAGAATTAATGAAATGACGAGGGTAAACGGTTTGACTCTAGAAACACTAGGTACTACTTTCCTCCTTTGTAACCTAGTGTGCTCACTGAATTTCCCCATTAAATTGCAGAGAATGTATCGATAATACAACTATTTCAATAAACATAGCTCATCACAACTTTTTTAGTTTAATAAATGGAGTAACCATAAACAACATTTACAGTGTTATTAACTCAGATAAACTGCTTAACTTGCTTTACTGAGAAGACCTTTATTCACCTTTCCTTGGATTTTTCATTCTGCCACAATAAAGCACAAATGTAAAACTATATTTAAAATTTAATCTATAAATTTAGCAAAAGCCTCTTACAGTCTCAACCCTCAACAGTTGGAGTCTCTTTTTCCATAAGTTACGTGAGCTGAGGTTTACCTTGGTTGACAGCAGTATGATGAAATGCTTAGCATATTTATTCCAGGCTTTTTCATTGAGGTAAAGGTTTTTAGCCAAAATGACTCTATTTTTTTGAATTACCTATATTAAAAAAGAACTGAAATTAAGATCCTAAATCATTAACAAACCACTTTAATTTATTAAACTCAAACCACTTTTACATTGAACTATGAACTCAAGCACAATGACTTATATAAATCATGAATTAGCTTGAATCACAAATTTGTATTTTCTAAAATTACTAAACTAGAACCAAATTGATAAAGAAGTTCCTAGAGAGAAAGGGAGGAAAAATGGGGGGAATGTTATTTAATCTATTTGAGATTAATTTTTCTTATCCATTATAATAGGACAGGAATCCCGGTACATGAAAATTTGTGTATAGTATGTAGCAGAAATTCTTACACAGTTTGATACCAAATACCCATTACAGCCCTAGCTGGTTTGGCTCAGTGGATAGAGCGTCGGCCTGCAGACGGAAGGGTCCTGGGTTTGATTCTGATCAAGGGCACATGCCCAGGTTGTGGGCTCGATCCCCAGTGTGGGGGTGTAGGAAGCAGGCAATCAGTGATTTTTCTCATCATTGATGTTTCTATTTCTCCCTCTCTCTTCCTCTCTGATATCAATAAAAAATATATTAAAACACACACACACACAAAAAAAAGTCATACTCTTAATAATTATTGAAAACTTCAAAGAGCTTTTCTATACATGATTTTATCTATTGATATTTACTATATTGCAAGTTAAAACTGAAATTATTAAAAATCCATGTTAATTCACTTAAATGTAACATTAATAAATTGACATACATTAAAATAACATTTTTATGAAAAAATAATTTTATTTTCCAAAACGAAAAAAAAAAATTGGAGAAAAGATTACCGCTTTCACATTTAAAAAAATCTCTTTAATAGAATAGAGCGGAATTTTCATATTTGCTTTTGCATTCAATTTGTTGCAATATTCCATATCATGTAACTTCAAAAAAATCCACTACACTCATGTGAGAATGACAGTGAAAAAGGCAAATAACATTCCAGCATTAAGATGAAAGTAGTTTTTAAGGAAAGAAAAGAAGAAAGAAAGAGAAAAGATGAAAGTCGTTTTGACCTCATGAAAAGGTCTCATAGACTCCCAAGAGGTCATACTTTGAGAACCACTGATACACGGAATCAATTATCAGTATATAGTCATTCAATGAATCACTGTGCTAGACACTGTCCATGTAGCTGTAAACAAAAGAAAGTCATTTCCAGGGAGTGGACATGCTAGCTGTTGTTTCCTGTTGGAAGGAACTTTAGGGGTGATCTAACACAAAGCCCCATCAATTCAAGGCATTCTTTTACAGAACCCTCTGCCGGCGGTCAGTTCTCTACTGTACAAATACTTCCGGAGCGAGGGAACTCACTTGTCTTCTTTATTTTTCCTACTGAAAATGCCTAGCTCCTGGATTTGTTTCTTATACATTTACTGTCATGACAATTTCCTCTGGGCATGACAACGTCCCTTTTAAATTCTGGATCAGGATAGAACAATGTGTCCTTGATAAGTTCTGAATATTCCAGAGGAAAATGGGACAAAAATCCGAATCTGTTCCAGGTCATAATTTGCTATTAATTTTCTAAGTCCCAGATGTGAGAATAGGCAACTTAACAGCACACACTTAACACTTCAGAAAAATAGAAGATTCTTGCTCACACTTCATAGATTCTGGTGGGGGGGAAAAAAAGAACCCTTTTTGTGGGCAATAGTCAGGCACCCAATAGTAAAGAAACAAACAAACAAAAAATACAACTTTCCCTTTCCAGGGTTCATAACATCTACCTTATTCATCAATTAAATATCCATCTTCATGTTTCTATTCTTCTTCTTTTTTTAATTTATTTTTATTGTTGAGAGTATTACAAATGTTCCCTGTTTTTACCCCTTTGCCCTCCTCTCCTTGACTCCCACCCATCTCTTTTTAACTTTTTTGTCCAATTGAAATTTGTAAAATGAAATTTTATTCAAACCAAAAAGAAGTTCAGTTGATGATTCCTGATGAACCAACCTTTAGGGCCAATTCATAAGTGGCTGTGCTCCAGATGTCTCTTTCTGCCATCAGTTGTTTAATGTCGTGCTCCAGCCTTCCTCTCTGTAACATATACAGGTCATGGTACTCTTCTACGATTCTAAAGGAAAAAGTAAGAAACCGCTATATAGGACATTTTGTTAAAAGAAGAACTGTTTTTGTTTTGTTTTTTAAAAAAGCAAGTTGTCCCTTTAAAACTGATCATAAGGTAATTATAGTATAATTGCTGGATATTTTGATAATGGGAACAGAAGAAAAACATTCATAATTCATTTAAAAATCTCATAGAAGTTAAAGTAAAAAGTTCAATATACTGTTTCCTGTTCAAAATATTTTTCATTATATTCTTCTAATAGAATTTTCACAACATGGTATTCCAATAATATAACACTATATCTAATAACAATTTTAGAAAACAAGTAGCAATAATACCGTAGTGTTATTGTTAAGCTTGTCTTTCTCATAGACTCAGGATTCTTTACTAAGTCATAAAGCCCATTCAATATTATCTTGTATTAGTTTCAGGTGTACAGTTTCAGGTTAGACAATCAGAATTGATTGACTGTATCAGAAACCATATCTCACCATTTGACCCTTTACAGAAAAAAAATTGCTAACCCCAAATAGAGAATAAAACATTAAGACCATAGTAAAATCACTAAAATCTTCTCCCCAAAACTAGACTCACACTAT
>NW_006284340.1:2129651-2139151 GCF_000327345.1 Myotis davidii
AGTGGAATTTTTACAAATAGTTGAATCTATGAATAAAACCATTTTCCTCAAACAGACCAAAATGTAACCACTATTTAAAAAGAAAAAAGGACCTGCCCTTGCCAGTTTGCTCAGTGGTTATCATCTGTAATCATAGACCGAAGGGTCTCAGGTTCGATTCCTGGACAAGGGAATGTACCAAGGGCAGGTACCTTGGTTACAGGGTTCAAACCCCAGCCCCTAGTGGGGGCGCATGCGGGAGACAATCAAAGTATCTCTCTCACCTCGATGTTTCTCTCCCCCCACCCCCTTCCTCCTTCCCACTCTTTCTAAAAATCAATGGAAAAAATATCCTCATCTAAACATTAAAAAACAAACAAACAAAAACCAAAAACCTTAAATACAAAGTTGTTTCTTTTGTTTCTGAATAAAACCAAACAAAATATTTGGAAATGATTACAGATGATAAATTACAAATACCATAACTGAGCAGTCTTCATTTGTATTAAAAGTGATTGAGGTATTTTATCCTAACCCTGAGACCCCAAAATTATAATATATTTGAGTTGGAATAGTCAGTTAGTTTAATCTCTTACCCTCAGGCAGAAAGATTTAAACACTTAAAGTGAGAGTTTATCAGCTTAATATGCAAGTCACATATCAGGAAATAACCAATTTTAAGAACACCTTCAGGATTTCCCCTCCTACTAATATAGCAGGGCCTTCTCATTACACAACAACTATATCCATGCTACAGCATACTTTTTGAAGCATTAATGGGCTTTCAGGAAGAAAAAAAATGTCTCTAGGAATAAAAAACAAAACAACAAACAAAATACAATAACCTAAGAATGGAATAGGAAGTGGTACGCAGTATTTATTAGGCAAACCCAAAGTCAGGGTTGCCGCAGTAAAAACACCAACATGGGTCCCAGAAACTAAGTCTCAGGCATCTTTAAAGTGGGAGACCTGAGTGTAGAACTACTGCATCAATCCAGGATTCCAGAAGGGAGGAAATGCAAATACTCCCCTTCAGGAAGCATCCATGACTTATGTCCTGAGGACTTAATGATTAAGATTAGCCAAGCATTAGCCACATAAGCAAAAACTGCAAAATACTTATATAAATAAACCATTATGAATGAGACTCAGACGAAACAAAAAACAGGAGGTTTACATACTGACGATCTTCATATATTAGGATTACCAGATTTAGAATATAAAACTATGCATGAAATATTTGAGAAACAAAATATGGAATCTAAAAATTAATAAGTAATAAAAACTTATTAAATATGAAAGTTATAATTATTGAATGGTAAGCTCAACAGATGGGTTATAGGAGTACAGCTAGCTCAAGAGGATATTAGTGGCCTGGGAAAAATTACCCAGAATGCAGCACAGAGGCAAGGAATTAGAAATTATAAAAAGGAGATTAAGAGACAAAGAGCATAGAATGAGAATGTCTAATATAAGTCTAATCAGAGTTCCAGAAAGAGAAAACAGAGAATGGAGAACAGACGTTCATCAAAGAGGTCATCACTGATAATTTTTTCCCTAAAACTTATGAAGAACATTATTCTATACAAAGGATTGTGGTACAGATACAACAATTATAAAAAGAAATACAGTGGAACTAAATTTAGTCTCTGGCCTAAAATAATGACAACAAAAGACAAAATATGTGAAACCATTATCAAAACACTGGATATCATACAATGAAAGAAAGTGACACCTGAGAGTTCAGAAAAATAAACCCTGTGGTTGCTCTCACTGGACTGAGTTAAGGAGACAGAGCTGAGTCTGGAGAGATCAAAGGGATTAGAGTTCAAAGGACAGGTACCAGAGAGAAGGATCTGCACAGAAAGAGGCCTCTGGAAGTCTGCAGAGGGTTCCCCTTAAGCATTTAGCTAAGTAACGACCAAGGGATAAATGTGAACAAACTATCCATGGTGCCTATTCCAACTAGCCGGATGGGAAAAACTCATGATTCATGGCACGCTGGATACAGTTCAAAGAAAAGTCTTGCCTCAGTAGTATTCACAAATAATTAGCCCTAAATTGAGCACTGTTTGGTCCCACCTAAAGGCGCAAAAGGATCAAACTGTTTTCAAGTAATTTTATCATGTCCTGAACAAAACTCAGGAATATTTTTAGGAATAACAAAAATATACAGCACTAGCCCTAGCTTGTTTGGCTCAGTGGATAGAGCGTCGGCCTGCGGACTGAAGAGTCCCAGGTTTGATTCCAGTCAAGGGCACATGCCCTGGTTGCAGGCTCGATCCCCAGAAGAGGGCGTGCTGGAGGCAACCGATCAATGATTCTCATCACTGATGTTTCTCTCTCTGTCTCTTCCTTCCCCTCTGAATTCAATAAAAAAAATATAAAAAAATATGTATATGTATATAGTACTCAATATACATATAAATACATAAAATATATGTAAATATAAAATGAAATTTTATACATATGACAAAAGACTAGTTTCTAAGATACATAAAGAACTCCTACAACTCAATAATAAAGAGACAAACAACACAATTTTAAAACAGGCAAATAGCCCTAACCGGTTTGGCTCAGTGGATAGAGCGCCGGCCTGCGGAATGAAGGGTCCCAGGATCGATTCCAGTCAAAGGCATGTACCTTGGCTGCGGGCACATTCCCAGTAGGAGGTGTGCAGGAGGCAGCTGATCGGTGTTTCTAAGTCTCTATGCCTCTCCCTTCCTCTCTATAAAAAATCAATAAAATACATTTAAAAAAATAAAAATAAAATAGGCAAACATTTAAACATTTCACAAAAAGAACACATCCTCAATAAGCTCATGAAAAAGTGCTCAACATAATCAGTTGGCAGGGAAATGCAAGTTAAAACCATAATAACATACTATTACACACCCACCAGAATTGTCAAAAATAGAAAGACTTGCAAAACCAAATGTGAGGAAAATATGGAGTAACCAGAACACTCCTACATTGTCAGTGGAAGTATACAATGGTACAACCACTTTGGGAAAGGACATGACAATTTCTTATAAAAAGAAATGTGAATCTACCTTACGAACTGGCATTCTCACTCCTACATATTTATCCAAGAAATTAAAGTACATTTTAAAGATTTAAACAATTAGGTTCATAGTATTTTTTTCAAAATACCCCCCAAAACTGGAAACAACCTAGTGTTCATCAATAGGGGGACAGATAAACTGGTTTTTGTCCCATTCACATCATACTCAGAGTAAAAAGGAACCAACCATCAATACATGCGACAATATGGATGGATCTCACAAGCATGCTACTCGAAATGTCTTACATATAACAATAGGTAGTACATGATCCCATTTATGGAAAGTTCCTAAATAGGCAAAGCTAATCTAAGATGGAAAGAAATAGGAACTTCTGGAGAAGTGGGGGTGGGTATTTACTGGGAGAGAGCATTAGGGAACTTTGTGGGGTGATGGTAATACTCAATTCATTATAAGGGTTTGGGCTCTGTAAGTATATGCATTTGTCAAAAGCCCACAAGTGCAAGATCTGTGCATTTCAGTATATGTAAATTTTACACATAAATTTTACAGACTAACAGTAAACTCTGGTTAATAATATACATGTGGAAATGTGTAAGGGAAAATACACAGATGTCTGCAATTTACTCTGCAGTGCATGAAACTGATGAATAAAAGAATGGCTAGATGGCTAGACAAATGATAAAGCAAGTTGACTGAAATGACAGAATCTAGGTGGTAGGTATATACATGAACTCACAGTAAAAGCCAATCGATTTTTATAGGTATTTAGAAATTTCCATAATAAAATGTTTGGGAAAAATAACAACTGAAAAAAAGTCAGGTGCCTGCATCCAGAGATATTTATAGTATCAACCAAAAAGAATTACAGCGTCAGCCCTATTTCTGTGTCATCAGAGAGTCCTGTTCAGCTCACACCCCATCTGGCAGCTATTCTTCCCCCTATAAAACAGTTATAATGAAATGCTGTTCCATATGAAATCCTCCTTCTGCACCAACAGGCCTCAGAGGCAGGTGCCTGAAAAGCAGAGACACACTCTAGCTGACTAGAAAGCACTCAACGAGACAGAGCACAAAGCTACAGTACCATGCAGAGAGAGGAGGCTCGAGGCTGACACCAAGCATGATTTCCAGGGCATGCATGTTGTTACCATTTACTGGGGCCTTCTAATGGGTCCTCACAAGAAACTTGTGACATAGGGAAAACCCTCTAAGACAGCGGTCGCCAACCGGTGGTCCACGGACCACTGGTGATCTGTGAGGCCTGAAAGGTTGGCGACCGCTGCTCTAAGATACCAGGCTCAGGACAACAAAAGACTTTCTAATTGAAGGTTGCCCCTAGACCTTCAAAAGAGCTCCTACCACAACGAAATGCTGGCCACTGGAATATTGGGGACCTACGGAGTGTTTCGCCATTCCACAACACATCATGAATGTTTGCAGCAGTCACCCGGAAACCTCGTTGCCTATTCTCACCTTCTTTGTATTCTTAACTCCAACTTTACCCTATTCTAATCCTTGGCTTTGAAGACCTAGTCTGATCCTATCTCTGGAACTCTAGAGTTAGTATTTTTGTCTCCCTAGTGTATGACTCAACTTTTCTTAAAGGGCTTTGGCTTGCCTGCCTGTCTCTTTCTGTTTAGACTTCCTGGGATAGAACCCCACCCTATTTTGGCCTCTAGAAGCTAACTCCTAAAGTCAGCGAGAAGACTCCTGCTTACATCAACTCCTCAGAAAGGGAAGGTTTGGATACACTGTAGGTCATCTAGTTCCTCTGCCAGGATTCCTCACCTATCCCTCCTGGCTTTGTTCTTAGGTTCACACCTCAGACTTTAGTTGTCCGTATCCTCATTCTAATTTGGCATTCTCCAGCTCTTGGTGATGTTTCAACAACTTACTCCTTAGTATCTAATCTTGATTGTCTCTTATTCATGGCTTTGCTTTTAGTGTCTCAGCACTGTCAGACAGGGGAGCTCAGCTTCCATAAATCATAGTGGACAAATAGGGCAAATTTATATTATTAATGCCCATTCAGGAGAAACAGATATGACTCTATAGCAAGTAAGCTGCAGAACCCAGTATTTTAATTCTCCTGTTTCTTTCAGCTTTTGGAAAGTACCAGTGTGATGAGGAGGATTATAATAATAGTATTTATTATCATCATCTATAACAATTATATTTATTGAGTACCTAATTCTGTGCTTTCATTTAAACCTCACCACGATCCTATGAAGCATCTTAACGCTTGACAGAGTAGACAATCAATAAATATTACTGACTGAGTAATGATCAAATAAACAAATGAAAATTTTCATAGTAGCTATTTTCTTCATTTACAGGTGAGAAAAATAAATCTCACACTTTTACCTAGGTCACAAACAGATGATAATTTGAAACCAGATCAGTCTAGCTTCAGAATTTATACTTTTCCCACCATTTCACATAGCAGTTCACTCCCAATCATAAAAGAACATGATGTCAAACATCTCAACAGAAATCACCTTAAGGAAGTTCTCAACTATTATATTTTTATTATAGAAAATATAATAAAAATGTAATTAGGCTCCTTCTTATCAAAATGACAGAGAAGTGTACTTTTGTGATTTTCCCAAATGCAGAGATAAAAACAGAATTCTAATATAAAATTCTGGAATACTCCAATAACAGCTCTCACCTGATTTTGGACAGTAGCTCTCCTCTATCTGCACAGTCCACACTGACTTGTCGAATAAGTTCATGAAATACTGTATTATAAATAGTCTGTTCCTTCCTCAATGTATGTAGCAGTTTGTGCATCTGGCAGAAGATAAGTTAATTAGCATTTATTATGGTCTTGTCAATAAAAACGTTTTAGGATTTAATCACCCTGAATGTGAACTAAGTTTTAGAAACACCTTGATTTATTTCACTTACATTTTCTGTTATAAATACTTATATATAAAAATGACTTCTTACTTTCTAAAATCTGTGTCTAATCATTGAACCTCTGTATATAATGCACTGAGATCACAATATCACTTTTATGTTATTTCTGCCAAAATACAAAACCTGAATCTAATTATGACTACACATCAGACAAACCAAAATTGAGGGACATTCTACAGAATAACTGGCCTATGCTCTCCTAAATATCAAGATCAAGAAACACTAAGAACTCTTTCAGATTATAGTTGTCTAAAGAAAAGTGACAGCCTGGCCGGTGTGGGTCAGAGGTTGAGTGTTGACCTATGAACCAGGAAGTCACTATTAGATACCTAGTTCGGGCACATTCCCAGGTTGCAGACTTGATCCCCAGTAGCGGGGGAGGGGGTAGGTGCAGGAGGCAGCTAATTAATGGTTCTCTCTCACAGGCACATTTCCAGGTTTCGGGCTTGATCCCCAGTGGGGAGGGGGCGGGGGTAGGTCCAGGAGGCAGCTAATTAATGATTCTCTTTCATCATTGATGTTTCTATCTCTCTCTCCCTCTTCCTTCTTCTCTCAAGTCAATAAAAAAATATGTTTAAATTAAAAAAAAAAGGACTATACACAAAAAATGGCATGATGTTTTCAGCTTACTCTAAAATGGTTCAGAAAAAACTACACTTACAGAGATACGCAGAGAAGGAGAGAGAATGACAAAGCGTATAGGGCACAACGTAAACAACTGGTGAATCTGGGTAAAGGTTACATAAGAGTGTCTTATTTTGAACTATGTTTCCAATTCTATAAAAATAAAGATTTATGAAACAAAAAATAGCCTTCATAAAACATCTATATCTATGTAAGATTGAAAGAGCCCTTTCATTAAGCACAAAATAAAAATTACAAGTGGTAAGAAAGCACAAATTGGCAGTGCTTTTTATTGGTATGCAAAATAATCTATAGTGCTTAATATTCAATGAAATACAGTAGTAGTAGTAGTAATAATAATAATAATAATAATAATACAGTTGACCCTAGAACAATGCAGGGAGGGGTTAGGAGCATCAACCCCCATGCAGTCAAAAGTCCATGGACAACTTCTGACTTCCCCAAAACATAACTACTAATAGTCTACTCTTGACCGGGAGCCTTGCCAATAACATAAACAGTCGATTAACACATATTTTGTATGTTATATGTCTTATATACTATATTCTTACAATAAAGTAATCTAAAGAAAAGAAAATATTATTAAGAAAATCATAAGGACTCTCTATCTCTCTCCCTTCCTCTCTGTAAAAAATCATTAAAATATATTAAAAAAAAAAGAAAATCATAAGGAAGAGAAAATATGTTACATTATTTACTGAAAAAAAGGCACATATAAATGGATGGCATAGCTCAAACCCCTGTTGCTCAAGGGTCAACTGTACTAACAATTAATTATACAAGGTTTACCACATGCCAAGCACTGTTCTCAGTCCTTTACATTCATTATGTCATTAATCTCCACAACAACTCTGTGAGGTAAATATTATTATCATCTCTAATTTACAGGTGAAGAAAACGAGGCACAAATACATTAAATGGCTTGCCCAGGGTCACCAGCCAATAAATGGCAGGATCAGGATCCAATACAGGCATCCTACCATCCAGAGTGTATGCTTGTAACCACTACCTAGGTCACACAGATCTTCACAATTACCTGAGTTGGCCCTGTATACTCCTGATTGTCCACACCAGCCCTCTCCAGCATAGTATCCATCACATCATTCAGTTGGGCCACTTCTACTCTTTTATTAGGTTTCCTAAAAGATTAAGGTGGCAGACTTAGTAATTGAAAAAAAGGCACATATAAATGGATGGCATAGCTCAAACCCCTGTTGCTCAAGGGTCAACTGTACTAACAATTAATTATACAAGGTTTACCACATGCCAAGCACTGTTCTCAGTCCTTTACATTCATTATGTCATTAATCTCCACAACAACTCTGTGAGGTAAATATTATTATCATCTCTAATTTACAGGTGAGGAAAACGAGGCACAAATACATTAAATGACTTGCCCAGGGTCACCAGCCAATAAATGGCATCTAAGACAGAATCCAATACAGGCATCCTACCATCCAGAGCGTATGCTTGTAACCACTACCTAGGTCACACAGATCTTCACAATTACCTGAGTTGGCCCTGTATACTCCTGATTGTCCACACCAGCCCTCTCTAGCATAGTATCCATCACATCATTCAGTTGGGCCACTTCTACTCTTTTATTAGGTTTCCTAAAAGATTAAGGTGGCAGACTTAGTAATCAGTGTTACAATAGGTCATCTTCAAATCACAAAAAAATATATAATATGTATAAACAAAATGTATATTCTATGGAATATTAATGGTATCTTAAAGCATTAGACCTGTAAGTATTGATCTAATGGGCATATCAGTAATACTTTTTTAAAATAAAGAATGCAAGTAATATGATCCTCTCTTTCATAAAAGAAAATAATGCTCCCTCCCCTCAAAATTCAATTCACCTATTGTGTATGATTGTAAGAACATAGAAAAAAATGTGGAGAGATAAACACATAATATTTCACAATATAAGACAGGAAAAGGGAAAAGAAGAAGGTGGGGGAGAGACTGCCCCAGGCCAGCTGGCATGGCTCAGTGATTGATCATCGACCCACGAACCAAGAGATCATGGTACGATTCCGGGTCAGGGCACAGACCTGGGTTGTGGGCTTGATCCCCAGTTGGGGGCATGCAGGAGGCAGCTGATCAATGATTCCCTCTCATCATTGATGTTTCCATCTCTCTCTCCCTCTCACTTCCTCTCTGAAATCAATAAAAATATTTTTTAAAAGACTAGTAAAATGGCCGAAACCGGTTTGGCTCAGTGGATAGAGCGTCGGGCTGCGGACTGAAAGGTCCCAGGTTCGATTCCGGTCAAGGGCATGTGCCTGGGTTGCGGGCACATCCCCAGTGGGAGATGTGCAGGAGGCAGCTGATCGATGTTCCTCTCTCATCGATGTTTCTAACTATCTCTCCCCCTTCCTCTCTGTAAAGAGTCGATAAAATGTATTTAAAAAAAAAAAAAAAAAAAGACTAGTAAAATGGAGAAATACTAATGGTTAAATGCAGCATATAAAAGGATTCTGTGTATTTTATATACTTTATTATATATGATCCCGCAATCCCACTTCTGAGTATTCATCCAAAAGAATTGAAATCAGGATCTCAGAGAGATTATTAGCACCCCCATATTCACTGCAACACTAGTCACAACATGTAGAAACAGCATAGATGTCCATTGAAGAATACATGGATAGAGAAAAAGTGGTAAATACAGGCACTGAAATATTATTCAGACTTAAAAAAGAAGGAAATTCTGCTACATACAACAACGTGTATGAACCTGGAGGATATGACACAAAGTGAAATAAGCCAGTTACAGAAGGACAATACTGCATGATTACACTCACATGAAGCATCTAAAATAGTCAAACTCATAGAATTATGGATTGGAATTGTGGTTTCCAGGGGCTGGCAGGAGAGGGACAGAGGGACTTGCTAATTAGCAGGCATGAAGTTTCCGTT
>NW_006284340.1:2139204-2147968 GCF_000327345.1 Myotis davidii
ATGCAAGGTAAGTTCTGCAGATTTTCTGTAGCACTAAGAGTTAACACTGTATTGCACAAACATTTGTTAAGAGAGCAGATCTCACATTCTTACCACAATAAAAAAAAATTTAAAAACAATCAAAAGAATTTTAAAACTGTCAGGAAGCATTTTATAGTACTTAAACATGATAAATATGTAAAAACTGAGTATTCAATTGGACAAATGAAAACACTGATTAGATAACAGAATTGTGGGCAATTATTATCTAGGGTTTCTGCTGTCATTTTAATATTTTTATGTAATAAAGTACCAAGAAAACTGTATATTTTATATACAGTATATACAGTTATCCTTTCTAAGAAACACTTTGAAAAATAAATTGTACTTACATGGATGGGAAGAGCAATAGCCTGTTTTCACTATCTTTGAGGAGAGTCGTATATTTGCTGCAATAAATAAGACAGGTAAATGTTACTGTGAGAAATTTATCCCATATCACAACATGATCAACAACTTCAGACCTCAAGGAACTGAGAAGCTGGACGGTAATCAGAGAGATCTGCCTTTTTGCACACAACATCATGCCTAAATAGTCTACAGATACAGATGTAATGACATTTATCATATTTGGAGCTTTTTTTAAACAAAGGAGCTTTAACCATATTCCTTAATATATCACAATATGAAAATTTCCTATATTCACTTAAAAAACAGCCTTTTTGAAGAATCAGGGAAGGAAAAGAAATGGTGGCAGAGTAAGTGGATGCTGCACGGACATGCTCCCAGGAACAAACTGGAATTACAAATAAAGAACAGCCTTTTCAAAGTGGAAGAATTTTCTAAGAACACTGACGTAAGCAGTTAAGTGACGAAACAGAACCCAGTTTTCCTGACTCCCAGCCTGATCTGTCCTCTGGAAGTGCTTGTTTAGAGCTAGATGAGTACGGTGAGGAGAAAGATCTGGTAATCCTTTAAACTCATTATTATTTATACATCCTTTCTCCTCTCCCTAGTTAGTAAGCATTTCCTTTGGTTCTTCCCCCTACTGGAGCACAGTTGGTTAATAAAGTCCATTTTCAGAATTCAGATCAGTGAACAATCTCCAGGGAATATAAAGACTCAGTTTAAAAAATGAGTCTGTGAGGAGATACCCCAGGGGCAATGAGCACACCTCGCACCCAGACCTTGCTTTCTAAATATCATTCACCCCTAAACGGAATCAGTACTCCTTGGAGAAGTGACTCAGAGCTTCTTCCAGAGCTGAAGTTGTGAAATACAAGGTGAACCTAGAAATCTTATCGAGTCAGAAAATAAGAGAACACTCAAAGGCTTTGGGGGACACGCTTAAAGAACACAGAGCTAGCTCAAAGGAGCTGACATTGGCCAAATCTGAAAATTTTTAAACATCAAAATAAATATCATAGTGAAGAATTATAACCTATTGAAAACAAAAAGAAATCCATGAGTCCATATGGTAAAATGCAAAATAATAAATACAGAAGAAATGATGGAGTTAAAAAGTCATAAGAAGATCTATAACTAGAGGGTTGCTAGGAAATATAAAATAAGTATTTTTGGTAAAGGGTCATGATGTCTCCAACTTACTCTTGAATAGTGTGTGTGTGTGTGTGTGTGTGTCTGTCTGTCTGTCTGTCTGTCTGTAAAGCAATAAAAGTATTTGGTGAGTCAGGATAGGGAGTCCTATTTTTGTAACTTTTTAATAATTTTAACTATATAAAAATTAAAAGTTACCCCCAAAATCAGTTCTATTTAGTTACTTGGCAAAATATTATCCTAAAACCCATCATCACAAGGAAATGCCATATAACATATGTACTAGATAAGGTAAAAAGAGTGAGACATTCTGGATATCTATAATAAAAAAAGTATAATATGGAAATTAGACCAGATGTCCTTCCAGACAACCTTCCAGGTGAAGCCGGGGCTGCAAGGGAAGCCCAGGCCCCGGATGCTTGCTGGTGGCTGGAGGGAAGCCAGTGCCGGCAGTTGGGGGCAGGAAGGCCCACTCTTGCACGAAATTCGTGCATTGGGCCTCTAGTTTCATTATAAAACATTAATCCAGTTCTAGTTTGTTGTTGTTGTTAATCCTCACCCAAGGATATGTTTTCCATTGATTTTTTTTTTTTTTTAGAGTGGAAGGGAGGGTGCGAGAGGGAGAGGGAGATATTCAGTATATAACATAGTACTCACTCATCATAGCACTCCAAACCTGAAACTCCTGTACTGGACACAATGTGAAATTCTTCAGGAATCAAAGTATCTGTTAGTTTCTTTGGCTTAAGAAGAATGACAAGAATGAAAACATTAGATTTTTTTTTAAAAAAAGAATTGCCCAAATCCTCATCCCTGTCCCAAAAGGATGCTATTTATTAAGAGATTTTGATTAGAAAAATAATATTAGTAATACGGGAAATGGCAAGTAGTAAAAAAAATAAAAATTGGCAGAGCATGTCTTTTAAAAAAACTTGAATTACATAATAACTTTGGTCTATTAGTTACAGGTGTCCAATATACTAGTCAGAAATCCACTGACTTTAAAATTAAATAGGAAGTTAAAATTCACCTTAGCAATATCCCCCAAATAAGAATTCTACAACTTTAAACTGTGGATTCTAAAAAAAAAAAAAAATTAATCTCCTAAATTGCATTTTCTAGATTAAAGTGAACAACAGTAGTTTGGGAAATGGCTTAAAATAAGATACTTTTGCTCTTTTCTCAGTAAACACCATTTTCTAGAAATAATTAAAAGCAATAGGAAAACTGGTAAGCAATGCAGATCGTAGTTATAGTACAACACTGCTTTAGATTTTGGGAAAACCTTTTTTTTAAGTAAAGAGAGGAAGATGAAATTATTGATCAAATTCCTTTTTCCTTTTCTTCCAAAGCCAGTCCCGAAAGGCAGAGCCTAGCCCCCCAACAGGTGAAGCCAGTCCCAAAGGGTGAAGCCTAACTCCGAAGAGCCTAGCATAGAACCTCTTAGCTTAGTTGTAGTTCCAACAGGCTCAAATTCTCTCTTTACCTTATGAGGCACAATGGCACCGTCATGTGACTGTAATGAAGGTTTTGAACGTGGGGGGCAAAGTATACCCTCCCTGGGCTCTCCTTTAACATATTTAACATCGTACAGAAAAGAAATATCCCTGAAAAGTAAGAAAAATATATTTATAAAATCGACTTTCAGTCTGGCAGCTGGACGAGAGTTGGTAAGACCCACACAGCCTTCTCATGGGTAGAAAGGGGCACAAAACTGGTCTCCGTCCCTCATACTTACCAGGGCTGAGTCTTTAGACATGAGTTCTCCCCATATTCTTCTCTCCTCCACCTTCTCACCCACATCACAAATTCCTGTCCTTCCATCTCAGTTTAAGATATATTCCCTTTCTCGGGATTATTTCCTCCACGTATGTCCTTGATTTCATCTTTTCCCACATCCTTGAGGATCTCATTTCACCAATCATAACCTCTGTGTATCTCCCCACTCCATTGGAACATCCTCCTTGGCCTATTACTGAAGTCTTTCCCCCTTCTAAGAATCTGCCCTGATGATGCATTGTCATTTTACCACGATCAATTGGTTGATCCATCAATGGATCTATCATCTATCTCTCATTTTCAGTTAAACATCCAACTTCTTGAAATTTCCCCAAAATCTGGTTTCCATCTTCGTCTCTGCTGCTGAAACTATTCTCCAGGAAGCCGACAATGACTTTCCACTGCTAAGTGATCAGTTCTTACCTCCCACTACTTCCCTGGATTTTTCCCAGGGTTGGTCACCTCCCTTTTGAAAGGCACTCTCCTCTGTCCTGTGTTGCTGGACTCCCTGGTTCTTCCATCCTCTCTAACTGCTACTCCTTGGACTTCTCCGTGACCTCCCGGCTACTAAACGGAAATGCTCCACCACACTCTGTCCTCATCTCTTTGCTCTTTACCTACACGTTCTCCCTTGTCAATGTCATCACATCTCACTTATCACATTTGTTACCTCCTGGCACAGCTGGTATCTTCCTCCATTCTAACGTTCATCCTCCAACACCCACTAATTCTGTCAGTTAGCACCACCCTCTACTCATCAAAATCTCGGCATCCGTAACGGATTGCTTCCCATCCTTAGCCCTCGATATCCACCTATCACTAACACGTTAATTTTACAGCCACCCTTCTATCATTCCATCGGTTGGTCCTCCCGTCTTTTGCCAATGCCAAAATCACTCCTCCAAGTTGTTATTTTTGTGTGCATTCTCACGTTTCTCCGATAGTCTACATGCTTCTACTAGATTTATCTCCCTAAGGAGGTTATAATCATGTCACTTACTGCACATAATTTTCAGAAGTCTCTGTTCCTCCCCCCGATTTTAATTGGTATTGGTCATTACGGAATACAGTCTATTGGTTCCCCTTGATGGTTGTCAGCTGAAGGCCATTCCCAGCTTCTAGTGGCCAATGACGATTCTCAGCTTGTTTTCTCGCTTCCTCCATCCTCGAAGCCAGCGATGGCAGGCTGAGTCCCTCTTAGATTTCAAATCTGTCACCCTTCTTCTCCTGTCTCATCTCTCCAACCCATTCCACTGCCTTCCTTTCCCACTTTTAAAGACTTGGGCAATTAATTTGGGCCCATCCTGATAATCCAGGATAATCTTTCCATCTCAAGGTCCTTAACCTCAATCACATCTGACAAGTCCCTTTTGCCATGGAAGCTTCCGAGGGTTACAGTGAGGACATTTTGGGGAAGCCATTGTCCTGTCTACCACAAAACAGATCTTCGCATTAAAAGAATTCCAAGTCAGAAGTCTTTTGACATTGAAGCTTTCATGTCAGTTAATTGCCATATTCAGATATAGCTAATTATTTTTCAAAGTACTTCAAACATCTCATAACTACTGATTATTACTATTAATAACTATAGCCATGATCTGATGGCATAAAATACACGTTATGACACAGGACACAAAAGTCAATGGCCCAAGTTTCTGTCATCTTTTCTAATACTGATATGGCAAACACCTCATATTTAAAGAGCACTGTGTGGTTTCACAAGTGCTCTTCCATTCATCATTGCATTTGTTGTTCTATATCCGTGCAGGGTGCACAAAGTGGAGCCTGTCTCTTATTCTCTTTTCATAAATGAGAAAACAGAACTCAGAAAGACTGAATAACCTACCCAAGTACCAGTAAACATTTGTTTGTTTTTTTCAGATGAAGTGATATTTCAGTAAGAAGCAAACAGAGAGTTACGTTGACAAATGGGCCATGCACAGAAAATGAGCAGGTCACAATCTTTCACAGGAAAATGTTGACATTTAGAATATTAAATTTTAGGAATGATATAAAAACAACAAAGGGTATTTACGGATTTGATCTGAAACAGTGTAAAGGTTAAGGGTTCACTTGGAGGAAAACCAGGGTTTAAGCACTTATTTGTCAAGGTTTTCCACATCTTGAAGCTATGTTACCCAGCATTCCTCAGATATACAAAAACAAGAGGCATTAGAGGCGTCCTGCCTGTATGATGTGGTCCCTTTTACTAGGGCACAAGGAATAGGCAAGTAAGAGGATAAAGAAAGGCATGCAAAAAGAAAATTTACAGGCTGTTGGACCTCAGGGAAGGCAGGGGAGGGTGGATGGGAAGAGATCAAGCAATGAACTTGTATGCATATATGCATAACTCGTGGACATGGACAGCAGGCTAGAAGAGGTTAATGGGGGGAAAAGGAGGACCTATGTAATACTTTCAACAATAAAGGTATATTTTAAAAAGAAATATATACGAAAAAATTTTTTAAACAAACTAAAAGTACAGTTAGCACCTATTGCCATTCTACTGATAAGGTGGAGGTCCCTCTTCAGATTGTACTGTGATTCATCAAAGATACTGAAAGCTTCAAAATGTTTGATGATGATTTTTCCAATGCTGCCCCTCCCAAGGAAATCATAAGAAATAAAAAAAAACAAATGTTCATCTGCATCTACCCCGAATATCTTCCTTTTTTACCTTCCAGCTCCCGTTAGGGAAACAGGATGGTCAATCAGATATTTGAACTTATTCCTTCGAATAGGGTGATGCCAGACGTGATCGACAGTGCGCGGAAGGGTGCCCTGGTAAAGAACAAAAACGTGAATATACAGCAGAGGGCGCACTAGTCAAAGAAAACATATTAACCATTTTGAGTATTTACATGAAGGGCATCTGTTTATTCTACATAAAAAAAAGAGAGAGAGAGAGAGAGCAAAATTCTTATTCAATATTATGGAGAAAGACTGAAACTTGAACAATTCTTCAATATGAAAGAAAAATATCAAGACTAATAGTAGTAGTGATCATTTAGGTAAATCACATAAAAACAAGTTAACGGCAATACTCAAGGATTTCCTTAGAAACACCCATGCAAAAGATTTTAGATTTCAATATAGGAAAATAATGTAAACATACGTTTTAAGAGACTCTGAAATACATAACATATGCTCAATAAATAATGAACTGGATACCAAAAAGCTAAGTTTTCCAAAGTACTTTATACATGTATATACACACCTTTGGGGTTTTAGTTTTAAGAGGCAGTAAGTTTTCAGGACAAGAACCAGCATTGGCTGCAGAGGTCAGAGAAAGAAGAACTTCCTGAGGGATGAACTCATTCTGAAGGGGAGTTGGACAGGGTTTTGCGCGATCCACCATATTTTTTCTATGTCTTATTTCAGGAAGTCCTAAGAAAACAATGGGGAAAAAAGCGTACTGTGGTTTTTTTTTGGAGTTAGTTGGCAGTTCCCAGGCTGTCTCACCAATCCCATTTTATATGTTCCTAACAGACGAAACACTGCATCTGGTTGCCAAGAATATTTAAAATACTCAACAGCATCTGATCAAGAAAAAGCAACTCATATTGCCTGCCCTACTTACACTTCCATCAGACACAGGTTCAAAAACTCATTATTCCATGACTCCAAATCCAAAGTTCAAAAATAAATTCACTTCACTTGCTCAGTGAACTTGGACAGCCTTAAGATGATGAGAATGCCTATTTTCCCGGTGATGTGAAAAATGACAAAAGAAGCCTCCTGTTCTCAAAACTGTCAAATTATTTTGTATATTTTTTTCTATGTAAGTTCAAAGGTGGAAATACAGTAAATTGGGCATTTATAGAGTGGATGGGATCTGGATTAGGTTTAAACATAAAAGTAGAATTGGGATTTTTGGAAATGAAGAGAGTGGAATAATCTGAGCAAATTGTTAGAGGAAGAATAGTACAAAGAGTGTCCTACTCAGCTTGACTAGGGCGGAGGAGGTGTAAAGGTAGGGCCAGTACAGGAAAAAGTCTCCTATAAAGTCAGTCAAGGAAAGTTAGGCTGTCACTCCTACAGAGCTCTCCACTAGTTTCTGCCCCTCACTTAGTATGGCTTGTGTTAATTTCTATAAGGAGGTATCATGCCTTGATCACCATCAAAACCTCTAAAGTTCAAATTATCAAATCTGTTTCTTGAAAGTTTGCGGTGGTATCGGAGTTATCAGAGGAAAAAGAAAAAAAAAAGTTCAGATGTGGCTTTAGCACAACCTCTCCTACAAACGAAGAATGAGTCCAGCTGATTCTTATTCTAATGTAGATTTGCATTTATCTGTATAGGAATGAATATCTTATATAAGGTATTATTTTCATTTAGAATAATTACAAAAGCCTGATACAAACTGGTTCCTCACTAGGTACCAAAAAAAAAAAAAAGGTACTGTTTCATACAATTATTGGTATTTAAAACAGGGTGAATTTAAAAGAATATAAAGCAATCAGCCTTTGAAAATAAATTACACAGGTGGAATAGTGAAACAACAGCCTGACTCAAAAATACTATAAAGAGAATGGCTTTTATTGCAACAAGTGTACTGAAAAAAACTACGCTAATTAAGGTATCCTGAACTCTCAGATGAAAGAAAACGGTGGACAGATCATGATTTCTGTCTATGGCCGTGATTATTTACGTCTGTAGGACCCGTGAAGAACTTCACCTGTCTCTTCCTTGGGTGCAGAGACGTTTACTTTTTTGCCCTCGAGAGATGTGCAGGGCGTTTTCGGATGAGCCATAATAAACAATGCCTCAAATCACTCTCCTTAGTAATTTGAAATATCCTTCCAGAAAGCTCACCTAGAAACAAATCAGCAGCATGTTAGGCAGGGCTGCCAGTGACCTGCAGGCAAAATAAAAAAAGAGGGAGAGACCCGTTATGAGCTTATGTTAAATATCGGAGTTAACAATTCGTCTATCATGGGGTTGCCTTCCTTGGGGAGGCTTCTGCGTTCCCCGCCCAACGCGACTAAGAAGCCTGTGGTGGGTCAGGGTCAGCGTCCGAGTCGGGAAGGACACGCTGGACCCACCGACCGCCGGCACCCCTGTCGGCCCGGTCTCCGGCTACCCACGGGCAGCGCCCTCGCACGCCAGCTCCACAGGCTCGGCTCGGGCACCGTTCGCACCGTTTCCGTCTCAGACTTCCAGGGAAACGGACACTTGCAACCCGTATTCGTAATCACATTTCCCGCCAGACATCTTGCGTTCCGCCTTTTCTCGGAACGCCTACGTGTCGTCATAGCAACCTAGGACCCCGGCCCTCAGCCGCTCTTAATGAGGGCTGCCCTCGGCGGTGCCTGAAAAGGAGGGAGACAGCTAAGACTCCCAACAGTCGCTCTGGGAATTAATGTGTTTTAAATCTCAGCACAAGTTCAGTAGCAATAGAATAAGAATGTTTAATCGGGCCGTTCTCACAGAGCCCGAGAGTGTCCGA
>NW_006284340.1:2148016-2150162 GCF_000327345.1 Myotis davidii
AAAGCCAATTCTGGGGGAAATGGATAATTAAAACCTGAGTTGCCATTGGTTGAGGCTTTATTGTGGGGGTTGCCCCGTCCTTGCAATCTGGATCCAGCCTTCCTAGGACACTTAAGCCACGCCCTCCCGAGCACGGGGAAGGCATTCCTTGGTCCGAACATTTGGGGGGGAGGGGGGGGGGCGGGGCGCGAGGGCTGGAAACAAGCCGGAGCCAACCGAGGCAAAGTCGTTGGGTCTTGTTCGAAAACCTGTTCTCAGGACTGAGTGTGATAAACACTTTTGCACCATGGAGTTGAGCCCATGCCCCTTGCAGGTGACTTTTGTACATGATGGAGCCTCAATGCCAACTAATGCCGGTGGAATCCCAGCGTACCACCAGAGGTCACTTTGTACATGATGGAGCCTTAATGCCAACTAATGCCGGTGGAATCCCTCTAGTCTGGAAAATAACTTTCAGAAGGAAAGAAAACTTACCTTGTTCAATCGTCATATTCCTTGGTGCCAAGGACAGTGCCAATACGTGACGTTTGAAAATCAACTAGACAGTTCTATTGCTTTTGTATTGATAGACAAATTTCTGGTTTCCGGGGTAATAGTAATGAGAAATATAAGCAAAATGTTGACAATAAAAGCAATCTCGAAGACCCCTTTTCATTCTCCTAATCAAACACTTTTAGCCTTTATTTAGCCCTGTCTTCCATCACTCTAATTTTTTCCCAGATTTTCCAAGAATTAAAATACACATATAGCATTCACATAGCACACATATAGTTCATCATTAAGTGCTGGCAACCTTCAAAACCGGTGATGCACAAGCAGGTGGAAGGTAATTTTCTCCCAAAGTGTATTTGCCTTCCTCGCCCCACACTGGTGTTGTGACTCTGCATTATAATTAGGAACCATACCAAGATAATGAACTCAAAGGTCCCCAAACTCCAACATCAGCTTAAACATGGTTTATCAAGCATTTAGGTACCGGAAGAACTAAGTTCCACCTTGCATAATCTTAACCTAGTTTTAAAAAATCTAAGCAGGTCATTGATAGACGAAATAGAGATAAGTGAACAGATTCAAGAGATACAAAGAAAAGTCTATAGGATTTGGGAAGTGATTGGAACTGTGGTGGGAAGTAAAAGACATCAAAGGTTACTTCTCACCCTAGCCGGTTTGGCTCAATGGTTAAAGCATTGGCCAGGGGACTATAGGGTCCCAGGTTCGATTCTAGCCAAGAGCACAGCCTGAACTCCCCCACCCCCAGTAGGGGGCGTGCAGGAGGCAGCCACTCAATGATTCTCTCATCATTGATGTTTTCATCTCTCTCTGCCTTCCTCTCTGAAATCAATAAAAAATGTATATTTAAAAAAAATATGGTTCCTTAAGTGTTAAAAAAAAAGTTACTTCTCACTTTCTATCCTTGCAATGGTGTAATTATACATGCTGTTTCCTGAGCAAAGATCTGGGTTAAAGTCGAAGTATGTAAAGTAGTAAGCACAGTAGATAAGGAGATAAGAGCATTACACTAAGACCATTCAGAATACAACTGCTACTTTTGTGAAAGATCCTTTCGTAATTTTGAATTATACCAAGAGAACCCTAAAATGGAGTAAGATAAAAATGCAAGGTGAGCAGGTAATAGTTTCCTAAATAGAAACATTAAGACATAGAAGTGACAGAGTTGTAAGTGGGGCCAATATTGCTTGCTGGTGTTGACTGACTTCTGTTGGCTGCTTGACATCAACTCAGCAGCAGTCCTCTGGGGCTCCAGGGAACACAGCATTTCCTCAGAAGAGAGCGAGTTGGTGTGATCATCAAACATGCCCTGAACTGGGGAAAGCACAAGGAACAGTAGGTGTGCTTTTGCAACGATGTCCTTTTTACCAACTCATTTTCCCAGTCTGTGGGCAGGGTTTACACACACATTTGTGGGCACTTAAACGCAGCATGCAAAGTTCCCTGAAGGAGTCTGAATGTGAAGTAGGCCAGAATTGTTTAATGTAACTAAAAAATGAAGGCATTCACCAGAAATGATAAAGAAGAGACACTGAGAAATCTAGGCACTGCTCAGCCAAACTCTTCTCTTGGGGCAGGATAGCCTCTAGTGTTGTTTCCACAAAAGGACTCCACTAAAATTGAACTGATGTCAACA
>NW_006284340.1:2151554-2154372 GCF_000327345.1 Myotis davidii
AGTGTAACAATTTATTCTTTAACTGGTCCAGGCCACCTGTTCCCTATGAGTTATGAGTTTACCTTCAGTATTTTTCCCCATACAAAACAAAGAACTGTACACAAAATTACTTATGATCACACAAAACAAAGATTATCTTTTTTGCATAAAAGACTTCAACAATTCATAAATTATATCTTTTTAGGCTACACAACCCACATGACCAGCTTTTAAGCACACAATGTTCTGATATGTTCTCTCTGACTTCAGGATTCAATTTTCCAGGTAAGTATAATTTTGATAGATGAAAACTGCCCATACTAAATGATTTACTGCTACAGCATAATCTGTTTGCAAATATAGAACATTTACACTCTGTACTTTAACCTGTCAATGTCATTCACTTTTACCTTGCAATGATTGAAAAGGAAAAAAAAAAACCACAAAGACATTTCCCCACTCCTTTTGCTTCCAAATGTTGTAGTCTCAATTTTCTAATTAAATTCTAATGTGAGGCAACTGCAGTACATTAGTCCACCAAAAAGCAAAAAAACTCCATTTTCCTTCATTACCCAGGATTGAGAATATAAAAGCACCAAACAAATTTATGACAAAGTTAGAGCTCTTAGTTGTTCTCTTAGATAGCAAACTCAAAATAATAGTTACTATCCATTAACATCTCTTACAGGAAAGAAATTTTAATTTTTATTACATTCAAAGGAAAAAAGTTTCATCCAGTAACTGAAAATAATTTTAGCAAGAGGGGAAAAGGAATCAATCAATCTTCCTGAAACATATTACTAAGAAGTTTTTGTTTTGTGTAAAGGCTTTTGCTAAAAGTGGCTAGTGATAAGACCATGGCTACCAAACTAAGTTTCTTTCACAGAAAGTTGCTATTCCTTTGAGTGTTTCTGAAAATTTCTTAGGAAAGTCTTATCACTCTAAAGTGTCTCCAATTATATACAAATTATTTGTTGTCACATAAAAATCTAGGGCAGGAAAAAAATCACTAATAAACAAAGGGAAGATGATAGGTTTTTTGTATTTTTTTTAACTGACAGAGTTAACTTTTAAAATATATTTTTATTGTTTTCAGAGAGGAAGGGAAAGATAGAAACATCAATGATGAGAGAGAATCTTTGCTCAGTTGCCTCCTGCACGCCCCTACTGGGGATCGAGCCCACCAACTCCGGCATGTGCCCTTGACCGGAATCAAATCTGGGATCCTTCAGTCAAAGGCCAATGCTCTCTCTATCCACTGAGCCAAACCAGCTAGGGCTGGGGGTTTTATTTTGGGGTTTTTTTAAGTAGCCTTGGTAAATCCAACAAATACACTATTTAGAATCAGTACAGAACAACAAAGTCCTCTCAAGAGAGTATATGTTTACAGTACTTAACAGAAATACAGACCTAAGAATTCCATTCTCTCACTTTAATAGATTGGCTTATTCATAACCAAGTCCTACATCAATCTTGTTTTACCAGCTCCCTAATACTTAAAATGCAGTTATAAGTTTAGTCAACAAGTGGTTGACTAATTTTAATTTTTAATAAAAACACCAGCAATAAGAAGGTATATTAAAGCAGTCCTGTTTGGAGGTTATGGTTCCATTACAATCACACTACCACTGTGCAGATAATTACCGTGTAAGAACATGTGGAAGATAACCTTGAGGTGCACTTTTGTCTGTTGAAATTGGATGTGATGTTTAAAAACTGCCTAAATTCACCTGAATCAAAGGTATGGGGAATAAAATAGGTGATTAAACTGAGTACTTGTGCTACAGATTAAGTTGTGACTATTAAGATAACTCTACCTTTTTATGAGACTCAAACTGTCTTTAAAACAATTTGGAAAAGACTTCCCCAAACCTTTTGGATAACAGTAGGTCTGTTAGAATTCCAAGAGGGCCTCTCAAGTTGTCTGCCTCAAATAACAGTAATTTTTTGAATAATTCATAAGTCTTACTTCTTTGGGTGGAAAGTTGAACTACATGCATGGCCTCAGATACTCCGTCCAATGCTCAATCTTTACAAACATAGTCACACCTCATACATACAAACAAAATAAGTCCTCCACACCACACCGTATGAGCAATGGGCATCTTATAACATGGGAACATCACATAATAGAGCACATAATTTGTTTCACCTAAAGTATAATACCACTAAAAGTATAATTGAGCAAATACAGAAGCCAGCTTCTGGATCTTTAAGAATCACTTTAATATTATTGGAGGCGATTAATATTTCTGTTACAGACTTACTAGTCTGCAAATTAATTCAAGTCAGTAGTTATTAGACAATAAAATAACTGTACCAAAGGATACTTCTAAATAACTTAAAAGAAGTTATGACCTTAAAGTTTCTAAAAATTATTTTCCATACAAGTTACATGATAAAATAATTTAAACATATGATTGATTTCGCAAGTTTTTAAAAAAAATTTCTTTGAAAGTTATGAGGAAATATTTTTCTTTGTCCTGTGCCTTCTTTCTCTTTCCCAGCCTATTTCTGTTCTTCTCATTTATAATATTATGAATGAAACCTCAAGAATTCAAGGTGAAAGACGTAATTTTGCTTCATAGAAACCATGGCCTACACTGTATAGTAAAACAAAATAAAACTTGGGTAGAACCAAACTTTTTTCAAAAAAATACAGGCTGAGAAGAACCACCACCCACAAATTAGGATTTATAATAAGATTATCTTTGGAAAGTAGATATTTCCTCTCTACTAGAAATAGCAAAACATTCCATATTCTTTTCTTTCCCAATTGCAGGGTTAATTAGGATACGTTCCACCAGGGTGCATGAAAAAATTTCTAAGCCAGAGGTAT
>NW_006284340.1:2154711-2157994 GCF_000327345.1 Myotis davidii
CACAGCTCCTGAATCTCAGAGGGAAGGCTGGAGTGGGTGGGTGGGACTAGCTCAGCCGGGGGCAAACTACGGCGCGCGGGCTGGATCCGGCCCGTTTGAAATGAATAAAACTAAAAATAAAAAAGACCGTATCCTTTTATGTAATGATGTTTACTTTGAATTTATATTAGTTCACACAAACACTCCATCCATGCTTTTGTTCCGGCCCTCCGGTCCAGTTTAAGAACCCATTGTGGCTCTCGAGTCAAAAAGTTTGCCCACCCCTGGTGTAGAGGCTTTACATGAAGCTTTTAAAGTCCAGTAAACCCCACACAATTGCCCTTCTGACCAAATGTCAAATAGGTCCTACACTCCTTAGGTATCGTGCATTTTATTTTAGCACACCCCTATTTTTAGTAGTCCAGAGCAGTTAGTTCAAATGCACACAGAGGATTAATAGGAAATAAGGAGGGAGCATCAGGGCAGCATGACAGAAACAGTGTAGACAGTAGAAGCTTTGGCAGAGAAACTGATTAATTTGATTGTGGGCATCTTCAGTTACAGGTGCCTGTGAGAAATACCTGGGTATATAAAGAAGGCACCTCCTAATTATTTGGGAGTCATCCACATGCAGCTTAAAGCTGAAGCTCTAAGAATGAGACTCTTATGTAATCATGAAAAATCAAACAACAATAGCAACAAAAGAAAATCAAGGGAAACGGGATCCTAGGCATGTGAGTGTAGCTGGACCTTTTTACAAAGACAATACTTTGGAAAGGAAGGGGTAAAATATACATATATATTCAGGTGTGTGTGGAGGATAGGATACACATTTCCTACATTTTTAAGACACAGGAAGAAAATTACAAGGAGCTAAAGAAAAAGCAGTAAAAGAGTAGGAAATTTAAAAAAAAGGGGAGGGGGCACCAAGTAGGAGAGTTCAAAGTGAAGAAAAAGGCAAAAGAAAAAATTTTAAGAACATTAGGTCAGATAATGTTTCTCTCCGCTTAACATTAATTCATCACAATCTCCACTAATGTCCTTCCCCTTAAAATTGCTCTCCAACCCTCACAATCGGGGACAAACATGTCACTTCTCCACTGCAGCCTGAGAGCTGACTCACGTTTTTCAGAGGACAGTGCTGACGTGCATACCACTCTTGGGAATAAAGGCACAGGATGACCCCCTGGCCTGCAAAAAGTGAAGTCCACATCATGACGTTCCAAATCGGCCTTTTCCGGCTGTCATTGACAATGAAGTTGAAAGCCACTAAAGTCAGGAAGAGAACAAAAAATATATATCAAGACAATCTATTAAGCAGCCTCAGATAGCTGCTATAATCATCTATGTATCACAATGAGCATCAACTGTGCGGACATGGTTTATTCTGGCCACTGCTCCTATAAATAAAAATGAAGCTTCAGTGTTGAAGTTTATTAATCAGTGATTAATTAAAAATCGGACAGTATTCAGAACAGGTGAAAATATATTTCCTGGAATCATTCATATTCTAGCTTATCCTTTCCCTCCACCCAAAAAAGGGTCAGTTTTTTCCAGCGGGTGAACAATGATAGAGTTGAAGAATGGAGAAGTTGTTTTTTATTGTTTTTGTGACCTACCAAATTAGTGTTACCAACAGTCTGCAAGAGGTTATGTGGCTCATTTCTCTACTTCAAAGTATAAACATCTTGAAACAGAGTTGTGTATAATTACTCAAAATCAATGTTCTTTTCCCTCTGATAATCAAACACTGCCTTGAGATGATATTACTGCTCACTGTCTAGCTTCCTGCATTGATTTCATACTTTATTTTCTAAATTTCTCTTTTGGCATCAGCCTCAGTCCTCATGGCATGCCAAGGTACTTACTTCCAAAGAACATGAAAAGCACGAAGAGCACTGGGTAGAAAAAGCTCAAGCAAACCGCTAAGACGTATTCGTGCACGACGGCAGACACAGCGAAGACGGCTAACATGGCAGCAGACTTGAATCTCTTAGTGAAAAACTAGGGTAAGAGGAAAGCATTAGAAAGCAGTTTTTAAAAGGTGACTAATCACAAACTACATACGACTTATAATTATCACGTTAAAGGCATCAATTTAATTATATTTATATTGGACTTGCCAATCTGCTCCTTGGATTAACCCAAATGTATTATAATATAATTAGAAAAAAAACACCTATGCTTAAAAATCCTTATTTTCAAATAAGGCATTTTCAAATCTAATAATGTTGGAAGGGAGAGCGGGCATATTTTTAAAAACATTAATAACTTATACTGGTAAGTCACTGATGGACAAAACATGGTTTTTATATATTAATGAACACATCAGATCTCAACCGTTAGAGTAGCACAGTATGGTCGACAGGGCAGGCGTCCTCTCCATTTTTACAGGTAACAGAACTAAGATTTAGAAAGAAGAGACGTGCTTTGTCCATAAGTGAAACTACACATATTAAGGAAAGAACACTCGAATACAATGCTATCTGATCTACAACACGCTATCACTTAGCCAATAATCCGGAGGAGACACCAGCATTAATCAACCATGAGATTCAAGATTTCATTTCATCAGTCTAAATACATTCTGCTCTGAAGAATGTCTCAAAGACCTACATGACCAATTGGAGAGATGTTAAGTCCATACATAGGGTGGTTCTCCACTTTGAACAGATTTTAAAAAAAAGAAAGTAAATGAAGAAAAAGTTAGAGGGAGATTATCTGTTATCAGTGAGATCCATAAGAAATGATCCATACATGGTGGATCATTTCAACTTATCTGAATGTTTGCCTGCATTCTTACTTGGTAATTATATAAAGTAAAATCCAGAATGAAAACATGGTATTAGACGCAGTAACTGTCAATACTGGTCTCTCAGCAGTATTATTCAAGGCAGAAGAATTCTTAGACATAAATGGCTCATAAGAGAATTAAAGACAACTAAGTATAACTTCCTCCAGCTATACAATATTAATACTTTCTGGAAAAGATTCTCCATTTCTTGAACAACATCAACTAAATCCTGCTGCTTACCCAGAGAAAGTCCTTGTAAGCATAGTAATACAGCCAGTCATGGACCACCACGTTCCAGGTCCTGTAATAGTTGGAGTAGGATGTGGAATTCCACCAATCCTGAGGAAAAAAACCAAAGCTATAAAACTACACACATACCACACACACATACATGTATATACACACAGAGCCAAAGCAAAAACCCCTGAATATTTCCAAAGAACATACACACATAATATCCAGTGTGTGATGATAAACTGTCAGTCCATACACTGATGTCAGAAAAATCAT
>NW_006284340.1:2158143-2171610 GCF_000327345.1 Myotis davidii
CAAAGTAGAGAATACTATTTTAAGCAGAATTAATGCCTTTCATAAATAAAAGAGGAAAAAGTCATTTCCTTCCTTCAGCAACTTTAAATGGAATAATTTACTGAAATTACTCCTACAGCACCAGACAACCAATTTCAAATGAATGAACAGTCAGCGAAGTCTCATACCACCCTCTAGACACATGCTTTCCTTCTGTAATCACCACCACAGGATCCAGCAGAAGCCATATGTTATGGGAAAGGGAGGATATCAGAGGTAGAAGATAAAGCTTTACTAATTACACCGATACCAGAATTTCGGACTTCAAAACTTGTGGGAAAACATTATCTGACAATGTTCATGTTAAAAAGCTAGCAATGAGGACATAATAAATTGTGAAAAGAGAAATGAGTCCGCGTATACATCACCTTATAAAACATCCTGTCCCCAAAGCGTAACATCTCGGCAAAGGCATTGAGCCAACAGTGCAAAAAGGCAAAAAAAGTGAGTAACAGCCCCAGCACACCTGAAAATAAAACAATAGCGAGTGTTTTCAAATAGCCCATATACCAAGCAGTTAATTTTGTCAGCACCTGCTTAGCTAGAATTATTTTGTAAAATAAAAATGGTTATTCCAGCTTACTCATTCCAGCCTGTTTATAATAGAAAAGCCTCGACACCCAAAGCCCTTTAAAATCTGGTCCTCGTGCATTCCCACAAACCAGTTGTTTGAAACTGGGGGAGAAGTCCCCCCAAACACCACCCGCCAGGAACATGTGACAATTATGAAGACATTTTTGGTTGTCACAACTCAAGGACTTGGGGGGGGTGTGTGCTACTGGTATCTAGTTGTTAGAGGCCAGAATGGTGCTAAATATCCTACAACACATAAGACAGCCACCCAAAACAAATAATTATCCAGCCTTGAATGTCAATAGTGATAAGGTTAACTTATCTCCGACTCCACTCCCAGTGTCCCACACATCATCCCTACCTGGACTTCGGCCACTCTAAAGTAAGTCTATGCCTGTGCACCCATCCCACCACCTAAAGCACCTGTCCACCACTTCTCTGCCAGGCAAACGCCCATTTATTTCCAACACCCAATGGTAAATGTCATCTCCAGCATGACACAAAGCTCATCAGCACTTCGCTCATTCTCCTTATGTAGTATATATTGTTACTGTAATGTAAATACATGCTCACCCCTTCCACTCATTTATTCAAAAATATTTATAGAGCATCTGCTATGGATTAAACAATATGGGAGAGACTGTGACTGGCTGAGTGGCTATAAGATACGATCTTTGATCTCAAGGAACTTGTAGCCCAGTGAACAAGACACACAAGTATGTAACATAACACATATCCTATTAGAGGAACAGATGGGAGTTTACTGGAGTAACCCTTGAAGAGCAATCAGGGAGGGTTATCAGAAATCTGGGAGAGAGAGAAGGTAGAGACAAGGTGATCATGGAAAATGTTACCAACATTTAATGTGTAGAGAAAAGAAAGAAGTAAAAAAACCTGTATATATAATGACTCTTCCAGGGAGTGAAGAGTATGTCTGTTCACTGCTATATTGTCAGCATCTGAATATAGTAGGTACTCATATCTCTCCAGAAAAAGATAAGTGGAATGAAGCAAGTTAGGAGTCTGACGTATGGCTAGAAAGACAGGAGAATAAGAAAGAGTGGTAGGGAGATTTCAAATGTGGTCAACAGCAGCCAGTGCTTCATGGAGATCAGAGTAAGGACTACAGCATCCACTGGATTTAGAATCAGGAAATAACTAGTGATTTTAATAAAGTCTATTTCAGTGCCCTGCTTGGATTAGGAGCAAGATTATGGGGAAATAAAGCATAAATATGAATTATCCAGGCAGAGAAAGCAAAACTTGAGTAAAAGCCAGAAGACCGATGGAAAAATTCATTTATGAGACAGATGGGAAGAGGTCAAGATAGGTATAGAAAGCCTAACCAATGGACACAGACAACAGGGGAATAAGGGCATGATTGGGGTGGAGGGGGGGAATGGAGGGATAAGGACATATATGTAATACCTTAATCAATAAAGAAATTTTTAAAAAAAGGTATAGATATGTAGATGAATTTATAAGTGAAAAGCAGGTAAATCAAAGGTGCAATAGCTTTCTATTTTCCTTGCAACTTTATAAGTGGCCAAATTAACCAGTACCCATGTTACCTGGCAAGATGGAGTTAAATATACATAGGACCAGAACACGAGCACTGAAGGGCTCCTGCTTGATATTCCGAAACAAGGGGACACAGAGCCTTTCAAAGGCGTAGTACATATAAAATAAGCAGCCAAACACCTGGAACACAACAAAGATAAGTCATAAGAATGATGGCTTGATAAGTAAAGATGGTGATTTTCCTTCAAAAGAAGATACATATGTAACCTCTAATGTTTACATATATATTCCATTTAACACTAATGCATAAGATTGCAAATTGTACCCTTCAGAAATTACTCAGACCTAGTTTCTAACATATTTTTCCCCAACCCTTTACCAAAGGGCATTTGTAAAAAATCAGGCTCTTGGAACCTGATTTTCCTGCTACATGAACCCATAACAAAATAATTCGTTTCATAAATGGGTATTTGATTGAAACAAGAATTTAAAATGGGATTTTCTGGGATTTGATTCTGATAGGGGGGTTCAGGAGGAGGAAGTAGTGAGGAGTGCCAGGCCCACATATATATCCAAAAAATATAAAAACAGGAGGGGAGGGGAAAATTAATGTAGGTGCTGACTGAAGTAACCAAATGGAATTACTTTATTAATTACAATAAAACAAATTATTTTATTGAAGAAAATTACTTTTGATGTTGGCAAAACAAACACCATTCACTGTATTGAGAATAATTTCAAAACTTCAGAAAGAGTTCTACAGCTCCCAATAGACATAAATTTACAAACACTTTAAATAGATTAAAATCCCCATCTCCCACCAATCAACAAACCTTAGGCAGTGAAAAAAAACTTACCTGTGCAAATTGCATAGTCACATAACCCCACCTTATAGTGGGAGTCCTAAAAAGGAAGCAAAAAAATACATTTTCTAAATAAAGTACATTCTGTCAAGAATTACTATGATCAAATAAGACTGCTAGAATCACCTTTGGGGCTCTCTGGGCCAGAGAGAAAATGAAAACTCATTCTACATTCTCTGTAGCCCTATGGGAGCTGACCCTTGCCCGCCTGTTGTACCTCACTCCTGCCACACTTCAGGTGCTCAGCACACTTGTACTGCATAGTGCCATTACCTGGGGTAGTTGTCCCGGTAAATGAGGGTTGGCGCGAACAAGAAATACAAGTACTGGCTGACTGTGGGTACTGGGACAGTTCCTGAAAAAGGAAAACTCGGCTAGGTCAGGAGCTCTCAGCAGAACTACAAAGGGAAAGTAAGGAGGCATAGGATAGAGAAGAATAAAATGACTTCTCCTTAGCTTATGTTGTTTCTTCCTGATCTCCCAAAATGATGACTTCTTATTCTAATATCAACAGACCAATCCCCCTACACTAAGTTATTCTTGTGACTGAGATGACTTCTAGAGTTTTAAGCAGCAACTCAAAGAGTAATAAGCACACGTGGGTGTGAAGAGTTTAACATTCGATAAAAATTACATAAAGTTACAAGAATCTAATGATCAATGGTTTTAAATTGCAGGTACCAAGACAAAACAGAAACAATCAGGAAATAGTGAGATAGTCTTCCAAATCAATGTGGAGGCTACATAATGAAAATCAAACATAATGGCTGCAGAATGTAATGTGCCATCCCCCTAAACACCAAAGGAAGAAATACCCTCTGAATAGTCCTTTGATGTAATAGAATTACATACTTGATTTCTCCTTAGCTGAAGTCAATACCCGAGGCACATTCTCTCTGACAAATGAATGGACCTTCATTATCATACGAATCTAAAAAAGGTGGAAGGAAAAGATAAATTTTTTCACATACAGAATGTTTTAATTTTGCATATACCAACTCAAATTCACTTTTATGGAATAAAGCAAATTAAAAACAACCTCTAAAGAAAGACATATTCTTTTGCAACTAAAAGCACCATATTACAAAAGTCTATCAAAGAAAGGCTCCCGACATGGTCCTTTCCATTAGTCAACAGAGCATTATGGGCACCCAATATAAGAAAATCGGAAGGTTTTATGGACAAAATAAATCCGTTCTTTAGATGGAAAGAGCTATATGACAAAATAATGAATCTGACATTTCAAAAGTGGGGATTTTAATTACAAAAACATTTTATGGTATAGATGACTACTACAAAAAGTATTCAAGAACAAAATCTGCACTGATCCGGAACAGTTCAATATGATTTATTTCAATTATTAAGCATCAGAGAACACTGAAGTTAAAACAAGTTTTATGAGATGAGATGATCTAGTTTAACACTTTAATTTTAGACAAGAGCATAAAGAGCCAGTTATAAAAATTTATCCAAAAATAACAGACTATCAGTATTATATTGTTATAATAATAATAACATTATTATTATTGTTCCAATCATTATTTTAACTGAGTGCAGCACTGCACTGAGCAACAGTCAAAACCTTACCTGTTCAAAGATAACAATGCTCCGGGAAGCTGGGGGCAGTGTATATGCTAATACAGCATATGTCGGTCCACAGCCTAGAATTCCGATCTGGAAGACCATGAGAAGCAAGCCATGGAAGAAAGAATGGATCACTGGGTGAGAACTCTTGCTGTAGCCTCTGGCCCAATGTTGGAAGAGGAAGTAGGGAACTGAAAGTGTACTCAAGAACATGGCGCACCATGTACATATAACAACAGGAAGCTGGCCAAAAGCATAATATAAGAGATTGAACTCAAGCACCAGCCTGGGGAGAAAAAGCACAGAGAAAAGACACAAAAGCACATTTTAAAAAATATGCCTTGATTCACAGAATTCAAAACTTTCAGGCCCCAAACTCTCAGCTTTAGGAAACACAGCAACATTAACACACTGAAGTCATTGAAGTTGTGCTATAGAACTGCTTCTAAGACTGCTTCACAATATATTTCAATAACAAAGTTTCTAAAAGCCCTAAGATAATACAGTCTTTAAACATAAAATACCTAATATAACTTAAAATAATAAGACTTGGAACTTCTCAAAAGTTAGATTCTTAATTAACACATTTTAAACTCTAAAATATTCTATCACAAAGTCCATATTTAAAGAATTCAAATAGCAATCACTGTTATGTACAAAAGATGATTTTTCAGAAGGAAATAAATATAAATAAAACAATCTAGGGAGGGTGGGAGAGGCCGGGGAAGAAGTCAGTGGGGGGGAAAGGAGACATATGTGATACTATATGTAATACTTTAAACAATAAAGAATTTTAAAAAATAAAAATAAACAAAAAATCTATTAATATATCATCTCAAAATTTAATTTTCTAATAAAGCCTATAATTTAATGTATGATTACTGCACTGTCATTTTTAAAGTTACAATTTGATTTTCATATTAAAAATACATTTTTCAAATGTGAAATTCCAATAAGCTACTTATTTTTAGTACTGACCTGAAATGCATACCATAACAGAAAAATTGATAATCATATATACAAAATTCTCCCATTTAGGAAAATTGCCTAGAAACTACCAATTATAGTCTATTTAAATAGATCATTTAGAAAAATAAAAGTAATGAAATTTCTAATCTTCTTCTTAGTTGTATTGTACTTTTTAAGAGAGAAATCTCAACCTCGAATCAGCTACTTTGGAATTTTCTGAAGCAAATTTAACCAAATCACCCTCTACCAAAATTTACATACAATGAAAACTCCCAACATCCTATGAGCCAATTAGCCAACCATCCTTTTTCTTGTCTTACCTTCCTTCGTCAATGTAATCTACCACAAGTGTGCTGAGGATAAAGAGAATGAGGAGGGCAATAAACATGTGATATATTGTTCTGATGTGGTCCACCTCGAACAGCTCACTGTAAATGTAGTTCAAACAAATAAAATGAATAAACTGTATCTGATTTTAAAATGTCATATATTGAAGACTTTAAAGCAGTCCAGAAATACTTAGTCCACCCCCAAAAAGATCTCAAACAGTAATCACAGAATATTAAACCTGAAGTAGAGACAGTAAGTGGCATGACCCAAAGTAAAAATTATTGGAAGAGCTTAGGACAAGGGTCTTTCTGATAAGATAATAGTGCTTCCTAGGAAATAGCATGGATATCAAACATTTAGAACAAATGGTGTGCATTCTTAAAAACCTACAGAGGTGACTGTCTTCTAATGTAGGCAAAAGGCCATTCACTGAAAACAGGGAACACAGAAGCTATTTCAAAGGCTAAAAACTTTTTCAGAACATCCTAGTCTTACATTCCACTCTCTACTCGGGTTACTTTTCTTTTAAAACACACCAATTACTTTCTAGATGACTTTTTCTAACTAAGGACTTTTTATATTTGATTAAAACAAGTGTTTTAGCTTTGTTTATGGAAAGATGTATGCTAATCTCCCAACTTTTTGAGGCATCTAAAATACTATTAAATGTCTGGGTTAAGGAGTTTCAATTCTAATAAAACCCATCTGAGCCATAAAATATGTATTTTGTTTCCTTAATTTAAAAATGTGTATTTTAATTTTGTTTATTTTTCATATATAGAATACTATCACTAAAATCTTAGTTATAATGTTCAAAATATTTCTTTAATTTCTCTTTTACATGGAAAGTCTGCATTTGCCCCAGATAGAGATTTTAAAAGATAAATCTCTTCAAACAACATAACACTGAAGTGGTACTCTACATTAGATATTTAGAAAACTTTGGCCTTCTAATCAAAATTAAATAATACAGATCAATTTGGTACATAGAAAATTTATTTTGATAAGCATATGATGCATTTTTAAAAGAAAAGCACAACCATACCTAAGGTTCACCAGCCCAACTATTTCAGGCGACCTAAACTAGTACAGGTTAAATTACAGAAGTATTCTAATGAATGAGTGAATGAATGAATGAATGAATGGTCTCCGAGAACGTGACAAAAGAAATATTAATTACATACTCAAAGCGCACTTTTACTTTTCAGTTCACAAATGATGTCACCATTAATTTACCTTGCCTGATGTGTGTGTGTGTGTGTTTTTCATAAGATCCACACAATCAGGGTTTTAAAATAAGTAAATCTGAAAAATCTATCATGTGTTTAATCTGGATAGCCAAAGAAGAGATTAAAAAATTATATATCAAAAAGGCAGCAACACCAAAACTCTCTTGAAGTAGTTTCTCTAAATAGAAAACTCTATCCTAGCTCTTTGGGTAACCAGTTCTCTGCAGCACAAATTGAAGGAATTTATCAAAGACAGATAACCATTCTGATTTCTAGCTCCTCCTTTGAAACTAGATGCAGAGCCAGGGGATCAGAAAGAAAGAGCAAGACACAGCAAATGTACCAAGAGCAGTATCAAAACAAACGATTTATATGAATATAGGACAAACTCTTTAAACATTCATAGACTAAGCAGTGATTCCAACAATCAGAATAGTTGTGTGTATTTTTTTAATTTAAACTTATAATTAACAAAAGCACTTAAAATACTTACTCTAAGAGAGATCGCCTTATAACAAAAATCTTTCCATGTTCTGGAGGTGCTCTCAGATCTCTGGGAAAGAGCAAAAAGTAAAACAAAATGTAAGTACTTCAAATATTTTAAGAAATTTAAGCCTAATAATAAGAGGAAGATTACCAACTACAGCAAGAAAAATTAATTAACTGCCATCTCACTAGGACACAGGTCCTGTGAGTCAGAGTTTATGCATGTTGTCTCATATACTGCTTCTGAGCACTGCTATGAGGCAAATACATGCCTATCTGGTTAGGGAGGAAGAGGAGTTAGGCACACCTCACTAAGGCAGCACTAGTTCCTGACACCACACAGACAACCACTCTTCCTTCTCCTAAACATCCCTAAGATCACAGGCAGGCCCCCAGCCATCCTTACTCCAGTTCACTATTGTTACTGGTCTCTTCTCGAAGATGCACTGTTATCTACGATGTCCTCGGTAATGTCAAAGTAACCCGAAAATCCCCAACAGCCTCCTCATCTTAAAGGCTGCCCCAGTTATTAAAATCTGTTAACATCTAGCATGATCACCTGCTCTGGGGCTTTCTGCAGGACCGCCGGCACTTCCGTGGACCATTCCTGGTTCAACCTGTCCTTCAGAAAAGGAGGGACTCACAGAGACCACAGAGGAAAAACCAAGGAAAGCACAGAATGGCGAATTAGCGCACACTGGCCTCTGAGAGCCTTCCCTCCATGCTCTGGATGACCGACCGACCGATCAGAAAAATAGATACCAATGCACTGTACTTTATAACAAGCATCGCAGAGAATACAAGACAGAGGCAGTGTAACGATGGGGCAAAGAGCATGGACTCTGGGTTCAAATCCCCGCTGCGGAATCCCAGACAATTAACTGCTCGCTCTGTGGTTTCCTAATCTGTACTAAGCAGATACTTACACTACTTACCCACAGGGCCAGTGTTTGGTTTAAATGGAAAGCACTCAAATGTCAGTGTCAGTATAGTCTTTTTTTTTTAATATATTTTATTGATTTTTTACAGAGAGGAAGGGAGAGAGATAGCGAGTCAGAAACATCGATGAGAGAGTATCATCGATCAGCTGCCTCCTGCACACCTCCCACCGGGGATGTGCCCGCAACCCAGGCACATGCCCTTGACCGGAATCGACACCGGGACCCTTCAGTCCGCAGGCCGACGCTCTATCCGCTGAGCCAAACCGGTTTCGGCGTCAGTATAGTCTTAAATGAAGGATGCACATTTGTTATAAGCCACTTAAGATGAAAGAACCCACCCTTCCAGTGGTTAAATAATACGCCCAGGGCAACACACAGCGAACGAAAAGTGGTGCCAGGTGTGCATCCGGGCATTTTTGCCACAGTCCACATTGTAACCGCTGAGCTACACTAGAGCAGGTGTCTGCATTAAAAGAATCTCATACTCATACTTACTTAGCTCTATGGTTGTTCGCTCCAAGAACAGAAAAGGATGTGAGCGCACACCCACCACTGTCTAATGAGACTGACTTTTCAATGAGATTGGTCACAAAATCATCAAAGTGAGTGCCAACTTCCTTCATAAAATATGGCTTCAATTCCTAGAATTTTAAAACAAATAAAGGAAAACATTAGAACACATGCTTATGGGATACTAACATTTTTCTAAAGTGTTCTCTTAAACAGA
Organism: Myotis davidii; assembly: GCF_000327345.1. NCBI lineage: Eukaryota > Metazoa > Chordata > Mammalia > Chiroptera > Vespertilionidae > Myotis > Myotis davidii. The sequence continues at coordinate 2,167,406 of NW_006284340.1, forward strand.
GCTGGATCAAAGAAATCCATTTTAAGTGACTTCACAGGAATAAAAGCAGAAAAATGATTTCTATAGCTGACCTGTAGTTTCAGAAATGGCTACAAAAAAAAACAAACATAATTCATGTCTTTAAAAAAAAATTTATACCATTTTAAGCATAAATCAAGATAATTTTCTACTAAATGAACTATAAATAATAAAAACAAAATAACAGAAATGATAAAAATGACATTGATTAAGGTATTACATATGTGTCCTTATCCCCTCATTGCCCCCCTACCTCCCCACTCATGCCCTCACCCCTCTGGTGTCTGTATCCATTGGTTGATCTCTCCCCCTTACCTCCACCCTCCCCTACCTTCCTTCTAAAGGTTTGACTTCAAATTTTTATCTTGAAAACAACAATAAAGATCAGCATTATAAAATTTTAAGTCCCCTTTCTTCTCAAGCAACCCCTCCATCCAAGTACCTGCTATTTATATTTTAGATTATGTCACTTCTGTACATTACAGACATTTATATGACAATATTATTCCTAACTCCATAGTTATATGTTTACCTAACCCTAACACATATTTTTGTAATGTAAGATTGTTACACATTTTGGTCCAGACTACTTTTAACATCCAGTTTTTGAAAAGTATGAAACAAATATTTCTTCATATTATAATAGGTCACCTACTGTGAATGCTCAAATTATAAATATCAGTATTTTTAAACTGGCAGGACCCATCTACATAAAAGTAAACAAAGTGTTATTTTTCTAATTCTTCAATTTAAAAAACTCTCTTTCCTTTAATTAAATTATTTAGGCTAAACCTAAAATATCTGAAGTAGCATTTTCCAGGTTCTAGAGTTTGACCATGTCCTTTATAAAAGTAAAGTAAAGATGTCCGGCCAGTGTCGCTCAGTGGCTGAGCATCAACCTATAAACCAGGAGGTCACAGTTTGATCCCTGGTCAGGACACATGCCCGGGTTTCAGGCTCGATCCCCAGTAGGGGGTATGCAGGAGGCAGCCAATCAATGATTCTTATCATTGATGTTTCTATCTCTCTCTCCCTTTCCCTCCCTCTCTGAAATCAAAAATATATATTTTTTTAAAAAGTAAAGATATCAGTGTACCAATGGAACTACATATGAAGGCTTTTTAGAAGTCCAATGCGCTATCCATTGCGCGACAGCATATGAAGGCTTTTTAAACTGTCTCCCACCGTTCCCAAATACCTCGTGGGGCCCAAGTAGTGAGACTACACTAAGATATCACCTTTCACAAGACAGCTGATGGAGATGGGAAGTACAGTACACAGAAGAGTGTGGCCAGAGCAATATAACCATCAATGAAGACTCAAAGAATATATAGTAGTCCAGCAAACAAAGAAACAAGGATGAGACGATTAGAAATGTCTTTTTAACCTGGAACCTTGATCAAGCAATAGGACTTAATTTTAAGTGAAAAGTGGCAGAAGAAGACAGTGTGATAAAAAGCAGAGAAATAGGAAAGTATCAGCCAAAACAGAAAATATGAATGATGTAGGCTGATTTTAAGGACAAAATATAAAAGTATGTTCCCTGGAAGAAAACATAGTTTTTATAAAATTATTTTCCCATATTAAGGTTATCTAATAAGTACTTTATTTGTTCCTTTTGCTTGTTCCATTTCAATTAAATGTCCATCTTCATTTGAAATTTTTCAATAGGATGTTTCCCTGACCAAAAAGAAACAATGCCCCCTCCCACCAAAATGACATTAAGAAATAAAGTTCTTTTCTCATTTAATTTCTAGAATTGGACCGGTTAACAAATAGAGGGGATTTTTTTTTCAACTACAAAAATGTCCCATGTAGAAATACACTAAAAGGGAAAGAAATCATTCATTCCACTAAGTTCTGGGTACTGGGTACTGTTCTGGGCTCTGGAGATATACAACAATAAACAAAATCTAGTCCCTGTGCTCATGGAAATTACAGGACATACAGTATGCCAGATGGTGTGATGCAAAGAAATAAAGCAAAGGGAGGGGGGTTGGGGGGGTGTCTTATTTTTCACAGAGAAATCAGGGAAAGCCTAAGAGTAGATAACACATGAGAAGACTTGAAAGTTTAAAGGGCAAAAGTTAGTCGATATCTGTGGAAAAGTACTAGGCAGAGTACTCTCCCTCTCCCACTCCCCCTCTCTTCCTTCCCTCCCCTTTTCCTTCCTTTCTTTTTAAAAAGCAACAATCTATTTAAAAATATATATATACATATATTTTTATTGATTTCAGAGAGGAAGGAAGAGGGAGAGAGAGAGAGAGGAATATCAATGATGAGAGAGAATCATTGATCGGCTGCCTCCTGCACACCCGCTACTGGGGATCGAGCCTGCAGCCTGGGCATGTGCCCTTGACCAGAATCGAACCTGGGACTCTTCAGTCCGCAGGCTGATGCTCTATCCACTGAGCCAAACCGGCTAGGGCTACTGTTTTTGTTGGTGTGTTTTTTTAATATAAAAAGCCCTGAAGTGGGAACACCGTTGGCATGTGCCATAAATAGCAAGAAGCAGTACTTAAGCAAAAGAGTGATAAGAAGTGAGGTCAGGAGAGAAGGGGGGAGGGGAGAAGGGGGTCTAAACCGTGTAAGGTCTTAACACTTTACCCCTGACTCACATCTTGATATTTACTCAGCTTTACCCTTTATTCATATCAATCAGCTCATTGATATTTTACTCAACAGTAAAAAAGGAGCTGGAATCTTGAGAAAGGCAAGCTATTTCTTCCAGCAGGCTTCCTCATACTTTGGAACCAGTCTCTTTTCTCATTTTAAGTATTGGGTTAAGTAGACCACAGCATGAAAAAAACCGCCATAATGAATGTTCTGTAAGTGTCAGTACAAACTGCTAAAATCGGGTCCTATTCCACCCAACTCAAGTTGAATAGAGCAGTCACCTCCTTATGGCACGAGGTCTTGTGCCTTATTTACTAATTGCCCACAAATAAGCCTTTACCATACATTTCAAAGCACATGAAACTCAAGTCACGTAGTAAGAAAACCTACAGCAATCTCCTTATCCTCATCCTTCTTGTCAATTGTACCCTTTTCTTTTCTCTTTCCTCCTACTCCTTCCCTTTCCCCTCATACTCTTGAACTCCCACCTTTTCTTCTTTTACAGTCATCCGATGCATAAGGGTATCCCTGGTTATCCCAACTCACTATCTGAACTCAGGGACCAAGCAGATTTGGATAACAAGGACCACTTCTATTATTCAGCACCTATGGTGCTGAACAAGATACACACAGCCTGCTCTCACACAGCTCACTGTCTATATCAACGAACACATAAATTGTTAATGGCGTAGTGAATGCCACAAAGAACAGTTCAGAGGGATAGGAGAACCAAGTAAGAAATAAAAATCAAAATCACAGGCATCTCAATAGCGTGAGGGCTAGTAGAAGGTGGAAACCAGTGTTAGGTCTCCTTGTAACTTTCAGAAACTGACTCCAACCTCTGACTTATCAGAACACTGCTTGGGTATGCTGAGCTAAGAAAGTTCCTATTTTAATATTAATTCATGTCTTTTATTCCTGAAGTAAAATTTATATGTGAGTAGCACATAAATCTATACTTGAGCTAGTAAAGCAAAAGATGTCTTTAGTGCTCATGATAAAGTAGTAAAAAAGGTATGAGCTTTCAGCCAGGGAGACCTGGGTTCAAATCTACCTCTATCACTTGTTTTGTGATATTTCACTTTTCTGAGCAAAACTGAGATAACTGCCATCTAACTTGCTAAACTGTTGTGTGAGCTTTTTAAAAAGCCCAAAACAAAAACCAAAAACCAAAAATAACATGCAAAAGCGCACAGCACAGTACCTGACATAGTTATCACTCTGTAGGTATGTGTAGCTCCAACCCCTTCCCACTCAGTCAGAGCTAGCCTCTTAAGACAGAAACAAAACAATGCACAATAAAAACTACAGGTAAGCCAATTCTGTCATTTCGGGCTATTACTATTAAAAGGTAGCTATTTAAATCCACCACATTTCAATGCCTTCCTTCTCTGAGGAACTACAGCTGACAGAAGCTGCTGCGAGTGGGAGACAAGAAAGAATGCTTCCGAGACACCATTAAACTTCTTTAGCCGCCTCCTTTCATCTCTCAAATACAGTGCTGGTGGGAATAAAGAGGGAATACAGAAAAACACAGTAGGAGAAACGCTCCACTCTGCCTTCTGCTGAAC
>NW_006284340.1:2171646-2179629 GCF_000327345.1 Myotis davidii
ACCTTCCAGTAGCATGGAACTGGCTTCAATTAGAATGTGATCACAGTAAGTCTAAGCAATGTCTAATATCAGTAACCTGGAAAGGAAGCTGAAAGTAACAGGCTTTCTACTTTGCTTTTCTCCCCAATCTCTTCTCTAATATTAATTTCACCCAACCCATGGACTGTCTCATCATGACAACAGATGGACTGAACAATGGAAGATAGGCAGTTAACTAGAAACTAGAAAAGCAGGTGCACAGGTAATTTATTAAATAGAATCACTGCATTTTAGAGCTCAAAGAAAACTCATTTTTTTAAAATAAGCAGCTGAAGTACACAACTTAAGATTCTAAGAATGGGAACAACCACTTCGAGGCAAAGAGCTTCTGGTTGGAACATACAGTGAAGGCACAGACGCACGAGTGACCAGAGATGAACACAGACAAACAGGGCCTAGGGCAGCCGTGGGCAAACTACGGCCCGTGGGCCGGATCCGGCCCGTTCGGCTGTTCTATCCGGCCCGCGGAGCCGAAAGAGCGGAGGGTTCTCTTGCTCTCCCCTCCGCTCCTTCACCAGCAGCAGTGTTAACATGTATTAGTTCACACACACACTCCATCCATGCTTTTGTTCCGGCCCTCCGGTCCAGTTTAAGAACCCATTGTGGCCCTCGAGTCAAAAAGTTTGCCCACCCCTGGTAGGGATTAGGTCACTTAAGCCTTTTTAAGAATTTTCAATGCATCCTAAGGGCAACTGGAAACCAATGTTTTAAGCATACGGTTATCCACATGTTCAGACTTGCATTTTAGAAAGATAACTATCCTAAAAGGGGTCCAAACAGAGGTTATTTTGGAATAAATCTTAAAAAGAGAAAAAAACAGGGGCATTTATGGATAGATAAAAATAACCCTTTCAAAGGCACAGAGGCATAAAAAAAATTTTTTTAAGTAAGTTGAGAGAAAGAAATACACAGTAAAAATGTATACTCTGGCCCTGGCTGGGTGGCTCAGTTCGTTGGAGCATCACCCTGTACACCAAAAAGACTGTGGGTTCGATTCCTGGTCAGGTCACACACCTAGATTGTGGGTTTGATCCCTGGCTGAGGTATGTACAGGAGACAACCAACTGATGTTTCTCTCTCACATCGATGTTTCTCTCTCTCCCCCACCCTCTAAAATCAATTTTTTCATAAGAGAAATAGACTGGCACTACCCAAAAACCTCTTTTTAGAAGAGGTTCTTTGAACAAGTGACAAACCATGAAGAGAAGTCCTCATCTGCAGACATGACATCTGCGTCTTACTCATTACAGTTTGCTCTTTTAGTGGTTGGGCAATCGCATGAGGTAACGATGTGAAAAACAATAGGACTTGAAATGCTATATAAGAAGCAAATGAAATATGTTACAACAAATATATATTTTTAAGAAGTAGAAAGAGGAAGTAATTTTTCATCTGTTCAATTTTCATATTATGCTAACATTTCCTCTATGAAATTGTGTACATTAATAAAAGTTCTACAAATATTGATAGTAAAGACACTTCCCTTACCCTTCTCAACATATTCACTTTTCTCTGGAACCTGTGCTCAAGGTGAGAACAGTCATCCAGGGTCCAGGCCAGAGCTGTACTATATGGGTCCTACCCTTCTCGCCAAAATCCAATTTTCTCTCTCATAAATCTGAAACTCTGAGCTTGGAGAGAGTGACTGGAAATCTCATTAACTGAAAAATTCAGGAATATCTCAATTAAAAATCCTTAAAATCATTTCCCTTCCCAAAGCCTGGATGTCCAACTTCTCCCAGGATTCTACAAGATACATTAATATCAAATATGCTTAAATTTAAGCCAAAGTAATTTTCTGTTATTTGCAACCAAAAGGAAATAACACAATGTTAAAACAAAGCTAATTCATCTATTAACATAAGTTGGTTGGGACTTAAATCATTTTAATTTCCCTTGAACTGTTCCAAGGTCTTTCAAGTTTTGTTACAACACAATTCTAAGGATTTCACAAGGTCGTGGCTCAGGGTTACACAATGTTGCATAACCCCAATAGCACCATATTTTTTTAAATTAAGTACTTAAAATTTTTTTATAAAAGTATTTAGACCTAGAAGTGGTCTTCAGAGATTCAATCAGTTGAACCCACTAGTTTCAACCCATTAATGTCATAATCTCTTTCATTCCTCTTCCCTTCAGACTAAAAAGCTCTGTATTTGACAATCTTCTTCACTGCTTTCCTTACTATGAGCTCCTCTATGTCTATATATAAATTTTCAGGATTTTTGTAGGTTGCCAGTTTTAGCAACTACAAATATAGGAACACCCATTTCAATTTGATAAACAGCAAATAACCTTTCCAGTCTGTCTCGAACACTGCATGATGACTAGAAAACTACTTGCTGTTTACCTGAAATTCAAATTTAATTAGGCAGACCGTATTTTATCTAACAACTCTAGTTCTGTGGAGCTGGAAGAGCTGCCCAATAAGATCTACAGACTACCCATTCCCTTTACAACAGGAAATAGTGAATTAGGAGCTGAAGTTTAAGTTAGCTACACAATTATGACACAGAACGTTACTGCTAAAGGGGACCTCAGAGACAGCTAGTCCAATAGTCACTTTAGAGATTAGGGGAAAATTGTCCAATAAAGATGAGTGACAACTGGGTTGCCAGGAGAACCAACCCTGTGATTAGAGGTTTGGAACTTTCAGTCCCATCACTACCTCCATAAAAACTCAGGAAGCCAGCTTGTAAGCCCTACATGCTAGGGAACCAGACTGCTTCCACCTGCTGGGCCCCGAACACCCTAAGGACAGATATTCCTTTGTTCAGGACCTCGCCCCGTATCTCTTCATCTGGCTGTTGATTCTTATCTTTTGTAATGAATTGGTAATCTAGTAGTAAACCGGTTTTCCTGCGTTCTGTCCCTCATTCTAGCAAATTTATCAAACCCAGGGAACCTCTGATTTATAGCCAGTGGGTCAGAAGTACAGGGGACAACCTGGACTTGAGACTGGCATTCTGAGTTGCAGGGGAGGTTTGGAACTTCCAATCCATAGCCAAATGTCAGAAGCACAAGTAACCTGAGCTTGCTTCCAGCATCTGAAAGGGAGAGCAGTCTTGTGGAACTGAGTCCTTTACCTGCAGAATTTGATTTTTATCTCCAGGTAGACAGTATCAGAATTTAGTTGAATTCTTGAGACTCCCTTACTGGCATCCAAGAAGTGCTTGTTAGCGTGGAGGGAACCTACACTCCCAAGTTAGAGCTGGGTCCAAGAACCCCATATAAATATGATGCTAAAAAATAAAAATTTCTAAATTTGTTATTCTAAATAAGTGCATATGTACATGCATGCACATGTCACTAAATTAATAGAAAAGAACAGGGCTATTTCATCTATAGCATTGGATATTTAGATATTCATGTTGGCCAATAAATTCTTAAAGTAATCTCAGAAAAAGGGGAGGCTGCCTTGAAGTCAACTTACATTCAAGCACACACAGGATTTTTTAAAATTGTTCTTTGTCCTCCAGAATTCCCTGAGGGAACTGCTCAATTCTGATTTACAGACTGCTTGCTCAGCGTGAAATGGCTCCACGTGGTTGTTTTTGAGTTGATATTTTCCCTCTGCTTCTGGATTCAGATGGATCATTTACTGGAAGCCTGTGATTTCCTACACAGACAATCATACAGAAATTCAACTTTAACATGCTTCACTAAAACCCAGCTTTGCTGGTCAAAGTCAGAAAAATGACAGTGACGGATGGGATAGAAAAGAGCAACCTGGTTCTTATACAGAATGACAAGGTAGCAGAACTTACGCTCCTGCTCCACAGAAGGACAGACAATGTTAACTGATAAGAAAGATAAATAATTCTTTAAAGACTTTATCATTAAAAATTTACTAAACAAAACTCTTTACCCTAACACTCTTTTTTTTTCCAGAGAGAAAGGAAGAATGAGAGTGAGATAGAAACATCAATGATGAGAGAGAATCATTGATTGGCTGCCTCCTGCAGGCCCCCTACTGGGGATCAAGCCCATAACCTGGGCATATGCCCTTGACGGGAATCGAACCTAGGCCCCTTCAGCCCACAGGCTGACGCTCTATCCACTGAGCAAAACCAGCCAGAGCACACTCTACATTTTTGTTTCTAGAAGAGGGAGTTACTTACCTCTGCCTCTGCTGTCAACTGTTTTTTCTTTGCAATTAACTCTCTTATGTCAACCTGGCCTAAGGAAAAAAAAGTAGCTTTAAGTTGATGGATACCAGCACAATTTTTTCTTTTTACCAGCACTATTTAAATCATGTTGTTGAAAACCAAACAAACAGAAAGGATGACTAAGTAAACTACAGTACTACCATAAAACATGAAGCATGAGTAATATAAACAGAAGGAAATGTATATATAAAAATGCTAAGTAGAAAAACCAAAACTACTATATGTATACACAGTAATTACAACTATATATTAATCATATAATGCAATGAGATACAATTCTGACAACATGGGAAATTAGATTCTCTGAGTGGATCCTGCAACTGTGACTAATAAAATGCACAAGCAACATTAAAAAATAGATAAACTGGACTTTAATATCTTTAAAAAAACTTTTTTTGCTGCAAAAGATAGGACACTATCAAGAAAATAAAAAGACAAGCCACAAAATGGGGGTGGGGAGGCAGGGGCGGACTAGAAAATATAATCAGGATCTTGCAGCCACAATATATAAAGAATCCTTACAACTCAAATATAAAGACAAATAATCCAATTTAAATATAGGCAATGTGTCTGATCAGACCCTTTTCCAAGAAAGATACAGAAATGGTCAATACAACTTGAAAAGATGTTCAACATCACTGGTCATCAGGGTAATGCAAATCAAAACCACAGTGAAATTTCACTTCCTATGCACTAGGATGGCCATAATCAAAAACACGTAAGTATTACCCAGCTGGCATGGCTCAGTGATTGAACATCGACCTATGAACCAGTACGTCACAGTTTGACTCCCGGTCAGGACACATGCTGGGGTTGCAGGCTCAATCCCCAGTGTGGGGCATGCAGGAGGCAGCTGATCAATGATTCTCTTTCTCAACATTGATGTTTTTATCTCTCTCTCCCTTTCTCTCTGAAATCAAATATATATATATAAAATAAGCTCTCGTTAAAATTTTTTTGAATAATTCTTGAAGAAATCATAGAATGGCTTTGCTTTCAGCTCTGCTGGGTCCCCAGCTGCACTGCACTGTTTCCAGGACTGGTTCAAGGAAATCGGGACTCTAGAAACCGAGGGCTATAACTCCACACAAATAAAGCTTTCTACCACATCTCATCCTCCCGTGGGGGCCTCTGGAAATTCTTATTCCAGCAGCATCCCAAGAGCCCTACTCCCACTAGCAACAAAGAAATTCCACCTGTGCAATTCTCTGATCACACTAGCAAAGTGCTTTACACTTCCCATCTTCACTTTCTTACTAGCTATTCACTCCCAACCTATTTCTGCAGCTCTTCTCCTTCAGGGGTTACTATGGAGCCCAAATTTCTAAATCTTCATCCTCATTAAACCTGCTACAAATGCCAACATTTATGAACTATTTATCACGCATCATCTCATTTATTCTTTATAACAACCCAGTAGATAAGCAAAAGAGTTGGCTTCATATCTATTTTAAAAAATGAAGAAACTAAGAATCAAAGAAATGAAAAAACTTGACCACAAGTCACATAGCCAGTAAGTAACTGAGCAAAGAAGTAAAACTAGGGGTCTCTGTGCCCTAGTCATGCATTGTGCATCATAAAAAAGTTAAAAATAAAAACAATCAAGGCCTGTAGTGACTAAATTCCTAAAGATGACTAGAGTACTAAGCAGTGACTAATAACCATTTCTTCGTTTCAGTTATTTTAACAAACATATTCTTTGTCTCCTTGTAGCAAGTACAGAATTAGCTAGTGCGTAGGCACTAACAGGTTTTTATTGCCTAGAGGTTCAAACTCATTTTAAAATCCTAATCACTTTCTTAAAAACTCTCAATAAGTATGCCTTAGAAGAGAGATTTTTAACCAGTATGCTGCAAGAATTTCTAAAACATTCAATATCTGACTATTTAGTCAGAGGTACTGACCTCTTTTCCCTTAAATTGTCAAATTAAAAAAAAAAAAAAAGCCAACACAACAGTAACCATCCAGTGTGAAAGAATAAAAATTATATCTATTTTTTGTCAGATCAGCAAAAAATGTATTTTTGGTGTGCTGCAAGAATTTTAGTAATTACTTAACTTGTGCTGTGGTATGAGAAAACTTTGAAAATTGCTGCCTTAGAAGGCCATCCCAGTCTCGCCTTGCCCTCCAGAGATATCAGTAATCTAAGAGTCACATGGAAAGGTATTTTTATGTCCAGATAAAGAACTACTGGATTTAGAACTATTCCTTGAAAGATATTTATCTATCTTTAAAACAAAAAAGGGAGATAAGCCGAAACCGGTTTGGCTCAGTGGATAGAGCGTCGGCCTGTGGACTGAAGGGTCCCGGGTTCGATTCCAGTCAAGGGCATGTGCCTTGGTTGCGGGCATATCCCCAGTGGGAGATGTGCAGGAGGCAGCTGATCGATGTTTCTCTCTCATCGATGTTTCTAACTCTCTATCTCTCTCCCGTCCTCTGTAAAAAATCAATAAAATATTTTTTTTTAAAAAGGGAGATAAAATGGTTCTAGTCTATCACCTTTTATTGCTCCACTGACCTCAAAAACCTTCTAAAAATCTCAACTAATCACATGTCTGTGTGACCATAAAGAAATGGATTCTGCCCTGACCGGTTTGGCTCAGTGGATGGAGCGTTGGCCTGCGGACTCAAGGGTCCCAGGTTCCATTCCGGTCAAGGACGTGTACCTTGGTTGCAGGCACATCCCCAGTAGGGGGTGTGCAGAAGGCAGCTGATCGATGTTTCTCTCTCATCGATGTTTCTAACTCTCTATTCCCTCTCCCTTCTTCTCTGTAAAAAAATAAATAAAATATATTTTAAAAAATGGATTCTAAACTAGAAACAGGGTCAGTATACAAATACTCATACAGAAAAGAAGAGCTAATAGATAACATTGAAACAACCTAGCTAGCCATTTTGAAAAACTATACTAGAGACCTCTAACACTTATTATTAAAAATAAATTTCAAATGGATCAAATATTTGAATCCGAAAAACCTAAATAAAAAATTTGTCTTCCGTTTTCATAATCTTAGATGATGTATAACATGACAAGAAATCTAAAAGCAATAAAATATGTGATTGATAAAAACTAAATGTGGCAAGGCACACCATAAGCAAAGTCAAAAAACAAATAACAAGCTAAAAATATTCACAGTACATAATAATCAGAGGATTAATTTCCTTAGTAGAAAAGAGCTCTTTAAAAAAAAAAAGAAAAGAAAAAAATAGCCAACAGATAGGGAACAAAAATGGGCAAAGCACATGAACAGAGCTTTTAAAGAAAGAAATATATAGTCAGTAAGTATATTTTAAAAGTTCTCTACCTCACTTATAATTTATGAGGACAAATTTATGCTATGTGTTTTACTCCCATAAATTGCAAGTTTAAAAAAAAAATTGGTGAAGACACATTGGCAAGAGTATGGGGCAATAATATAGATGGGAATGTAAACTGGTGTAACATTTTGAGAAGTAAATTTAGTAATATCTTAATTTTAAATGCAAAAACTCTTTGACTCAGCAATTTCACTTTTAAGAATGTATCCTACAAGTACACTAGCACAAGTAAGCAATGATACTGTTTCAAGGATATTCTGTACAGCACTATTATAATACTGAAACCCTGGAAATAACTTAAATGCCCATCCATAAAAATAAGTTAAATAAATTACCAAGCATTTGTGCAACAGAAATACTACACAGATACTTTTAAAAGAATAACACTTATATACATATCCTGAATAAAAAGATGTCTAAGACTTACTAAGTTTAGAAAAAGCAAACTGCAGAAAAT
>NW_006284340.1:2179760-2197601 GCF_000327345.1 Myotis davidii
CTATGATGCCTGCATTTTTAAATGAGTATATATTACTTTAAATTTAAAGATTTATAAGCATATTTCAGCATTTTTTTAATGAAACCAAAATATCTTGAATAAGGACTATTAAGAGAAAATAGCCCCAGTATTTAGCATGAGGACAACAAATTGAGATTTTAAAGGGGTAATGTGAATAATCTACAAAAGCAATAAATGGAAATACCAATCACAATTGGCCTACAACTTTTTCAAAGCTAAAAACAGATTTCTATTCTGTAATCAAAATAAATCCAGGAACTATATTACTCAATAGGGGTTAACTTTGGTTTATTTTTCTTTTATCACACACCTGTATCAACTGTGTGGGTTATCCACACAGGGGTGAGCAAAAGTAGGTTTATAGTTGTGAGTATGCAAAACAGTTAATAAAACTATTGCAATAATCATAACCTGTGTGTCTCTTTCCATACAAATAACTGTACGCCTACTTAAACTTTTATAACATCATATGATCCTATTTTTAAATCCAAAGAGAGAATATCTGGTAGAAATATGAAAAGATTTCATGTAAAAAAAACAAACAAAAAGATCTCATGTAGATTTTAATTCTTAGTTGATTTATTATATATATAGCAGAGAACTGTAAAGCTACCTAAGGATGTGGGACAGAGAGCTGCAGCACCATCAAGGAGAAGATAAAATAATACCTTAATGAACCTATGATATGTTTTGCTTAATATCATATTGCATACAGTGCTTTCACACTTACCCTCCTTTGTTCTGCAAGAGGAAATTAAGCACTGACAGGCTATAAGTCATACACTATGTAGGCAGTCAGTCATGACTACACACTCAGTTAAGACTTCAAGCCCTACCTTCTCACTTCCTCCTGGCCTTTCCAATTTTGTCTGTTTATCTATGAAAACAAAACACAAATCCATCTGTACTACTCCCCCTGCCCCCAGCAATCCTCTCTAAAAGTAAACAAAACACCATACACATAATCTATATTGTCTTAAACTCCATGCCTTTGCGAACTCCTATCTTCTGGCCTGAAAGCTCTCTCCCAGTCTCTTGTTCAAAGGCCAAATTCTACTTCTGTGAGACTTCCTTCCATTCTAAAGCAAGGTACCTACCCTCACCCTATTGGTCTCCTATTCCATTTAGTTACTATAATTTACTTAACTCCTATTTATAACATAGGACTGCTTTCTGTTTTCGTATCGTATTTATCTGAACTATTAGCAAACTTGGTACACTGCCTTATACACACATAGATCAAAGGTGCTTAAGGACACTAGATTAACCTGAAGGCAGTACCAGGCTTTAATCTCAGATGCATGTGTTGCATGTAAGGGCATAATCAAATGACAGCTAAGACCAATTCTTATTCTAAGTGCCTAGAATTCCAAGATTTAACTTTTGATAAAGTTATTAAAATTAGATTCCAGAATGTTCTTTGTTTTATTATTGATTTTAAGGAGAGAGAGAGAATACTGATTTGTTGTTCCACTTATTAATGCATTCAATGGTTGCTTCTTTTATGTGTCCTGACCAGAGATCAAACCTTGGCATATCAGGACAACACTCTAACCAAATGAGTTACCTACCCAGCCAGGGCCAACAATGTTCTTGATAGAACAATGAAAAGATTAAAAAATACAAGCTCTTTCCTCAAACATTTTATCCATACATATTTCTTGCAACTACACCTTTAAAAACTGTCATAAAGTGAACTGTATTAATATTTTCCCCATTAGAAAATTGTTACAATTTATGATTATATTCCTACCCCGGGTCTTGGTAACACGTGGAGATAAAATCGGGAAGAATATCTCATTAGAAGCAAAACATATCATAGACTTTCTTTCAAAATAGTCAAGTTGTACCTCATGCCCCATTATTTAAAACTGAATGTACCCGTTATGCCTGGGCAAAATTGTACCCAAATGATTTTTTTTTTAAAGAAGCTTTTGTGGGGTTTTTTGTTTGTTTTTATATACATTTTATTGATTTTTTACAGAGAGGAAGGGAGAGGGATAGAGAGTTCGAAACATTGATGAGAGAGAAACATCAATCAGCTGCCTCCTGCACACCCCCTACTGGGGATGTGCCCACAACCAAGGTACATGCCCCTGACCAGAATCAAACCTGGGACCCTTGAGTCCGCAGGCTGACGCTCTACCCACTGAGTCAAAACGGCCAGAGCCCCAAATGATTTTTTTGCAACTCTCTAGAAGACAAATTTGCCTCAAATACATTTCACCACAGAAAACAATAATCACTGACAATATTTTGTAGGCCCTCTTAAAATGTGAAACTTTTATGGGCTGATTTTTTAGCATAACTCTTTTTTTTTTAAGTTTAAAAAGCTGTCAAAGAAAGTATCAGCTAATATCTTCCATTTCTTTTGACTAATCTTCCTGTAATGAGCTAAAACATTCAATCTCCTTCTTTTGACCTTAAAAGCTATAGAAAGTATTAATTAATGCTCAGTAACTTTATTTCTGCTGGTAACTATGTTACCTCTCATTGCACAAAGCATTTTTCAAGTTAGTGAAATTTTTCATCTCTCAGAATACCATATAATTTACTCAAAAGGTTACATCATCAACGATTGAAAAAAGTTTGAAGTAACAGGTACTCCCATATTGCCACTGGGAGTGCAATATTTCCAGAGGACAATCTGGCAATCTCTACCAAAATAATCTTATAATATGCATCCCCTTTGACCTAAAAACAATTTCTAGGAATGTATGCAAGGAAAAAATCACAACCATTTGGACTTTGCTTCTCTGCTTTTTCTAAAACAAACGTGCTTTTGCCTTTATACTAAGGGGGGAGGAAGGGAATGTACCCTCAACCTATTCAGTAGATAAAGGCTCTATGTGGACTGGTCAGTTTTATGATTAGATGCATATATTGGATGAAGGTGCAAGATTACAAAATAACTGGAGTTTTTTTTCATTTTTTTGCCAAGGGATTTTCAAAACATGTTACAAAAGCCTGAAAGACGTATAAAATATGTTACAAAATATGTTCTTTATGTTCAGATATTTTATATATATGTATGTATTCTGCCAGTAAGATGCATGTCTCCAACTTTAACCTGCATATGAATCGCCTGAGAATATTAAAATGAAATTTTATTCAGTAAATGTGAGGTGGGATGTTTCTAATAAGCTACCGGGTGGTGCAGATGTTCTGGGTCCTGGTTGGTGGGCCACACGGTCTGGGGTAGCATGGTGTCTTTTAAGTCCTTAAAACTCAAAGGCTACATTTTACCCACCTGCTTATTCCCCAAAGTGACCAAATATTTAAATAACTAGAGAAACACAATCTATTTTCAGATGATCATTACTTAACGTTAATCCAAGAAGGAGGTCATACTTAATTTACTAGTAAGCTTAAAAATTCAATTTTTAATATCTAAAACTTGGAATAGTTAAACCTTAATAAACTAAACAATGAGGAGTACTGAAAATATGTAGAATTAGAGTAATTTAAACACATTTTTAAATTGGGACATAAAGAGAAAATTGTATCTGGTGATAGACAGTTTCAATAAAAAGTAATTTTTCTGTCTCTAAGACAAACAAAATGGATTATCACCCAGTCCCTAAATCATGAAAGGGGAATGTTTCTATCCAATGTTGGCTCAAATTTCCCATTTTATATCACACTAAAACTAGCCCATATACAATATAAATATTTTGTAAGTAGCTAACTAAGAGTTCAGCAATCAATACACTTCATTATGCAAATGTAAGCTGAAACATTTTGGGGATCCAGCTGCTCATATTTACAATTAAATTTAAGTAGGAAAAGTAAAAGAATATTTCTTTATTTAAGAAGTTCATGGTGCCAGACAACTTGTCTCAAAGTTTCACTTCTATTTGTTAACCAAACAAGCCTCAAACTTTCAAATCCATGTTGAAATGAAACCTATACAAATGTCATTGCAAAAATAAATAGCCTGAGGCAATAAATGACATATAAGTTGGAGCTATCAATCTTAAGTATAAACCTTGACCTTAGCAAGTACTATGTCATACTTACCTTTGTATTCGTGTGCTAAACAGACTTGGATATAAGAATAAAACTTCCTAATCTCTCTATCTCTCCCAAGATTTATAGCCCGGTAGTGAACTAGGTTAGTTATCCTATTATTACTTTCAGGCTCATTACAACTATATTAAGAGAGTAATTAGTAGCACTTATTCATAAAAATCCAATTATGTTAATTGCAGAGGGAGGGTTTCTTATTCATTTAACTCAGAGCTCCATGAGGACTGATCACCGCTGTAAGCCTCAGCTCCTAGCAGGGCACCAATCATTGGTAGGTTAGGTTCTGAAGAAATGAATAAATGATTGGCCCAAACCAATATGCTCAATTAATATTTGACAAAGGAGGCAAGAACATACAATGGAGTCAGGATAGTCTCTTCAGTAAATGGTGTTGGGAAAATTGGACAGATACATGCAAGAAAATGAAACTAGACCACCAACTTACACCATACACAAAAATAAACTCAAAATGGATAAAGGACTTAAATATATGATGGGAAACCATAAAAATATTAGAAGAATCCAAAGGCAACAAAATCTCAGACATATGCCGAAGCATTTCTTCACCAATACAGATCCTAGGGCATTGGAAACTAAAGAGAAAATAAACAAATGGGACTACATCAAAATAAAAAGCTTCTGAACAGCAAAAGAAACCATCAACAAAACAACAAGAAAGCCCACTGCAGGGGAGAACATATTTTCCAATGTTATCACTGATAAGGGTTTAATCTCCAACATTTACAGGGAACTCATACAACTTAACAAAAGGATGATAAACAATCCAATAAAAAAATGGGCAATGGACCTAAATAGATAATTTTCGAAAGAGGACATAACTCCCAGGAGGTACTGCTTGCCCCCTACGGTGACGCTGACTGCAGGGGCAGAAGTGGGGGCGGGGAGAAAAGCTCACAATTACTTAGACGCTGGGGCAATTTCGCTTCCCACCAGGACCTTCCACTCACAACCCAGCTGGAGGCCGGAGGGCGCTGGAAGGGAGATGTCACCCCTTTTTCCTAGTGCCCGGCTCGCTCTGAAGTGGCGTGAATTGGGGGTGCGATGGACCCCCCAGCTACAGCCTACACCCTTCTCCCAAGTCCCGCAGCCCCGTGTCTCCCGCCCGGTCCCCCAAATGTTTTCCCGGGGACTTGGGGCAGTAGGGGAGGCGGTGGTTGGGAAGGTCAAGGAGGTTGGTCCAGGACGCCAAGGGGGTTGGGAAGTGCGGGGAGCAGACATTGAGTGGGTTGAGGATTAAAAGTATTATTATTCTAAAGTAATACATGCGGACTTATATGCATGCATATAAGCATAACCAATGGACATAAGACGCTGGGGGGTAGGGGAAGCCAGGGGATTGTCAAGGGCGGGGGAAAAAGGATACATATGTAATACCCTTTGTAATACTTTAAGCAATAAAACAATTAAAAAAAGAGAAAGAAATGAATAAATGGATGAATGGTGTCTAAAACATAGTAGGTACCCCAAAAATATTCACTGAATTAATTAAGAGCTTGTTTTTCTAATTTATCATTACATGAAACACTATGTAATTTAAATCCTACATTTAAGTATACATTGCGAACTCCATTTACATCAATAAAACTCACCTCTATGAGATGTGCCGTGTCACCATTAGTATCTACAGTGGCTGTGACTAACAATTAAATTGGTGTTCCTTTACATTCTCAGTATAGTTTTCCCTTCTGCATCTTTGCAGTGCCTGTCAGCATATCCATGTATAATAAAGAGAGCTAAAGAGATGGCTCAGTGTTCTAGAAATGAATTTGTTCTCTTTCATTAATTCACCTAAAAATTAAAAGCCTCACCATTACTAGGTGTCTCTGGGGCCTGCTTTGCAGGGCTTCCCTGGTCTTCCTTTTCTTCAGGATCGTCACTGGACTTTGACAGCCGTTTTCTTAGAGACATCTCTTCGCCCACCATTGTGTTAGCTAGGAAAAAAGACGCAAAAAGTTTTGAACCAAGTATCTGGTTTAGGCAAATTTCACAATATCACAATATTCAGAGGTAAAAGAATGATATATACTCTCCCTTCTGTTTTACTTTGATCATGTTTAAGCATTTTCTGAGTACAAGATACTATCACAAATGTGAAGAAATTAGCCCCTATAAAGTAACTGACTGGTTTCAAAGGCTCTTATTTAACCAAGCCCTCATTATTAAAGAACATTTTAATTGAACAAACAAGGCATAAGCATATGAAAAATCAAGAATTCAATAATAAAAGGTAAGTACAAAGATGCTGCAAGGTAAAGTACGATGAACAGTCGAGTCAATGGAGAAAACAATAATATCTGAAGGTCAGAGACAGAAGAGAGCATTAAAAGATGTAAAGGTTTCACAGAATAGAAGGTATCTGGACATAGTCTTGAAGGAGGAGAACAGGGCACTCATGGGTAAGAAAGGGTTAAAACAGGAGCCCTGTTCAAGAGATCACAGCAGACCACTTTACAAAAGGACAAGAAACAAGCTTTTGTTGAGTATCTACAAAGTGCAAGGACTACATGTGCTTTCCATTTTCCCATCTAATCTTCATAATAACTCTGCAAAACAGATGGTGTTACTCCTGGTTTCCATATGAGAAAAAAATAAGGCTCAAAGTAGTTATTGTCACTACCTTCCACCCCCACACCAGTTGCACAAGTTGGGTTTATTAGGAACACACACCCTGGGAAACTGTGGGGTGACTCAGTAAGGGGGTATTAGAACTGACTTACTTAGGATTTGGAACTTGGCTAGGTGATTTCGGGTGAGAGTACAAAGAAGCAGAGGGTCACTGTTCCCTGGGTGATGTCAGAAAGCCGAGACAATGCTATGACGGGGTTTCTCAACACATCTCTAGAGGAAGGCTCCCTAGGAGGAAGATAAAGCTGGCATTGCTAAGCAGAAACCCTAAGTGATGTTTGTCTGAGGAGGAGGACGCTGGAAATGTTGTGACTTGGACAATGACCATGTTTTGTTTGTGTTCAGACATGATGATGGCATGGACATTTTTTGTCTTGACCCATCATGGTCACAGAATGGCCTTTTCTGATGCTGACGGTCAATGAAATTGTTTTCAACGGAACACCAAGAACCAGCTCTAAGCGCCGGGCTAGCTAGCAGCATCACCCAGGCCTAGCTGACAGCCCCGTGCAGCTCTCGGGTGCCGAGGGCTGCTTTCCTCCTTCTCATTACAATAACCTGTGGAGACCAAACAGCTAATGACAGGGTCAGATTTGAATCCGGGTCCAATCCAAACAACACTATTTCAATTTTTTTAAAGTTGATAAAAGAGAAATATGACGAAAGGACAGACTAGAAAAGAGAGCTGGAATCAAACTGTAAAGGCCTAAGAAATTAGGATTTTTTTTTCTTTCTGTTAGGCAGTGGTGAGCCATTTTAAGCACTGGAAAATATGATCAAAGTCAAATTTTGACAGATCAATGTCAAGACATAATAAGGCTTACTCCAAAGCAGTGTTTATTATCTATTACATTTTCATTAATCTGAAGCAAAAAGAAAAATAATGAAGTACTCACTACACTGGTTTTAAAGCTACATATTTTTAAATTCTAAGATTACCATCTTTCTAAACTTTCAGGTTAAAATGTTCTTTTCTGTATGAAATGTAGTACATGGGAGTTTGATTATTTTCTTAAATACCACTGCTTGCCAAAGTAAAGATCTGACAAATGTAGATCAGTCCCCTTCCAGTATTTCCTGAAACTGAACAAATGAAACCATTATGGAAAGGTAGGTGGATGTGTCACGTAGAAATTTTAGGAGGCCAATGAGATCTCATTGAGAGGAACCTAGGAAAGAGGTCGTCGGGGCAACTGACACATCTGAAAGTCATCTGTGTCACAGGGACAGAGGAAGCCGGAAGAGCTTCTAGTTCTCCAACAGAAAAGATCAGAGAAGTGAGAACAGACCACTAAACTCTGAAAGATGTCCGACACATCTTGAAGTAACACATCAAGTAGAAAAGAAATCAGGGAAGGAAACCATAGAGTGAGAAATGCAAAAAGAACCCAAATGTGTAAAAAAAGGAATTACACAGGGGATAAAGTGGATTAAAAACAGACTCCACTTGTGAGTGCTTATGTGCTTTACTACTCATGTATGATGTATTTTCATTTCAATATAATCTTTAAAGTAGTTACTATTACTTTATTCCTCAAATGTCTTTGGTCCCCATGTCTTCTGTTACCCTCTTTCCTGTCTCTAGAAAGCCCATTCTCCTCTGCCTTTCTCTATCTAGCTAACCCTACACACCCTTAAAGGTAAGAGTCCCAGCCGCAGCAGCAGGAACAGCAGTAGTAACAACAACTGCAGCTTTGACTTAGTGAGCAGCTATTATGTACCTACCATGTGCTGCTGAGTCCTTTCCATTTTCTTATCAAATCTTTACAAAGTTAGAAAGTAGGTATTATCTTCATTTTACAGATGAGAAAAATCTTGTTAAGGAAGTGATTTAACTTGCCCTAAATCATATGATTCTCTGACAGCAGAACTGGGATTCAAAACGAGAACTACCGGATTCCACAGCCTACCTATCCTGTAATCGCCAGACCTGTGTCCTCTGCTAAGGTTCCTTTGACCACCACCAGTCATCTCACTGTGACGAAGACCTTACTACTATACTCAGAGAGCAATGCTGTCTCCCTCTTACACTAGCATAAGCTCTTCCAAGACAGGGATTACATGGCATTTACTCTTTGAACCCCCCAAATCTAGTGGGGAGTCCCTGGAGCATGGCAGGCATGCATTATACAGAAAGTGGATGCTTCAGTTATACCACAACCCCTTATCCTAAGTAAAAGGATACAATGCTCTAAGAGAATCAAGAGGAAAATATATGCTAGGAGGAAGCCAGTAAGCATCATCTTTACTGTTAACACCTTTACACATCCTACTCCAAAATAAGATCTCCAACTGCTCTTAATTGGGGGGGGGGGGGGAAGGGCCCCCGGGACTCTTAAAGGAATGCAAAAACTACTTCAAATATTTCAATAATGAAAAAAATTATACATTTGTCACATAAACAATACAGGCTAACAAAAACAATGTCACTTTGCTTTTAGCTGACACTATCAACTCAGTGAGAAATCAGTTCTCATGTTGATTAAAAGCACTTATTAAGAAGTGAAAGAAATACTTAATAAACCAAGTTTGACAAATAAATGATGTCTAATAGACCCAAAAAAAAAAGTTAAGCCTGGTTACCCTGTAGAAAAAGACCGTTGTCGTGAAATTAGGAACCATCAGCCTCATCTAAAGAACAAAGCCTTACATCAAAAGCTAAAACACATCACTCTGCCATAATTTCATCTACTTATTTTAGAAGTGAGCCAAAGCAGAAAATGCTAACTTCATAACAAAACCTTTTTATCAGAGTCTATACTAATGCCGTTGGCCTCAAATTCCTCCATTAGCAGGAAGTGAGAACTGTAACAGTGGAAAAAACACAGGATTTGGTATCAGAATATGGTAGTTTACGTCTTTGCTTCATCTTATCATTATGTGCTTGGGTAAATCTTCCAACCTCTCTCAATCTGTTTCTTCATCTAGAAAATTAATATAAATGCTACTACAGTTTATCATCATAAAAAAGTATGATAGTATGCACTAAAGTGCCAACATTTTATTAACAACCAAGTGAAAAGAATTAAGTAATCTGATATCTACACACATACCTCCTGTATGCTAAATGACACAGTCAAACATTAAGCCATGTCATTCTCAAATTCTACTTGTTTGCTTTATGATGTACTAGATGAGGGTAAATAAAGTGCCATAATCACATACTTCCTCAAGTGCAGCTCAAAGATCATGTGGTTTTCAAGGTAATATTAACATTTTATTATTGTCATACATACAGATGTTAGGAAGGATAACTATTACTTAAAATGGCTCACCTCAATTCTGACCAAATCCTTCGATCACGTAGATGGTAAAAGTATGAGATGATGTCTAAACTGAGTTCCTCCTGCCATGCATGTCAGCTAACAGTATATAGCGTTACAGCAAAAAATGGAGGCAAATTATAGTAATGCTCAGCTCAATTGTTCCTTCTCTAGACAGATGGATCATTTTGGCCTCTGTATGGAGAGCAGACCACAATGAGGTCAGGAGTGCATGCAAAGGGCCAGTGAGCAGACACTGCATTCACCCAGGTGAGGAATGAAAGAGAGAACCACTCATCTAAAATAGAACTGAATGATCCCTTACCAATCTAGACAGTAGCTAGGCAAACAACTTGAGCTGTTGCAAAGTCAAAAATTCAAACTGTAGTTAATGCTACATGGTTTCTAAGTGCTAAGATGGACCACTGATCTTATGTGAGGTGTACCACAGTGTTTTCTTGCCCTCCCATTAACACCGCACCTGGAAGGGGAGTTTATCCTCCTTGTGTCCTATCATCTCCAGGTCACCTTTCTCCGCCCCAGGTCAGCCAGATTATCACAACTGATACCTCTCCTGTTGCAAGTATGTGCTGTCTTCCTGATCACTCCCCTCATTCACTGAGGAGGTGAACACCTCACTCCCTCCCCATCCTCTCACTAATTCTTCCACACTTCATCACCCATGTACACAGATCCATCCAATACCCTGTCTTTCAATCTAAACTTCTTCTTTTCTCCAACAAGCTGTTCCTATGTCCCAGTTACACCTTCCCCTAGAACTTCCTGTCACCAATAACTGCTCCATGTCCATAATTCTGATTTCCAGCATCTAACCCTCTGAACACCACCAGTTCACTTAATCTGATACCTCCACACCAATTCTTTAATTCCCTTCTCCCCATACCAGCCCACATTTCTCTGAGCTCCAGGCTCATATCCAAAGGCCTATTTCAAGTAGGTGTCTCGTAGGCATCGCATAACATGATCAAAACTGAATTACTGATATTCCCTCCAATTCCATTCTTCTTACTGCCTTCCCCATCTCAGTTAATGGGACTAACAGTGAATCTTTGCCTGGACTTAAAAAACAACAACAACAACACTAGGAAGTGATCCTTGATTCTTTAATCTCCCTTATCCAATCCAACAGCAAGTCCAATTTACTCTGCCTTCAAAATATACACCCAATTCTAATCTTTCCTCACCATATCCACCACCTTCACCACAGTCTAAGCCACTGTCACCTCTCACTATAGTAGCCTCCTACTGGACTCTCTTCAATTTCTCCCCTCTGTACTATTTTTTTAACATAACACCCGAGTAATCCTTTTTAAAGATGTCAGAGCAAGTCACTCCCCTGCTCCAAATCCTTCAAACATTGGATGTTGTTTTAAGTCCTCATCATGTTCTAGTAACTCCTCCGTGATCTGCCACTCACCACCTACCCTCTCCCTCCAGCGCCCTCAACCTCCTACTACAATTCTCTCACTTGCTCTACTCTAGTTACTTTGGCCTTTTGCTATTTCTTGAGCAAGCCAAGCTCATTTCCACAGCTGTCCTCAAGGCTTTCTCCTTCGCTTCATTCCAGTTCTCTGCTCAAATGCCCCTCAACTAAAATAAACACTCTCATACCCTGTTACTCTTATTCGTTACCTTGCTTTTTCTTCAAAGCACTTACTATCCAATACATTATAGCACTTATTATCTATCTACCCCACAAGACTATAATTATAATCCCCATGAAAAGTAGAATTCTGTCTAGTTCACCATTTTACCCAAGTATCTAGAACTACACCTGGAATATACCTACTCATTTGTTGAGTAAATTAATAAATGGATACCAAGCATTTTCATATACATTAAGAAAATAAAACAATTGTGCTTCATATGTCCATGAAACAATTTGTAATAGGCTAGTATAACAGTTGGAATTGATATTCACTTTTATTTCTAACTTTACCCATTAATATTAAATGGTAGCCCTAGCCGGTTTGGCTCAGTGGATAGAGCGTCAGCCTGCGGACTGAAGTGTCCCGGGTTCGATTCCGGTCAAGAGCATGTACTTGGTTGAGGGCACATCCCCAGTAGGGAGTGTGCAGGAGGCAGCTGGTCGATGTTTCTCTCTCATCGATGTTTCTAACTCTCTGTCCCTCTCCCTTCCTCTCTGTAAAACATCAATAAAATATGTTTTAAAAAAAATATTAAATGGTAAATATAATGACGTTATATAACTAGGTCAATGAGGATATTTACCTAGTTTGGGATTTAAGTTGTAAGTATATACATAAAAACGATCTGTTCTAGAACTTAAGACTATTCATCAACATTTGCCATTCAGGACCCAATTCTAAGCTTAGGTTACCTAAGAGACTCTAAAAAACAATTTGCTGGCAAATGCCATACTCTTTACTCCATTGGAAACCACTCAAACTTGAGCGACTGTTCTCCTGAAACAATTCAAATTAGAATAAACATGATCAGAATTGTTAGTAAGTTCTCTTAATGGGTACTTACTATTTTCTTCACTCTTTGATAAGAACTTCGTGTACATTATCTCCTTTAGTGCTAACAATAACCATATGTTGGGGTAAATCCTGTCCCCATTTTCAAACAGAAAAAAAAGTAGTGACTGCCAGAGCATAATTATAAATGACAGTAAAGAAAGAAAACTTTAAAAGTATGACTCAACATTAAAAAAAAGAGAACAAGTAGAAGTTTTATGTTTTGTTTTCAGTGTGATCAAAGGAGTTATGTTTCTTATGCGTCCCCTCATACATCATTGTATCAAAGCAGACCTTAGCTGAAGTTCATGCTTCAGTGACCTTGGCACATCTTTAAAAGGCTATGTTTAAAAATAGAAGGCAAGGCAATTTAGACTAAAAATCTTTCTTAAGTTCTGACACTTAAAAGATATGTGCCAATCAATTATCTGAAAATAAAATTCATGTATATTCAGCACCTCTTTCTACAATGATGTTAGCAAACAAGTCCTCATAGAGGAAGTAGCATTCATCGAGCCAGAGTTCAAAAGAAGAACTAGAAGTTTGCTAGGCATCAAAACAGGATGGGAAGAGAGCACACTATGAAAAACGTGAGCAAGTACAGACCTTGTTCATGTTTTTAATGACCCTGACATTCTTTAAAAGGCTGTGGTAGTTTAAACATAGAAGGCAAGACAATTTGCTTAAAAATGTTTTTCAAACATTATTTCAAACATTTTATTGAGGTGTGTGCTGAGCCCTAGGATACGCAGATTACCACGAAAAGTCTGTACCAGTGGTCGGCAAACTCATCAGTCAACAGAGCCAAATATCAACAGTAGGATTGAAATTTCTTGAGAGTCAAATTTCTTAAACTTAAACTATATAGGTAGGGACAATGTTATTAGCTTAATTAGGGTACTCCTAAGGCATAGGAAGAGCCACACTCAAGGGGCCAAAGAGCCACATGTGGCTCGCGAGCCGCAGTTTGCCGACCACAGGTCTGTACCCTCCAGAAGTGAAAATCCAGTGGGCAAAAGTCATTAAAATGTAATCATAACACCTAATGGTGTTACAGAATAGTAGTTGAGATATCATGTAGTATGAAGGGAGTTCAGCCTGGTGGCCAACGGATCATCAGGGCAATTAGAAAAGGTTTCCTGAAGAAAGTAAAATTTAGTTTAAATCTTCAAGGAAGAGAAGGAATAAAGCTGAGCACAGAGCAAGCAGAAGGGCAAAAGTCAAAGTCAAAGGCCTTTACGAGGCCATTCCAAGGAGTCTGGAACTTAGAGCACAAACAAGGAGCTGATAGTTTTTTTAAATAACAGGGTGACTTGACATTTGTCTTTTAGTAAGATAACTCGTGTGACAATATGACAGATGTGCAATGAAAGAAGATTACTGACAGGGAGAACAGAGCTCACACAAAAAATGATAAAGGTCTGAAGTAAGGATCAAATGACATGAGTTTACTAAGTGAACAAACGAAGAAAGAAGAGATAAGGGAGATAAATT
The DNA here is from genome assembly GCF_000327345.1 of Myotis davidii. Classification (NCBI taxonomy): domain Eukaryota; kingdom Metazoa; phylum Chordata; class Mammalia; order Chiroptera; family Vespertilionidae; genus Myotis; species Myotis davidii. The sequence goes on from NW_006284340.1 coordinate 2,193,715, forward strand.
TACAAACATTAATCTGAGGCATCTATGAGATATTCAGATGGCTATATCCAGAAGGCAGTTGTAAATCTAGATCCCAAGTGAGTTTTCTAACGCAGCAACTTTAGAAGAGAAAGGAGTAGACAAGCTTAATATGATGTGAGTGTGGGTCAGCCAAATGCTGATGACCAACAGGTCGATGAATACACAAGTTCAGACTGAAGATGGAAATCTGGGATTCATCAGTATGCACAGGCAGCAGCTAAGGCCAAGACACAGGAAGGAGATTGCCCAGGGAGACCATAAGTCAAGAGGTTGCCTAGGAAATAATAAAGCTAATATTAACTTTACACTATGATTCATTTCTATGCAGGCAGGCAGGTACTAATATCCCATTTTACAGGTGGTTAAGTCATTTCCCCAATATCATAAGGGAATTAAGGAACACTAAAAAAGCAAGACTAGGAGAAATTAGAGAACCAGGAGCAAGTAATGTTCAAAATCAAGTTAGACGATTCAAGAGGTAATCTATGGCCAATACCAAGGAGAATTTAAGTAGAACCAAAAAATGGAGGCCTCAACCAGGTAACTCAGTTGGTTACAGCATCAATCTCTGGTCAAAGCACATACAAGAAGCAACCAATAAATACATAAATAAATGGAACAACAAATCGAAGTTTCTCTCTCCCTCCCTCCCTCCCTCCCTCCTTTCCTTCTTTCCTCTCTCTAAAATCAGTAAATATTTTAAATGGAGAAAAAAAAGGATAGTGATATTTCACAATTTGGGGACATTAATAGCTATGATTTACTTCTAGTTAGTTTCAGGAAGGACAAAGAAATGTATGGGACTGGGTTGCAAAATGAGCTAAGGAAGTGAAAACAATGATCATAAGACTAGTCTTGCAAGAGGTCCAGCAATGAAGACACCCGGCATTAATTTTTACTAAGTCAGTAACACTTACTGTGCTTGATGCCAGGTTAAGTGCATCACATATCTCACTTAACATTTCCACTTTAAAAGACACAAAAGATTTGGAAATGCTATGAAACTTGTTCAAAGTCACATAGCCAGTAAGTAGCAGTGGAAACATTTATACCCAAGATGACATAAAGCTGACTAGATAATTATTTTAAAATACAACACACTGATTAAACAATTATTTCTTAAGAATCTAATCTATGCGTTGGTTTTGTAATATTCAGTGTGATAGCATCTAATTTGGCCTAATAAAGTGTTAATAATCTGCTGTTGATTCCACTTAATGTATCTTTCATTTCAGTTACTGTATTCATTTCTGATTGTCTTTTTAAAAATTTTTTTTAAAAGTATTATAATTCAGCTGAGTAAATCTGAAGATCTAATTGTTTTTATTAAGCGGTTCAATTGGACAGCATCCCATTAGCAACTAGAAGGGTGCTCTGATAAGTTGTACAAAATGAAAGGTTTTTATAGGCAGGAAGAGGGTAGTACTAAGAAGTTAAGGGTGGACTATTTCAGGCAAGGACACCTTCCCGTAGGGCAAGGCAGGGGTCTTATCAGGTAGATTATGTTTCTGGGAGAGATCAGGACTGCAATCAGACCAGGTATTAAATCTAGATTTGGGAGCATGGGCTTTCAGCAAAAACGATGCTCTATTGGGCCCATGGTTTCCTGTTTAACAAAAGCAAAACAAAAAGAATTGATTTGAGAAACAAATGAACCAGGTTAAAAGAAGTGTCAACTTTAGCCTGCCTAGAGTGTTCCTATTAATAAAGCTTGCAAAAGAACCTATAAATCTATAAAACAAATAGTGAGCACCTACTCTCAGTGAAGAACTTTGCTGTAGCACACCTAGGTTCAGTGGGGGATGGGAGGTGGAGTGGAGAGGAGAATCAGTTGCAGATAAATTTACAATCCAAAACATAAAATTTCTTCCTATTCCTTCTAAACACAACCCCACAACAGTTACATATCAAAGAATTAGGTCATTGAGTCAATTAGCAAAACTAAAGAACACAGACAGGTTTTCGAACATCTGTATGGTCACCATATTTACTAATCTCACCTGATAAATTCCAAAATTAATGTATTAAAAGCATTTCCCACTTCCTTCCCAAAGGAAACAGGCACTCTTCCCCATTTAATTATTTCCTATTCAAAAGTTCATTCCCCTGTCCTCCAACTCATTCACTCTTTGTGCCAGGCCAGAGCAGCGGTTCTCAACCTGTGGGTCGAGACCCCTTTGGGGGTCGAACGACCCTTTCACAGGGGTCTCCTAAGACCATCGGAAAACACATAGATAATTACATATTGTTTTTGTGATTAACCACTATGCTTTAATTATGTTCAATTTGTAACAATGAAATTGGGGGTCACCACAACAAGAGGAACTGTATTAAAGGGTCGCGGCATTAGGAAGGTTGAGAACCACTGCTCTAGAGAATGAAGCCACAAATAAGATGGGGACTAGTTAGCGCTCATGAAATTTACCTGCTAGTAGAGGAAACAAAGCATCTAAGTCAGCGGTTCTCAACCTGTGGGTCGCAAACAATGAAAGTACATCCTGCCTATCAGATATTTACATTACGATTCATAACAGTAGCAAAATTACAGTTATGAAGTAGCAACGAAAATCATTTTATGGTTGGGGGTCACCACAACATGAGGAACTGTATTAAAGGGTCATGGCATTAGGAAGGTTGAGAACCACTGATCTAAGTAACTAATCATTGCTACAATGATTAACTGCAGCTAAGGAAAACAGAATGCTGGGAGAACTTCACCAGGACAGGAAGGGTTCCCTGTAGTGATATTTGGGCTGATAATGAAGGATACATAGGAGTTGGAGGAAGGGAGAGAACAGTGCCTAAGAGGTGGCGATCTTAACGAGAAAGAAGCTTTCTTAGAACAAATATAAAACCCCTGTGGCTGGAGCCCAGAGATCCAAAAGAAAAGTGGGCCCAAATCAACTGGAGACGGGAAGAGTGGCGGCAGTAATTTGGTCTTTTTGCTGATGAGAAGTGGGAAGTCTTTGAGAGTTCTACGTGTGTGATGCATTGAGACACAGGTATTTTTAAAGATTACTTTCTTTATTAGGTGATTACTCTTGAATGTCTCAAAGCTCCTTCCAAAATCCATCCTTGCCGGGGTCCAACCCCAGCAGATCCAGGGGTTCCCAAAGGTGTAGACAGAGTCGGCGAAGAAGGAATGACACGGAGACAGCGTTCAGTTGATCAGCAGCCTAGCCAGGATCTCCAGCCAAGTTCTGGTCTGGATCCCCAGAGAAGTTCTGCCGTTGTTTTTCGTTTTGGGCTTCCCCCGCTTAATCAATTAGAAGCCGACTTCCTGAGTGCATTTTTGGTTTAAGGAATAAAATGTCTTCTAAGTCATAACTTTCTTCACTACCGACTTGCGAGATGCCACAGCATGTGTGGGACACCAAAGCCATCCCCAACGCTGCCAGCCAGCGGGGGTCAGCTGGTAACTTTCCCGCCCTCTCCATCACCCCAACTCCCCAGGACCCGCGGAGCCGCCGCCGCCTCCTCCGCCCCCCATCCCAGGACCAGGCCCGGCCCGCGGGGCAGGAGTGGCAGCCGCCGCCTCTATCCCCTTCCTCTCGGCCGGGGTGGGTGGACCCGGGCTGGTAGTGAGGATCGGATCGGGAGCAAGGGTATTACCTGGGGCCGGAGCCCGGCAGCGGGGACCTCGGCAAGGAAGGCAGAACCGGGGGCCGTCAGAGCGCGGCCGGCAGGAAGGTCAGCTCCGGGCAGCTCTCCGGGTGTCCAAGGCCGGCAACGCCGCCAGCCCGGCCGCAGACGAAGATAAAGCGCCGGACTCCCGGCCCCTCCGCCCCCCAGGGCCTGATCCTTTGAGTGAGTCTCTGATGTGTGTCTCCAAGAAGAGTCTCTGAAGCCAGTCTCCTCCCAACAAA